>NC_069384.1:102329192-102650730 GCF_027475565.1 Acinonyx jubatus | reverse complement strand
TTCTCTCCCTCTCCCATATGTTCATCTATTTTGTTTCTTAAATTCCACATATGACTGAAATCATGTGATATTTGTCTTTCTCTGACTTATTTCGCTTAGCATAATATACTCTAGCTCCATCCAAGTCATTGCAAATGGCAAGATTTCATTTTTGATGGCTGAGTAGTATTCCAGTGTGTGTGTGTGTGTGTGTGTGTGTGTGTGTGTGTGTATACACACACACAACATCTTCTTTATCCATTCATCAGTCGGACATTTGGGCTCTTTCCATAGCTTCACTATTGTTGATAATGCTGCTATAAACATTGTGGTGCATGTACCCCTTCAAATCTGTATTTTTGTATCCTTTGGGCATATACCTTATAATGCAATTGCTGGATTGTAGGGTAGTTGTATTTTTAACTTTTGAGGAACTTCAATATCGTTCTTCAGAGTGACTGTGCCAGTTTGCATTCCCACCAAAAGTGCAAGAGGGTTCCCCTGTCTCTCATCCTCCCCAACACCTGTTGTTTCTTGTGTTGTTAATTTTAGCCATTCTGACAGGTATGAGGTGGTATCTCACCATGGTTTTGATTTGTATTTCCCTGATGGTGAGTGATGTTGAGTATCTTTTCATGTGTTTGTTAGCTACCTGGATGTCTTCTTTGGAAAAGTGACTATTCATATCTTCTCAGGGCTTCTCAAATTTTTGAAGCCTGTACCCACTCCATTAACTGTCTTCAGTGTCCATCTCAGTCATGAATATTTCCATGATAAGATAAGAAATGCATTTCTTTAATCTCCTAAATTAAACCTGGTTTGAGCTTCCTACTCAACAAGGTTGGTAATATATTTCCAAATATTATTGGTCATCCTTCTAGTGCCTTCCCTTTTCTTAGGACACATCCAGGGATATTTTATCCATGAGACCTTAGAGTTGGAGTGCTAGGACCCATGAGATTTTCAAGGGTTTATGATAATATTTAAGATCTGAAGATTTAAAAAGTTAACTCATTAAAAAAATGCTAGCCAAATAAAAATGAATGCATGCTTAGTTAAATTTTTATAAAATGTTCTATTATTGCATCATATTTATTAATAATTAAATTTAGTATAAAAAATACCATCACATTTGAAAGTGGTTAAAATTTTTTGAGAATATGCACAATATCTTCCTCAAAAATTAGAGCCAAACATAATTAAATAACTTAGGCATAGAAAAATAATCTCAGAAGCAAAATTACAGAAACTCAGAAAGCTTTTTCTGCCAAAGAAATTTTACTAAATGTGGGACATAGGTGCATTTCAATATAGTTCATATGAGATAAGGTGGGGTCTCTGAAAGTAAGTGCTTGGGGATTACAGCAGCTTTAAAACAGCCCCATCGACCAGGGTCTTAGGCAATTGTGACTGGAAAAGAAACCTCTCTTCAAGCCCATCCAGCGGCCTTGCCCATCTGAAGCAGGTTTTGCTTACCTGGCTCTGTGCCCAGGTCAGCTTGCTCTTGGCTGCATCTTGAGGCAGCATCCATTTGATGGATGGTGGCATCCATTTTTCCTGTCCCAAGCTTGGATCTCTGACTCTGGACTGAGCACCAGTTCTATAAGGTCAGTCAGCATCCCCAGGGTGCTATGGCCCTACCCTTTGGTGCTCCTCTTCTTTAAAAACTCTGTCCCAACCACAGTTTTAGACCTTCCAAACCAATGTGAGTGGGCTGCTGAACAACCTCAATACCAGTGAATAAAATGCTTGTGCCCTCCTGGGTTAAGGGAACCCAGGTATCTAGAGCTAAAAGTCTGGAGGTTCTTCCTCAGAGAGGAAGAGGGAAATAACTTATTCTTTTTTTTTCCTCCCAACGCTTTAAGGACAAAACATAAAAAATTAAAAATTAATAAAAAAGAATGGATTTATTTTAAGTTATTTTTTCCAAATGTTTATTTATTTTGAGAGAAAAAGCATGAGTCGGGGAGGGAGGGAGAGAGAGAGAGAGAGAGAGAGAGAGAATCTCAAGCAGCCTCTGAGCTGTCAGCACAGAGGCTGATGTGGGGCTTGAACAAATGAACTGTGAGATCACGACCTGAGCCAAAACCAAAAGTCAGATGCTCAACTGACTGAGCCACCCAGGTGCTCCAAGAACTGATTTATTTTAAACTCAACATTATGTTTGTAATTCTTTATTAAAAAATTTTTTTTAAATCTTTATTTATTTTTGAGAGAGAGAGAGACACACACACACAGAGTGCAAGCAGGGAAGGGCAGAGAGAGAGGGAGACACAGCATCCTAAGCAGGCTCCAGGCTCTGAGATGTCAGCACAGAGCCTGAAGCGGGACTCAAACTCATGGACCATGAGATCATGACCTGAGCTGAAGTCAGACACTTAACCGACTGAGCCACCCAGGCACCCCTCTTTATTTTTTTTAAAGGAAGCTTTAAAAATATACTTTGTCAAAATATACTTCATGCTTCTTCCCATCTAATTCTCCTGTATACTCTTTTCTCTCCTCTTCTCCCCTTATACCTAACGAGAGTTACCTGTGGGAATGATGAGTCTTTAATGTTCAGTAACTTAATCTTTGGGATGAATCCCAAATAAAAATGGACTCCCCTCTTAAGCTCTAAAATCACAGGCTATTTCTGTTGTAAGGGTATAGGTATTTCAAAATGAGATTCAGACATATAATGACATCAATCAAGCCTCCTCTTCAACTTCTGACTAAATCTCATTCAGCAAGCATGGATTCTTTTTGAAAGATATTTTCATTGAATAATAAGTGTCTACAGTCACAATGGAGTGATATTTTATGCTTTATGTCCACTCACAACTTTCTCTTCCTAAAAGTGTAACCATGATTTCAATATCTGTCTTAAATGCACAGTATTTAAGACTTACTGTTTCTTAATGTGCTTCTAGATATTGTGATACTAAAGTTGCATTGGTTTGAGCTTGATGTCCAGAGGGTTGTATCTGTGGAGGCACTAAGTCCAAATGTGATCAGCCTGCTTAAAGGAAGAATTTGCATAAAAGATAGACCTGACACTGTTAGCACATAAATAAATGTTAACCAGGCTAAGTCTTCTTTCCAAAAGGACTTAAAATCAGTTTACTGGTGGTAAATACTAAAGTTGCCAGCATCAAGGTCTAAGATTATTCTTACTATTATTATTGTGGGCAAAAAACACATAACATAAATTTACCATCTTAACCATTAAAATTTTTTTAATGTTTTTTTTTTTATTTTTGAGAGAGAGATAGAGATAGAGCACAAGTGGGGGATGGACAGAAACAGAGGGGGACACAGAATCCAAAGCAGGCTCCAGGCTCTGAGCTGTCAGCACAAAGCCTGGTGTGGGGCTTGAACTCACAAAGTGTGAGAGCATGACCTGAGCTGAATTTGGCCGCTTAATTGACTGAGTCAGCCAGGCACCCCAACCATTTTTTTTTAAGTTTATTTATTTTGGAAAAGAGAGACAATGTGAGTGGGGTAGGGGCAGGGAGAGAGGGACAGAGAATCCCAAGCAGGCAGAGCCCAATGTGGGCTCAAACTCACAAACCATGAGATCATGACATGAGCCAAGATCAAGAGTCGGATGCTTGGGGAGGAGCCAGGATGGCGGAATAGCATACAAGTTTTTTTGTCTCGCGTCCATGAAATACAGCCAGATCAACACTAAACCATCCTGCACACCTAGAAAACTAGTTTGAGGATTAACAACAAGCTGCACAACCTGAGCCACGGAACTCAGCAGGTACATGGCGCGGAGATGTGAACTGGGGGAGAGAAAAGGGGAGAGTTCGGGAAAAGCACCCCCCAAAAAACAGCTGGAGAGAAAGTGAAAAGAGAGAGTGAAAGAGAAAAGTGGAAACAGCCTCAGGGACTAAACTAAAAAGGGAGAAAGGAGAAAGGAGAGGGTTTAAATTCCATTAAGACTCTATAAACAGGGGGAGTGCAGAGTCTGAAACTCCACAGCTTGATACCTGGCAGTGCTCTGGTGAGAAGAGCGAATCCCTAGAAGCAGAGTGAAGTCCAGGGGGACTTCATTGGGGTCAGATGGGGAGAGGTCGTTCCCCCCCTGGGAGGACATCTGGTAAAGACTGTGTGGGTCCCCCATGACAAAGGCCCCAGTGGACCTGGGAGAACAACCACATTCATTGGTGCTGGAACAAGTTCGTTAAAGGGGAAGCCTGATGACAGATGTATGTTGTGATTTTCCATAATCCCTGAAATGCTGCTGCTACATGATCATGTCCCTTTCTGGGGCAGGCTGGCACCTAGCTGGAGTCTCTGGGCATCGGCAGAAGCATGGTCCCGAGAACGTTCCTAGGTGAGGCCGGCACCTGGCCATTGCTCAGTGAGACCCTCCTGCAGGGGCAGAACAGGTCAAAGCCGCAGTCCCTCAGAAGTGAGGGGTCAGGAAAAAAAAAGCCACATCTGAGATAAAACTCAGGAGGGAGGTGCTGCCTGGAGCTTGGTCATGGATAGTGTAAAAGCGGGGTGTGGACGGAAGCTGAAGACAAAGGACAGGTGCGCAGTTGCTGATCTGGGAGAAGAGAATTCTGATGCTAAAGACTGGGTAGCTAGGTGACGCCATTTTCACCACTCCCACACTTGTGCATACACACCTACAAGCACCACAACAATCCACCCCAGTAAGCTAAGCAGCGCCATGTAGTGGAAAATGGAGCTGTTATACTAAGTCCCGCCCAACTGGGCCAACCTTGCTCTTCAGGAACACAAATCTCTCTGCCTGCTTAGTTTATGGACTATACAGCGCTTCATAGTTTGATTTCTAGGGGAAAACAAAATAATTTCAATCGTATTTCAGTCTGTTTGCTGGTCCATGTATTCAATTTTCCTTCCCCCCCCCCCATTTTTCTTTTCTTTTTCTTGAATACAGAAAGAGAAAAAATCTATTTTAATTTTCAATTTTTATTAAAAATATTTTTCCTTATTTTTCTCTACCACATTTTTTACTTTTGTGTAAATTTTTTCAAATTCAACTTTATTTCCATCATTTTATTTTATTCTATCTCAGTGTATTCATTTTTTTCAAATTTTCAAATGATTTCCTTTTTTTTTTTTCCTTTCCCCTTTTTCTCTAATCTGTCAAGCCCCTTTCAACACCCAGACCAAAACACACCTAGGATCTAGCATCATTTATTTGCTTTTTGTGTGTGTGTGTTGTTTTAAATTTTTAAATTTTGATTTTTTAAATTTTAATTTTTTTACATCATTAGTTCCTTTTCTCCCTTCAAAATGATGATATGAAGGAATTCACCTCAAAAGAAAGAGCAGGAAGAAACGACAGCTAGGGACTTAACCAACACAGATACAAGCAAGATGTCTGAACCAGAATTTAGAATCACAGTAAAAAGAATACTAGCTGGAGTAGAAAATAGATTAGAATCCCTTTCTGCAGATATAAAGGAAGTAAAAGCTAGTCAGGATGAAATAAAAAATGCTATAACTGAGCTGCAATCTCGAATGGCTGCCATGGATGAGATAGAGCAGAGAATCAGTGATATAGAGGACAAACTTATGGAGAATAATGAAACAGAAAAAGAGAGGGAGACAAGGCAAAAGAGCACAATTTAAGAATTAGAGAAATCAGTGACTCACTAAAAAGGAACAACATCAGAATCATAGGGGTCCCAGAAGATGAAGAGAGAGAAAAAGGGGTAAAAGGGTTACATGAGCAAATCATAGTGGAAAACTTTCCTAACCTGGGGAAAGACACAGACATCAAAATCCAGGAAGCACAGAGGACTCCCATTAGATTCAAAAAAACCGACCATCAACAAGGCACATCATAGTCAAATTCGCAAAATACTCAGGCAAGGAAAGAATCATGAAAGCAGCAAGGGGAAAAAAGTCCTTAACCTACAAGACAAGACAGATCAGGTTTGCAGCAGACTTATCCACAGAAACTTGGCAGGCCAGAAAGGAGTGGCAGGATATATTCAATGTGCTGAATCAGAAAAATATGCAGCCAAGAATTCTTTATCCAGCAAGGCTGTCATTCAAAATTAGAAGGAGAGATTAAAAGTTTCCCAACAAACAAAAATTAAAGGAGTTTGTGACCACTAAACCAGTCCTGCAAGAAATTTTAAGGGGGACTCTCTGAGGGGAGAAAAGATGACTAAATAAATAAATAAATAAATACCAAAAGCAACAAAGACTAGAAAGGACCAGATAACTCCATAAGAAACTCCAACTCTACAAGCATCATAATGGCAATAAATTCATATCTTTCAGTACTCACTCTAAATGTCAATGAACTAAATGCTCCAATCAAAAGACACAGGGTAACAGAATGGATAAGAAAACAAAATCCATCTATATACTGTTAAAAGAGACCCACTTTAGACCTAAAGACACCTTCACATTGAAAGGAAGGAGATGGAGAATCATGTATCATGCTAATTGTCGACAAAAGAAAGCCGGAGTAGCCATACTTATATCAGACAATCTAGACTTTAAAATAAAGACTGTAAAAAGAGATGAAGAAGGGCATTATATTATAATTAAGGGGTCTACCACCAAGAAGACCTAACAATTGTAAACATTCATGCTCCAAATGTGAAACCACCCAAATATATAAATTAATTAATCACAAACATAAAGAAACTCCTTGATAAGAATACCATAATAGTAGGAGACTTCAACACCCCTCTCACAGCAATGGACAGATCATTTAAACAGAAATTGCACTACTAGGTATTTATACAAGGGATATAGGTATGATGTTTTGAAGGGGCACATGCACCCCAATGTTTATAGCAGCACTATCAATAATAGCCAAATTATGGAAAGAGTCCAAATGTTCATCGATGGATGAATAGATAAAGATGTGGTATATATATACGATCGAGTGTTACTCAGCAATCAAAAAGAATGAAATCTTGCCATTTGCAACTATGTGGATGGAACTAGAGAATATGCTAAATGAAATTAGTCAGTCAGAGAAAGACAAATATCATATGACTTTATTTATATGAGGACTTTAAGACACAGAACAGATGAACATAAGGGAAGGGAAGCAAAAACAATACGAAAACAGGGAGGGGGACAAAACATAACAGACATTTAAATATGGAGAACAGAGTGTTACCGGAGGGGTTGTGGGAGGGGGGATGGGCTAAATGGGTAAGGGGCACTAAGGAATCTACTCCTGAAACCATTGTTGCACTATATGCTAACTAACTTGGATATAAATTAAAAAAAAAAAACCAACCACCATTAAAGTGTGAATTGGACAATTAAAAAACCATTGAAGTGTGAATTGGGACAATAAAACAAACAAACAAACAAACAAACAAACAAAGAGTTGGATGCTTAACTGACTGAATCACCCAGGCACCCCTACCACCTACCATCTTAACCATTTTAAGTGTACAGTTCAGGAAGTTAAGTATGTTACATCATTGTGCAAAAAAATCTCCAAAACTTTTGGGACACCTGGGTGACTCAGTCAGTTAGGCATTTGGCCCCTGACTTCAGCTCTGGTCATGATCTCATGGTTTGTGAGTTTCAGCCCTGCATCTGGCTCTGTGCTGACAGTGTAGAGCCTGCTTGGGATTCTCTCTCTCTGCCCCTCCCCTGTGTGCTCTCTCTCAAAATGAATAAGCTTAAAAAAAATCTCCAAAACTTTCTCATCTTGCAAAAGTAAAACTCCATACCCACTAAAAAAACAGCTCCCCACTAACCCCACCCAACAACCCCTACTTTATGTTCCTATGAATTTGATTATTCTAGATACCTCGTATAAGTAGAATCATAAAATATTTGTGTTTCTGTGACTGACTTATTTCATTTAGCATAACGTCCTCAAAGTTCATCCACATTGTAGCATGTGACAGGATTTTCTTCCTTTTTAAAGCTGAATACTTCATTGCATGTACATACCATATTTTATTTGTCCATTCATTTCTCAATGGACATTTTGGTTGCTTCCACTTCTTGGCTATCATGAATAGTGTTGCTATGAACATGGGTGTACAAATACAAGGTATAAGGTTTGAAGCATATTTTCCTACTCTGATGATGGATCTGAGTGGATATAGTCACATTATAGTAACTATATTTCTGATTTTGTTGTTCTTTCAAAAACTTCCAGCCTCTCCGTATATATAACTAATGAAATAATATAAACTTATTATTCAAAACTCTCCAAAATACATGTGAAGTGATGAATCCTGATTTATCTCCTGCTACTCCTCTAAGCTTTCCTCTTTTTGAAACACTGAGCAAACAGAATAGTGCCATTTTGTCTTTTTGGAAGTTTATCCCCTGTATCCAACCCCACTTTTCCTACATGTCCAAATCCTCCTATCCCCTTCTTCATGAAGCCTTCCTGATCCCTCCAGTCAGATATGATTTCTTTCTCCTAAAAGTCCCCACAATGTCTTGTGGCAGATGTATTTGTGGTCTGTATTTATGAGTTGCCCATAAACTTACTGTCTCTATTCACCCCCTTCGATTAATAATTATTCGCTTCTATTGGGAGCTTACTATGTACCAGGCAATGTTCTAAGCACTTCATGTATATTAGTTTCTGTAATGGTTAAAATGACCTATGGAATAGGTATGATAATTATTTTGCTGATGAGAAAATGGAGGTACAAACAGGTTAAACATGTCTAGCCACATAGTGTGTTTTGAGTGGACGAGATGGGCTTGTGGTTTTGGAGTGGAAATGACAAGAGATCAGAGTGGTGGGAGTAGTAGTTGTGAGAGCGCCAATCCAAGAATGGCAACTTATTCAACTACAGAAGGGCTGCCAGCCCCTTTGCCTGACTTTACAATCAGTATGTTCACCACAGGAAATATATACCACGTGCTTATGTTTTTGTTAAGGACATTTGTCAATTTGTAGCATATTTATGAGTGATTATATGTTAAAGAACTGTCCTTCTCACTATAAGCTCCATGAAGATAGGAAACATGTCAGTTTTGCCTGGTTCCTAGTACAGTGCCTAATACATAATAGGTGCTGAATAAATGATAAACTTATAAATAGATGAATGACTAAATGAATGAGTTATACTCTGCACTGTATTGGGAATGGTGGGAGAAACAGCTGGAGAAATGTACCCTGAGTGCATTGCAGATTCTGGTGTCCATGGAGGAATAAAAAGCTTACTTGCCCACTCTAAGCATAATATAAAAGATAAAAATTAT
This sequence comes from Acinonyx jubatus, assembly GCF_027475565.1. Classification (NCBI taxonomy): domain Eukaryota; kingdom Metazoa; phylum Chordata; class Mammalia; order Carnivora; family Felidae; genus Acinonyx; species Acinonyx jubatus. The sequence goes on along the minus strand of NC_069384.1, from coordinate 102,641,571 downwards.
AAAGAAAAAAGGAGAATTAATTTTATAAAAATAAAATATAAACCACAAAACCAGAAATGAAGCCCCTTGGGGCCCCTGGGTGGCTCAGTCAGTTAAGCATTGGACTCTTGATTTCAGCTCAGGTCATGATCTCACTGTTCTTGTTAGAGCCCTGAATTGGGTTCTGTGCTGACAGTGCAGAGCCTACTTGGGATTCTCTCTCTCTCCTTCTCTCTGTTTCTCCTCACTTGTGCTCTTTCTCTCTCAAAATAGATAAATCACCTTAAAAAAATCCTTATATTTCAAAGCATCATAAACAATGGAAAAGTAAAAGATAAGATGGGAAAAATATTTACAGCTTGAATAACAGCCTTAAAATATGAAAAATTTTGATACTTCAAAAGAAAAAAGATAAATACCCTAGTAGAAAAATGGACAAAGGACACTCATTTTGTAAAAATGTTTGTTCTTGCAAAGAATTTCCCTGTGTCTATAAATGAAAATATGATCTTAAGATGAGCAACAATGTAAAAAAAAAAAAAAAGAAGTAAAAAAACTGAATGGTCTTTAACGTTTTGTCTGTTAGTAAAATCAATTTTCAACTATCCATGGGTGAGTTATTCTTTGACTTTTCTATTGCTACCCAGGATTCAGAGGCACATTGATTAGTTTCACTTACTACCAGCAATAGTAGAGAGAATTTGAGTGGGGCTGAAATAATTAGAGTAATTACCTTCATTCATTCATGAACAAATATTTGTAGTATGCTAACTATGTGCCAGGCATTATGTTAGGTGTTGGGGTTATACTGGAGAGTAAAATAAAAAGGAACATATAAACTATAGTGAGTGGGGGGGTGGGGGTGGGGAGCAGACATGAACTTACAAAAAACGCACAAAATATATATGTACAACTTTGATGAGCACTCTGAAGTAAAAGTACAGGTTGCCATGAGAGAGAGCAAGAGGGACCACACTTGGACTGTTGAGTCAGAAAGGGCTCTTGAGAGAATGATAAATGAACTGAGATTCGAGGGATTATAGTTAACCAGGAAGTGTGGATGGAAGAACAAGTTTGGGAAAGGTGAGCATTCCAGCTAAATGGAACTGCTTGAACAAAGGTCCTGAGTCAAAAGGGAGCTTGACACTTTACAGGAACTGAAAGAAGTCAAATGGGGCTGAAGTGGATGGGCTGAGGGAGTAGGTGCCATGGCATAGACCGAGAAGGACAGGAAGGCCATAGCTAAGATTTGTGAGTTGTTTTTTTTTAATTTATTTGTCCCTTCCCTTCCCTTCCCTTCCCTTCCCTTCCCTTCCCTTCCCTTCCCTTCCCTTCCCTTCTTTTAGAGAGGTAGACAGACAGAGAAAGCAAGCAGGAGAGGGTTGGAACGAGAGGGAATCCCAAGCAGATTCTGAGCTGTCAACACAGAGCCTGATGTGTGGCTCCATTTCATGAAATAGGAGATCATGACTCAAGCCAAAACTAAGAGTTGGATGCCAAACTGATTGAGCCACCCAGGCACCCTGACTTGTGCCTTTATTCTAAGAGTGCTGATAAGTTATTTAGGGGTTTTAGGCAAGATTATCCAACTATTCATAATGTTTCATATTATAAATTAGCTAGAATGTTGATGTGGGTTAATTAGGATAACAATTTTAGGTAATGCTTCAGATTAACTTTATAATTTAGGAAGCTTGTTTGAAGATTATTGTAGAGAAGCCTAGGACAATTAGATGAAGGATTCTTAGGAGTAGTATGGTTTATGTGCACAGACTTGGTGTAATGATAGAAACATCTTATTCAGAAAACTGGTATCTTTTTAAAAAAAATTTTCAGTGTTTATTTATTTTTGAGAGAGAGACACAGAGCATGACTAGGGGAGGGGCAGAGAGAGAGAGAGGGAGACACAGAATCCAAAGCCGGCTCCAGGCTCTCAGCTATGAGCACAGAGCCCATGCGGGGCTTGAACACACGAACTGTGACATTATGACCTGAACTGAAGTCAGACACTCAACAACTGAGCTACTCAGGTGCCCCAGAAAATAAGTATCCTTCATATATCTCTGTAATGAATATAAAAACTTGGGTTATAGAAAAGGACCTTGTGTTTTTGGAGTCCAGTGAAATAAAATCGTATTACACCCTAACATGATTGGTATCTGTCAGATTAGTTCTCCATTTGACATAACAATTGAGATATTAAAATTACAAGTCCAGATTGATATATTGTGCTTACTTAAAAGGATGAATTTTTTTTCCTAGCTATACTACTAAAACAGATTCATTTCTTCTTAAAGTGCATTTAAAACTGAAGATTAAATTTTGCATCTAACAAAGTTTTATAAGAAGCACTGAACATTAAATATGGGTTAATAGTTCACGATCATGGTTAATCATTTAGAGATTAAATGACCAGAGGACCACACACAGTAGGATAACTCTTTTTATAAAAGGCTTAAAACCAAGCAAAACTAAAAAAAAGCATATAGGGATTTTGGTAAATGGTAAAGCATAATGGCAAATTATTTTCATAAGACATATTCTATGGTACTCTTTTCTTCAGATATTTTACCTTAGCAATAAATCTTTCAGGGTTTTACATAGAAATGAAGGACAGTTTACTTGTACTTGTACTCTGCCCAGCACATATTCTTAGTGAATGAGGTGAATACTTACAGTGCAGTGCTGACAAGGCTGAAATCAAAGGCTAAAGTCAGAATCGTGGAATAAGAACCTGTGTATTCTTTTTGAGATCTCTCTAAACAAAGAACCACTGAAATGTTACTAGAGAAGCATAAAAATTAGACTAATCATTGCAGTATCACTGGACAATCAATGGATGTTAGAGTATTGAATTGGTGGTCAGAAGAACTGAGTTTGATTTTCCAACTTCCTACAATGAATTGTGGTATTCCTTAACATCTTTGTACCTCATTTGCCTTCTATTTATAAACAGATATAATAGCTCCTTTATCTGCCTCATAGGATTATTATGAGAATGGAATAAATTGGTATATGTGAAAAATCTTTATAGTTTCAAAGAATATGTAAAAGTTAGTCACTAGAGGAAAGCCTTTTTCTCAAATATATTAAAATTCATAGTCAACTATAACAAAATGCCTTTTTAGGCCTTTAAAAGTTATTATGTAAACAATATGAATTGCTTAATAGAAAAAAGAAAATGCCTATAGGGTCTGCTTGAAAAACCATTTTATTGATTTTTCGCAAAAATGAACTACTTAGATATAAATGTCAAAGCATATCACTACAAAATCCACAGGATATCTAGATTTATTAATCAAATCAAGCCCTCCTTTTGCTATTTAATCTCCAGAGAAACCAGAATGGTCCTTTCTCTTTTTTATTTAGGTATGGAGGAAACACAAGTCATACCTCTCATGAGTATCTGCTGCTATCATCAATATAGTAATTTTGTGGACAGGCTGGATGGGACCGTAGGTTTGGAATTTTACTTCTGCTCCAGGGACTAGTTCGACTTGTAGTTCCAGAATCTTGATCAGCTTATCTGGAAGTTGCCTTTGCTATTAGAGAAAGATTCATGTGCTGAGAAACCGATAATACAGCCAAAACTCATTTGCTAATTTACAGTAAGAAATATTGTAAACTCATGTCTTCATGACAACGCTAATGTACTACTTTTGCTTTATAGTTCCTAAAGACTTTTGAATTCATGATCTCATTTTGGAACCTCATGACTTATAACTTTTGAACACAGTGACTTAATTTATTTCAAAATTGTTTATCAGGTGGAATATATCAAAAAAGCTCAAAGCAGAACAGGGGACCATATCTTAGTTGTCAAGAATAACATAGTTAACAGTTCTTCATATTTCCTTCCTTTTCTATGCATGTTTATATAATTGAGAATATATTGTATATGCCATTTAAATGTCAAAGTTTTTTTTTTCTGGTTATGATGGCAATCTATACTTTTGTAAATATTTTGGAAAAGTTGTAGAAAGCAGACAAAAGTCCAAAGCAGAACATGAAAATCACATATAACCCACTACTGTAGTTAACCACAATGAAAAATTTGGTGTATTTCCTCTCAGTATTTTTTTCCTTTTTATTTTTTTGTTTTTTAAAAACCGTAGTTGAGATCGTACCAAGGTAGGAATGCTTGGGGAGACCAACACTGGCTGGGCTTGGATCAGACAGCCTCTACTCTCCAGTTTAGCGGATTGGAAGCTGCAGATCAGCACTTTTCTTCCTGGACAGGGGTAGTGAGAGTGAATATTTTCCTTTAAAGCTCACTTCTTTCTGTGTTTTAAGCTGTATTTGTACATAGATTCCCCCCCTCCCCCCAAATCTTCAAAGCTATCGACACTTGCCCATATTTCAAAAAGTTATCCTTGACGGCTTCTGGAAGCCCGTTCGACCCTTCACTTCTGCTCATCGAAAGACTCCCGCCCTAACTTCACTTTCTCCCGCGATAGTTGAGGAGGTGGTAGGAAGTCTCAAGTTTGGAGCTTCAAAGGGATCCTGAAACTCCCAACAGCCGAGTCACAGCCCTCGCCCCGGGGCTCCACTAGCAGGCTTCGTGTCTCTCAGTGGAAGGGTTGCGACCACGGAAGGCCTTCGCGGTTACGTCCTCTGCTCCAGGGGCGGCCGCAGTCCTCAGGGACGCCAGCCCATCCTCGCCCCGCCCGAGGTTACTCTCAGAGCGCACTTCCATGTGTCTCCGAGTCCTCACATCCCGCTGTTCTCGGGAGGGTCTTTTCCCATTTTGAGGAGGCTTGTAGGCCTCAGGCTCGCTCTCTGCCTGTCATGAGATCCGGGCAGGCCTCTGTCACAGAACCCAATGGTCGGATCCTCTCCGCCCCGCTTTGCGAGCCTGGAGAAGTGCGTCCCTTCTCGCTTGCCTTATGCCTGGCGAGGCGGGGACCACACTACCGTGCTGCCTGCCGGAGGGGGGAACGCTCACGTGCGGCACTCTGCTTTCCAGCCGGTGACAGTAGCTCCCGAGAAAACCAACGTTCAGACTACCCGAATCAGTATTATTTTGTCCTGGGAGCCCGCACAGGAGGGCGGAAAGAACAGCTACTCGAGTTGGGCAGTGGACGCGCCCCTCTTCTCCCCCTCGGTTCGCCTGAACCGCCTGGAGCTGCAAGCGCGCCAGTCGCGGCGGAGCTTCCTCAGCCTTTGACAGCTCCGCGCGAGCACCACTGGCCTAGAGTCCCAGCTCCAGGGGCGGGACGGGGCGGGGCGAGAGCGCGAGGGGCGGGGCGAGCGCGAGTCGGGGCCAGAGGAGGGAGCGCGCGAGCGGAGCCGAGTGGTGCCGAGCGGAGAAGGGAGGTTCTGGGGAGAGGCAGGCAGAGCCCGCCGGCCGCCTGCGGCTCAGCGCGGATTGTGCTGCGTCGCCCGGCTCAGCGTACCCCCGCCTCTGCCCAGGCTTCCGCAAAACTTTTATTCTCTGGGGCTCCCCGGGGTGTCTGAAGGAATCGGAGCGCTCGGCCGGCTCTACGCTCCCCTGTCGTGGCGACTGAGGGGAAGTGCATCCCTTGCCCGCTGGGCTCTCGTGCCCCGCGCCTCACCTGCTGCTGATCCGCTCCTCAGAGCGGCGAGGGGGCACCCGCGGAGAGGCCGCGCGGGCGCCAGCGCCCCCGAATTCTCCCGCCCACCGCGGTGGACTCGCCCGGCGCAACTTTAACTTGATTCCTCTAGCCCAGCCCGGGCACCCGCTGCTGCTGCTTTGCTGCCACCGCTGCCGTCTCGGCCGCCGCCTCACAAAGGGGCGCGGGAAGGGAGGCGGCGCGGTCCGCGGGCACAGGCGCCGGTGCGCAAGGCGCGGGCCTCCGTGCCGCCGAGGCCGGGAGACAAAAGGGAAACTGCCTCTGTTCGCCGTGCGGGCTGGGAGCAGCCAGCTCGTCCGCCTCCTGCCCGGCTCCGCGAGCCTCCTCCCCCCACCCCCGGCTGCTGCTCCGCCTCCCTCCCCGCGGGCTGTCCCCGCAGTGCTCCGGGACCCGGCGAGCCTTCGGGGCGCGCGTCGCTGCTGGTGGTTGGGGCTGTAGCGATAATAAATGATAGAGGATACAATGACTTTGCTGTCTCTGCTGGGTCGCATCATGCGCTACTTCTTGCTGAGACCCGAGACGCTCTTCCTGCTGTGCATCAGCTTGGCACTGTGGAGTTACTTCTTCCACACGGACGAGGTGAAGACCATCGTCAAGTCCAGCCGGGACGCGGTGAAGATGGTGAAGGGCAAGGTGGCGGAGATCATGCAGAATGATCGGCTCGGGGGGCTCGACGTGCTGGAGGCCGAGTTTTCCAAGACCTGGGAGTTTAAGAGCCACAACGTGGCCGTGTATTCTATCCAGGGCCGGAGAGACCACATGGAGGACCGATTCGAAGTTCTTACGGACCTAGCCAACAAGACGCACCCGTCCATCTTCGGGATCTTTGACGGACATGGGGGCGAGGTAGGAGTTCTCTGGGGTTTTGTTTGAGTGGGTGTGTGTAAACAGGATGTGTGCGTAGCAGGGTAAGAACTGGGTGCGAGGGGCGTGGTGATGACCTGGTGCCGGGCTGGACAAAGACATTAGATCCAAATGTGGCTCAAGTTGCTAAAAAATAGTGCTGGCTCCAGACCTCTTGGGATTCAGTGGCCAATTTGGGGGACGGAGGGTCACCCATAACCTATTTTGTGCCTCATAATTTATGAGGTTTCCCAGGATCAGAACCCAGCAAATGACTGTGCTAGTTTTGGGGGGGGGGGGGGAGAGTTTATGGTTTCTACAGGGAACTTTGGCCCAGGGCCTCAGCGCCCCTGTTCTAGGGTTTGAGGCCAAGCTTAGGCATAAAGAAGGAAGAAAATATCTTTGATTCTCTTAGGGAAAAGAGACCAAATCTGCAGAGCCGAGTCAGTGAGGGCTCAGTGAAGATGAAGGAAGCCTTGATTCCTTCCCATTGCATTCTCTTAGAGGAGGAACCCGAGGGGGCACCTCTGCGCTTCTTCCCAACTCCATTAACTTTGCAAGTGCAATCGGGCCAGTTGACAGCAGCGCCTCGCTGGTCGTCTGCTTTTAGCTGGATCGTGGCGCGGGACCGAGATGCCTCTGGCCTTTGCAGAGGTGGCAATGCCTGCAGAGGCGGCGAGTGCCCAGATCTCGCCCCTGAGTCCTGGTCAGCGTGGGCGCGCAGACGTCTCCCTCCTTCTAAACTCCTTTATTTGGTGTTCATCTGGGAGCAAGAGATGATGTTGGAGGCCGGTTCAGGTCCCTCTGCCGCATTTCTGCGGCACCTTGATTGCGCGCGGGGGCTCATATTTCCTGGAGGTCGGTCGGGCGAGGGTTGGCTCCGGTCCTCGGGCATCTGCTCAGGGGAAGTGAGTGGCAAATGTGGCTCCAGCGCCGTTCTCTCAAGCGCACCAGGCCAGCCACACCATCTCTCTCAATTGGCAGTTTGTAAGAGTTTCAATGCTGTAGTTTTTAATTTTTTTGCAGCATACTTTCTTACTCATATTCCCCCAGTCCCCATCGCCACCCTTATTTCATTAACACCCCACCCCACCTCCCGTGCTCTGTGCTGGCATCCAACTTTCCCTCCAACTCTCTTCTTGGTCCTTCTGGTCTCTGGTGAGCTGTAGGGGAAGTCTGGATGTCATTCTCTTTCACGAATTGCTTGTGTTTTGGCCTTTGTTTTGCTCAATTGGTTATCTAATTTGCATTCTGTCTTTGATACAAAGTCATTTCACCCACCACACTCTGTTAATCTTTCCGAGATAGTGTACCCATCTACCTTAAACCAACTTTGCCAGGAAAGACAAACTTAGTGGGAAAATTTCTTTGGTAGAACTGAGATCAGATTTTGCTATTTTCCATCCACCCTAGCCCTATGTTCTGTCTTTCAAAATGAAGGATTCTTACTGGTTGTAATTTTGTAGCTTCTCGTGTAGTGTGGGGTTCTTTTCCCCTTGGTCACATAATAGGTGAAAAATATGAAATTAATTGAGGGAACAGGTGCTGTGTGCCTGGAAAGACACATACCTGAATGATAATGTTGCCAATATAATGACTGAATTGTTTTCTTGGTTTGATCAGAATGCCTATGTTTTTATTGTATATGCCTAGACCATTATAAATCATTTAATAAAGTTTATATTTATTATATATTTTTAAATTAAAATTGGCAGCTGATAATCTGCTTCTGGTCTTAGAAAGCACAGTTTTATTTTTAATTTAAAGTTCTGGATGTAATATTAGTGTTGTGAAACTTTGGGTTGTGCTTGCCTGAGTGTGCTGTATTGGCATGTTTTGATCCTGCACGTGCAAGTGAATGAGTATTTAAAATTTTCTGTTAAGTTGATATTCTAAAATCTGAAAATCGCAGACCTAAACACATTTCAGGTTGAAAAATTTCCAGTACTATCTTCCGGTAAACGTATCATCCAGAAAAGGGACATGATAAATGTTTTTATTTAAATAGAAGTATTTTACATGTATAGGTACTCTCCTTAAAAATAGGGTAATCATTCTATCTATAACCTCTTATAGTATGTAGCCAGTTCATTCATTTTGACTTCTTTTTAGGGCAAAATAAGAAAAGTGATATAAAAGGTAGTTATTTAATTGTTGGAATGTGATAATAACAAATAATATTAGGTGATTTCTCTCTTGCTTTTTTTTCATTCAAGGAAAGTCCCATGTAATTGTCATCTTTTGTGTTGTTTAGCTCCTTTAACATTCACCAGAGGAGGGTGCCACTGTTTGATTTTGGTATAGATGATAGTTGTCTCCTTTCAGAAAAGAGGAAGGTTTTTCTGAACTCCCTATTATTTATATATGTTGTGTGAGAAGATAAATGAGGACTTTAATTTTATTTCTAATAATTCAAACTAATAAGATGGGCTATAAAAAATGAGGGCCCATCTGTAATGATACTGCTTTTTAAATTTCATAGAAAAGACCTAAGTCACCTTGTATATGTACATTTCATCCCATTTTTTAGATGAGATGTTTGTTGATGGGCTTAAGATGTGACCTTTGTAAGGCAAGTTCAAGGCCTTCATTTTGGTGATTTTTATATTAAACTGCTGGACAAATTAGTTTGCATATTTGCCTAGATAGATAGCACACTAGGGATACAAAGGTGAATGACACATGATTCCTATCCTCACAAGGTTTCAGTGTAGAGAGATAGATCTGTAACCAAAAATTACAGCTGGAGCATGCTTAGGGTATTATGGGAACACTGAAGAAAAGCATTTAAATCAGACTGGGAGGTGGGAGGCCCAGGGAAAGACACTTTGAAGGCGTTATTTACTGTAAGTTAAAAGCACAGGCTTTGGTTTGAGATCTTGCTTTGAATCTCTGCTCTGCCTTATACTGGCTGTGATCATGGACAGGTTGCTTAGTCAACTTTATCTGGGAGTTTTTAATCTGAAAAATAGGGATAATAATACATGTAAGGTACAACTCCATCAGTTGTATTATACCCTGTCTAGAGAAATACTGAATGGAGAAAATGATGTGGAAAAAGAAAGCTTAGAGACCAAGAAGTCTGCATTGTTAGGGCAACAATATTTTAGGAAGAGAGAGTCTTCCTATGAAAGCCACAATTTTGATCACTAGAAAGGCATATGTTAGATATGGATAATTTATTAGGTATCCCCCAAACTCTCTCTTTGTTCTAACTTGTGGTAAACTGGTTATTAATTCAGAAGTTCAGGTATCTTAGCATTGGGAAAGCAGCATCCAGGTTTCCAGGGCAAATTTTCTGATTAGTGAAAAGGAATATTCCCTGTGATTAATTAGTAAGTTGGTATTCTGATTTACACTTCAGCCTCTTAGCATGTGTTGGTTCTCTGGAGTCTACTCAATTGTGTATTTTTGACAAAGATATGTCTCTGGACTTATGCTGAGGACCAGACTCTGGAGAGCTATGACTTCTACATGGATGACATCTTAGAGAGCCTGTCTCAGTGGTTATACAGGCCAGCTTCCTCACTTGATGCCATTGTGCCCTTGAAACATTCTAACCATGATACTGTGGGTGGATGGTTGGTTCTGAGTGTGTGTGTGTGTGTGTGTGTGTGTGTGTGTGTGTATGTGTGTGTGTGTCTAAAGCTATGGCAGTGATTGTTTTTCTGTATAACAAAATATTTACAAAGATTAAAACATTGAAAAGGTAAAAAAAATAGCTCAACTTATACCAACTGATGTGGAAAGGTTATTTTTATGGATTTTTTTAAAGCTCGTTTATTTTAAGGGTTGGGGGGAGCACAAGGGGGGAGGGGCAAAGACAGGAGAGAGAGAATTCCAAGCAGGCTCCATCATGCTGTCAGCTCAGAGCCAGATGCGGGGCTTGATCTCATGAACTGTGAGATCATGACCTGACCCAAAACCAAGAGTTGGAGACTTAACTAACTGAACCACCCAGGTGCCCTGATATGGAAAGGTTATTTTTAAAATTAAAAAAATAATGTTTATCAAGAAAAAATGATTTTTTGTGTGTGTGTGTGTATGTGTATGCTTATCTGTATTTTTTATCTATAGGCAAAAGGTGTTTTTGTTTGTGTTTTTGTTTTTGTTTTTTTTTTGTTGACTCGTTTTACTTTTTACATTATGCAGAAGAAATAGCACCAATCCTTTGAGGCAGCTGTTCATGGCTGAAACCTCTCTGGAAAAACAGATTGTTATGTGTTCCATCATTACTGTATTAAAGGTCATATATCATTGTATCATACAGTTGACACACAGCTTGGCCAGTGGTTAAGCTTAGAGCACCACACTTCACATCAGAGAAGCTGTACTTGAGATGCTTTTCTGGGGCAGTAGTCTTCAGGCTGCTCACTTCTCAGAAGTGAGGAGGAGAAACTGCTTATAGAAGGTTGCCTGCAGGATATATATAGTCTAGTTCTTTAGACCAATGGTTCTTAACTTTTCTTGAGTTATGCTTTATGGATGTTGTAAAACTACAGACATATCCCCAAGAAGAATGGACACGTGCATCAGGTTTTGTTTATAATTTTAAAGATAAGCGAATGCATGAAGCCTCTGGATTTTAGGTTAGTCTAGATAGAATAAAATCTATTTCTAATAAATCTAGACCTGCAGGGAGCTGTATACCTGGACCCCTTCCTTGGCCTGATTGTTGTTTTTTCCATTATTTGCATTTATTGACTTGTGTGCTGTCGTTTGCCTGTGAGGGTTGTTTTGAGGAATGGTTGTCCAAAGTTCTCCAACAAATCAACTGCAAATATGTCCTTGAGGACTTTGTACATTATGAGGACCAAGGGAAAGACAGTTCTCTGACAGCTTTTTGTTTTTATCTTAAGGGTATTGAGTCATGTGACTGGCTCTCCCTGTGTTTGTTGGCTACTAGAAATGTTAGATATGAACCTTTGACCTGCCTCTAACAAATATACAGAATTTTATAGAAGACATTAATTTGGCATATGAACCTCACTCCCAGGACAGCTTATCTTTCCTACATTCAGTTTTCCTTTGTTTTATTTTTTTCTTTCTCCTCTCAGATATGTCATTTTATCTTGTTGTGGTATATATATTTATGTAAGTTTAAGTTTCATTGGATCCTTTCTGAAATAAGATATAGCTCTGAATTATTAAATTAGGAGTGGCATGATGAATGATCTGCTTTTCAGACATTATAACTGCTCTTAGTAAATGTTGAGTTCCCACATTAGTGAGGTACAGGAGGCCTGTGGATTTAGTGTGGACAAATGCCTATGATTTAAGAGAAAATTCAGATTACTTTGGTTTAAAATGACACATTGCCATTTCTGCCAAAAAAGGAGGGGTAGTTTCCTTCTTAGTCAGCCTCTCTCTTGTGCCTAGGGGCCTCTGTGTAGGTACATGCAAGATCATGACTGCTGACCTCGGTGCATCTTCTGAACAGATTGTTTAGAAATTCAGTTCAATTAAACCGACATTTTCTATATAGTCTGACATATGTGGAAAACAGTGTTATGTTCTCTGTGTTGCCTAAAGATGAATCAGTGCATTCTCTGCCCTCAGGGAACATTCCATCTACTTGGAGAGATGAGCTTCTTCATAGCAGAGCTACAAGGTACAGTTGGGCTACCTATAAGAGGTGATGGCCTGACTAAGGGAGCGTGAGGAGTCTTGGGTAATTTTGAAGAGAAGTTGACATTTGATTATATCGTAGCATTTCATTAGACAGAGATTAGGAGGGAGGATGAGAAGATGACTTTACAGGTTGAAGAAAAAATAAAATGACACAGAGGAAGTAAAAAGCAGGCACAGTTGGGAAAAAGGCAGGTAGCCCATGTGTTTAGAGCAGGATTTCCCCAACTGCTATCATTCTATAAGCCTATTCATTATTTTTTTCATTTTTGAGTACTTTCTGTGTTTTTATATAGTCAATATTATTTTTTAGATTGACTTTTTTTTTAGTCAAGTAAATCTATTTAAAAAATAAACTTCCTACTAGCACTGTTGAGTAGAAAATCATTAAATGAAGTTCTTAGCCTCCAATCTGCTAAGAAGCTGTCTCCATTGTGATGAAGTGGAATGATTTTTAGATGGTTCTTCTCCTAGTCTCTGGTTGCCTCTAGATTCCCTCTATCCCCCTCTCCTTGCTTTTTATAAGCAGAAAGGTGGCTTTTAAAATTTAATTGTTAGCCATAGGAAGAAGAAAGGCAGGCTGCTTACTCCCTTCCCAGGTGGAAGGTATCTCTAGTGATGCCACTCCTCAAAGAATTCTGGTTTGGAACTGCTTTCCACTGTGACTTATGTGACAGATAAGATTTCATGTGTAACATACATTCATGGGGAACCCAGACTTATGGTCAGTTCCCAGTGGTGTAGCAGAAATCCCACCCCGCTTTCTGATGCAGGTAAATGAGAAGACATTAGAGTAATAAATTTGAATCCTTTCTAGTTTAGTTTAAAAAGTAAATAATTCACAAGTTTTGATACTTGAGTCATTATTGGTCACAAAAGCAAGCTCAAAGACACAGAGAACAGATTGGTGATTGCCAGAGGCAGGAGTGAGGCATGGGCAAAATGGATGAAAAGAGTCAAAAGTATAAAATTCTAGTGGTAAAATAAAAATAAGTGATGGCGATGTAATGTACAGCATGGTGACTAGAGTTAATGCTATTGTGTTGCATATTTGAAAGTTGCTGAGAGAGTAAGCCTTAAAAGTTTTCATCACAAGAAAAAAAATTCTTTAACCATGTGTGGTAATGGATGTTAACTAGGCTTATTGTGGTGATCATTTCTCAATACAGACAAATTTTGAGTCCTTATGTTGGATACCTGAAACTAACATAATGTTGTATGTCAACTGTACCTCAGTAACAAAAATACTTGCAAAAACTAAAAAAAGTAATATTTTTATTTTGAGTGCTAATATTTGAAATGAAATAACATTTTTTAAAACTTTTATTTGAGAGAGAGAGAGCGCGCTAGAGCGAGCATGCACAGGGGAGGGGTAGAGGGAGAAGGAAAGAGAATCTCAGGTAGCCTCCATGCCAGTGCCCAGCATGGAGCCTGACATAGGGATGCATCCCACAACCCTGGGACCATGATCTGAGCCAAAATCAAAGGTTGGACACTCAACCAACTGAGCCACCCAGGTGCCCCTAGTATTTGATTGTTCATAATTTCTGTTTTGAACTTTAACCACTTCAGTAATGAATTTTTGTGGTTTAACTTTTATTATCATTTGAATAATCCTATTTAGTAGATATGTCTTAGCAAGTTAAACATATTTAAAAATAAATTAACTTTAAAATTATAAAAGTAATGTGACAACGTGATAGATAGTATGGAAAAGAAAAAAAGTCACTCAAAACCCCATTCTCTTGTCACATCCACTATTAGGATTTTGGTGTATTACTTGCTTATCTTTTTTTATATGCATTTTAAATATAATTTTACATTGTTATAATGATGTACATTTGGTTTTTAAATCTTGGCTTTTTTCCCACTTTTTATAAACCTATAAACACAAAGTCATTTTCCTCCATATTTCTTTTTTTTTTTAATTTTTTAAAATGTTTTTATTTATTTTTGAGACAGAGAGAGAGACAGAGCATGAGCAGGGGAGGGGCAGAGAAAGAGTGAGACACAGAATCCGAAGCAGGCTCCAGGCTCTGAGCTGTCAGCACAGAGCCTGACGCGGGGCCCGAACCCACAGACTGTGAGATCATGACCTGAGCTGAAGTCGGACGTTTAACCGACTGAGCCACCCAGGTGCCCCTATTTCTTTCTTTTTTATTTTTTTAATTTTTTTAATGTTTATTTATTTTTGAGAGAGACAGAGACAGAGTGTGAGTGGGAAAGGGACAGAGAGAGAGGGAGATACAAAATCCCAAGCAGGCTCCAGGCTCTGAGCTGTCAGCACAGAGCCTGATGCAGGCTCAGACTCATGATCCATGAGATCATGACCTGAACCGAAGTCGGATGCTTAACCAACTGAGCCACCCAGGCACCCCTCCATAATTCTTTATTATATTCCTAATGTGTTTCTTAGCAATAGATTAATATTATACTGAATGGCTGGCTGTTTGATAAATCACTCAATAGCTTTCTTCCTGGTATACATTTAGGTTCCTCTAACTTTTCACCTTTGTAAATAACAATGTAATAATAATTAATAATAATAATAATAATAATAATAATTTTTGTATATTTTTATAATTATAATAATTTTGTGCTTCTCCTGTAGTTTGTGCAGGTGTTTCTACTGTAGAAATCTACTGTAGGTGGATTTCCAGAAGTAGAGTTTCTGGATCAGAGGAGAAATAAAGAAACCACTGTTATTGGTAATAATAATGATAATAATAATAATAATAATAATAACAATGGCTGACATTTGTTGAATATGTTTAATATGCCAGGCAGTGTTTAAGGTACTTTATATATATTATCTGATTTTAATTATCATAACAGTGTTTGAGGTAGGTACTATATATCTCCATTTATATATGTAGAAATTAAGGTACTGAGAAATAAAGTAATTTACCCACAGTCTCTTGTAGCTCATGGGTGGTGAAACTAGAATTTGAAAGTGGGATTCAGATTTGGAGCTATCTGTCTCCAAACCCTATGCTTTCAGCTTCTGGTTTAAATTCCACAAATCTCATAATTTCGACAGTGAAGTGTGGATAGCATTGTTAGATGGACATTGCCTGGTCTTCTCAGGTCGCTCAGTCGGACTTGGAGTTTCTCATTTGATTCTGACAGTTGTGTCCCTGTGACATGTGGTATTGTTCTTGGAAACTCTATGCTGGAAATCTCAGTAGGTAGATCTATTTACCTAAGGAAGTCTTGCAGTTAAAAAAGAATTGGGCTTAGAAGTTAGAGCAGATGCTGACTCGCAAGCAGCCATTCTCATCCACTCCCCTTCTTTGCTGGCAGAATCTCTGTCCCACTGCAGAGAATCTCTAACACTTCTGCCTGTTAGCTCATGAAAGGCTTGCGTAGAAGTTATGGTGGCATCAACATAGCCATTTGCAAAAATGATTTAGGTTTTATTTTACTTTAAAGTACTAAAGACTTGACTTTAGAATAAATGTGGTGTGTATGTGTTAACATTATTTCTTTTTATACTGAAGCGGTGTTTTTTTTTTTATAACTAAAATAATTTCCTAATCTGTAAACAATTGTTAATTTAATTAAAAAGTTTTTAAAATTTATTTTTGAGAGAGAGAGGGAAAAAAAAAGCAGGAATGGGGAGGGGCAGAGAGAGAGGGGGACAGAAGATCTGAAGCGGTCTCTGCACTGACAGCAGAGAGCCCGATAAAGGGTGTGAACTCAGGAACAGTGAAATCATGACCTGAGCTGAAGTTGGGTGCTTAACCGACTGAGCCACTAGGTGCCCCAATTTAATTCTTGTTAAGATTTTATTTAAAAAAAAATTTTTTTTAACGTTTATTTATTTTTGAGACAGAGAGAGACAGAGCATGAACGGGGGAGGGACAGAGAGAGAGGGAGATACAGATTCGGAAGCAGACTCCAGGCTCTGAGCCATCAGCCCAGAGCCCGACGCGGGGCTTGAACTCACAGACTGCGAGATCATGACCTGAGCTGAAGTCGGACGCTTAACCGACTGAGCCACCCAGGCGCCCCAGGATTTTATTTTTTAAGTAATCTCTGCATCTGACATGGGGCTTGAACTCATAACCCTGAGGTCAAGAGTTGTATGCTTTACCGACTGAGCCAGCCAGATTTGACAACTGCTAAATTAACAGTTATTTAATTTTAAATAGCAAAATATTATTTTTTCATTTGTTTACAGTATTGTGTTGGTATGTTTAGTTTGAATAGATGATAGTCATGTGTTTCCATTCTAGAAGGCTACCTAATACATTAGCCAACGTTAACTTTTAGCCAACGTTAAGTTAAGCCCAAGCTTTGGTGATGGCTAGTTATAATCTGTTTTTAATAAGAATCTTCAAAGGTAAAGTTTAAAACAAAGGAAGCCATCATTTAAAAAAATAGTTGATGGCATTATAGTACCATTTGTAGCTTTCTTTTATAATTATAGGCCTCTCTACAAAGCACTTTAAGTAAATATTTGTGTAGAGAAAATTGTGCATATTGATACATTGATATACTTTCAATAAACTTGAAATCTGTGCTAGGAAAAGCTGTGCTTAAAAAGTGAAGGTATAATAATTTACATCTGAGAAGCAAATCTGAAAATTTTGATCACTTGGTCTTTCTGGAGAATATTTTTTTCCCTTTCTCTGTTTAATGAGAATAGGACCCAATTTTTTTTTCTTTTCATTTCAGTTTGAGTTTTTATTTATTTTATTTTATTTTTTTTTATATATGAAATTTATTGACAGATTGGTTTCCATACATCACCCAGTGCTCATCCCAAAAGGTGCCCTCCTCAATACCCATCACCCACCCTCTCCTCCCTCCCACCCCCCATCAACCCTCAGTTTGTTCTCAGTTTTTAACAGTCTCTTATGCTTTGGCTCTCTCCCACTCTAACCTCTTTTTTTTTTTTTTTTCTTCCCCTCCCCCATGGGTTCCTGTTAAGTTTCTCAGGATCCACATAAGAGTGAAACCATATGGTATCTGTCTTTCTCTGTATGGCTTATTTCACTTAGCATCACACTCTCCAGTTCCAACCACGTTGCTACAAAAGGCCATATTTCATTTTTTCTCATTGCCACGTAGTATTCCATTGTGTATATAAACCACAATTTCTTTATCTGGGTTATTTGTTTTTTGGGTGTGGAGTTTGGTGAGCTCTTTATAGATTTTGGATACTAGCCCTTTGTCCGATATGTCATTTGCGAATATCTTTTCCCATTCCGTTGGTTGCCTTTTAGTTTTGTTGGTTGTTTCCTTTGCTGTGCAGAAGCTTTTTATCTTCATAAGGTCCCAGTAATTCACTTTTGCTTTTAATTCCCTTGCCTTTGGGGATGTGTCGAGTAAGAGATTGCTACGGCTGAGGTCAGAGAGGTCTTTTCCTGCTTTCTCCTCTAAGGTTTTGATGGTTTCCTGTCTCACATTCAGGTCCTTTATCCATTTTGAGTTTATTTTTGTGAATGGTGTGAGAAAGTGGTCTAGTTTCAACCTTCTGCATGTAGAATAGGACCCAATTTAATGGAACCTTAGCTGCCTCCAGCTTGTCTAGAATGAGGGAAGGTTCTGGTAGTTGAGTCTGTTAAAAATGAGACTTACTTACTTTCCTCCATTCCTGGAAGACAAGGGAGTTCTTGTCTGCTACCGGGCACAGAGCCCCTGAAGGTAAGTCTGGGCTACTGCAAATAATTACATAAAATGTTCATTGTACAATGATACCAGATAGAGACACACTATTTCTAATGTAGAAGAGAACTGTGTGCTCCCAAGCTAGGCACAATCACTTGGTAAGGGTGCCTTTTTCTAATTTGTACAGAAGTGAAAGGCACCATAGCAATAGTCTGTATTTCTGAGACTCACATTCTTTACCATACCATCCATCATTATTGCACTCCTTGTTCTGCTCCAGTATTGAGCAGCTGACAGATAATCTATTGGCCTTAGTTGCTAAACCAAAGACCGGTTATCCATTTCACATCATGTCATCAAACCTTATGACTTCCCTGGAGAAGTGCACACTTATTTGCATTTGCTTTTCAAGATGAATATTCCAGGCTTTAGTCATTGTAAATGTGAGTGGGGATTTAATGGCCTGTAGCAATACATCTTAAATATTTCAAATTGTATTTTTAATAGAACAGTCTATATTCAGCACTACTCTTGGACTATAAGGTTCTTCATCTAAAAACATTTAAAAAATATTCTTTTAGTTATAGAATTGCCATATGGCAAAAACTGTTTTATTCTGATAAGTATATACCATTTCTTTCTAACCTAGTAAGTGCTTTCAAATTTCTTTTTAATTAAATAACTTAACTTTCAGTTTAATTAGTCACTGGACATTTTCTGGCCAAATAAGTCTCTTACTGACCCTTGTATTTTCTAGAAATTGAGACATAGTAGAATTTTTGGTCATACTATTTACCTTTTTGCTGCCTAGAATAATAAGGTGAATTTGCTGTAACAACTGGTTTGCATAGGTATATGATAAATATGACTGACCCAGAATTTGGGATTAAGAAGTTTCAGCTTCCCTTTTATTTAAACTTAGAGGTTTCCTACATTCTGTTTAGAAAGAAGATACA
Organism: Acinonyx jubatus; assembly: GCF_027475565.1. Lineage (NCBI taxonomy): Eukaryota > Metazoa > Chordata > Mammalia > Carnivora > Felidae > Acinonyx > Acinonyx jubatus. The sequence goes on along the minus strand of NC_069384.1, from coordinate 102,622,955 downwards.
TTTTCTCTTTAGATAGGCCTGGCAGGGATCTTGAATTGTCATATAATCCAAATATAGTGCCTAAGGCTTCACAGCTACATTAATAATCTATTTTTAAACACTTTCATCAAGGAGATTCCATACTGTCCCTGGAGAATTTTTTTTTTCTATAGTCCTTTCTCAGAGGAAATTTGTTTTATATGAACTAATTCCCTTTGGTTTAAACTTATTTCTTAGTCTGCCCTTAACAGAGATATAGTAGAATTCAGTTGTTGCCATTTGTAAGTCAATAAGATTATGGTAATCAAAAATCTTCTTCCCCTCATGTTAAATAAGTACATCAAATTATAGGAGAAACACTCATCACAAAGAAAGGAGACATAAGGTAATTTCTACCAAAGACAGAATAGTTTCCAAATGATCAATAATATCTCCTCTTTGTAAGGAGCTGTTTTGGCAATAAAGGAAATGTCCTTTCCCTTTATTTTTACAGATTGGTTAGTTTTGTCTTTTTATGTCCATTGTCAGAGGCTTAGGCTATAGGTGGAGTACATTTTGTTAGCTAGGAAGAAGGGGAATGGGAATCATTGTTGGGTAGCCTTGGGGAGGGGGTTCAGAGAACATGGCCTGGAACATTTCTTGTCTGCACATTAGCAAACTCATTGGAAAATGTTGCTGTAAAGTATATAACATTGACAAGAGGGAAAAAAGAAAGCTTTAGAAGACTTTATAAAAGGGTAAGCCATCTTATTTTTGGATTGGCTTAGAGGTGACTTTACCTGGGAGCTGAGGTATAAATTTGGTATTTTAGGGCCCCAACAAGTTTTAGGAGACTATCACTAGGTAGTTTTTTTTAATTCAGATTTTCTGTCTGTTCTGTGTATACTGGCAACAAAGAAGGGCTTGAGTGTTTGGAGAACAACAACGTGCTTTTTGCTGTGATACATGACTGTGTGTTCAGTATAGGTAAGGCTACTGATGAGTGTGGAAATATCACAGCAGTTCTTTTGTTGGCTACCCATTTCTCTTTTACTATCTTCCTGTTTTAGACAATGAATTTCTTCAAATGCAGTAGGATTTTTGTCTCTTAATTATTAGGAATCATAAGTTTTGTTATTATGTTTAAAAATATTCTGATCTACTCCAGGCCAGAGAGAAGAGATTCCTGGGAGGGCCGAAACTTGTGTACACATTTTGCAGGGGGACAGCCTGGCAGTGGTCTGGTCTCCAGTGAGAGGGGAGGGTGTTAAAGTCTTCTGATGTTTCTGGAGGCCAAAATGAATGCATTTGGAGTAAATTCTGTGTGTGAGGATGAAGTGCTCATCCTGCTGCTGCTGCTGCTATAAATTGATTACGATGAGGCCATCTTTTCATTATGTCTTCCTGACTGTTTATTACCAGTCTATAGAAATGCTGACTGACTAAACTTCCTATTTAGTTTTAGTAGCTTTTCTGGTGATTCATTCTCTCTACTTTGTTTTTTTTCTTTTAAAAGATATGCAATCATATTGTCTACAAATAATATAATTTTGTCTCCTGCTTCCTAAATAGTTATACTTTTTTTTGTTTGTTTGTTTCCTGCCTCATTGCATTAACTAGAACAGAACAATGTTCTGTAATACTCATGATAGTGAGTGTTCTTATGTTCCTATATTTGAGATTATTTAAAAAGTTTGAGATCGGGGAAATGTGAAATGGCTTCAGTTTATGGATAATAGGGCTAAAGTTTCTTTACTGAAAGATGAAATCCAAAGGTAAAGTAAGAGCCAAAGAAGAAAGGATATTCAAGGTATGGTAATCAAGAGAATTCATGATCACGAGGATGGACTAGAACTTGGTATAGATGTGTTGCTGAAAACTAACGTGCATTGAGTACATGCAGGGGAGAGCCCTGTCTTTTCTTCTTTGGGTAAAAATTATCATCACTAGATCCATCTCATGGGAATGTCCCAGAAAGCATTAGTCTGAACGATAAGCACAATATCTATTGTACAAGATACTGATTGTGCAGGTTGTGAAGACCTAGCAAGATACACACAGGAATCTCTTCCCCTGGTTCTAGAGTAGTGGGAAGTCTGGAGCCATCTTGCCCGTGCAATTCTGCTGGTTTTGGTGAAGGTTGTCCTTATTTTATCTGGGATTTCCTGTGCAGAAAATCCTTGCCCTGTTTCTATTATCTGTCTTGTAAGGAAACTGCAGCTGCTTACAGATTTTCATACTGAGTGGGGTTAGGTTGTATTAGTGTACAGAGACAAAATCTTAATGTAAGATCCCTCAAATTGCCCATAAAGAAGAGTGTTTGTGATTTTCACCTCTTATTCTGTAGAGATATATGTAATTATAAATGTATAACTACATATCCAAAGTAATTAATAGTACAGAAAAAGTGTGTGCATGTAAAATATAGGAATGTATAGTTATAAATATGTAACCACATATCGCAAATAATGTATAGTACAGAATAAAGTGTGTGCGTATGAAATAATAGTTTTATAATGTTTTATTTTTATTTATTTATTTATTTATAAAAATTTATTTATTTATTTTGAGAGAGAGAGAGTGAGCATGAGTGGGAAAGGGGCAGAGAGATAGGGAGAGAGAGAGTCCCAAGCAGGCTCCATGCTGTCAGTGCAGAGCCTGACATGGGGCTTGATCTCACAAACCTTGAGATCATGATCTGAGACAAAATCAGGAGTTGGATGCTTAACCAGCTGAGCCACCCAGCCACCCTTATATTGTTTTAAATAAGAAAAGAGTTTCTGGGAATGTCAGCTGGTGCAGCCACTCTGGAAAACAGTATGGAGGTTCCTCAAAAAACTAAAAATACAACTACCCTACGACCCAGCAATTGCACTACCAGGTATTTATCCAAGGGATACAGGTGTGCTGTTTCAAAGGGACACATGCACCCCAGTGTTTATAGCAGCACTATCAACAATAGCCAAAGTATGGAAAGAGCCCAAATGTTCATCAATGGGTGAATGGATAAAGAAGGTGTGGTGTATATATACAATGGAGTATTACTCGGCAATCAAAAAGAATGAAATCTTGTCATTTGCAACTACGTGGATGGAACTAGAGGGTGTTATGCTAAGTGAAATTAGTCAGAGAAAGATAAATACCATATGACTTCACATATGAGGACTTTAAGAGACAAAACAGATGAACATAAGGGAAGGGAAACAAAAATAGTATAAAAACAAGAAGGGGGACAAAGCATAAGAGACTCATGAATATGGAGAACAAACAGAGTGTTACTGGAGGGGTTGTGGGAGGGAGGATGGGCCAAATGGGTAAGGGGCATTAAGGAATCTCCTCCTGAAATCATTGTTGCACTGTATGCTAACTAATTTGGATGTAAATTAAAAAAAAATTTAAATTAAAAATGTCAAAAAAAAACATTAAAAAAAAGAAAAGAGTTTCTTGGGTTTGTGTAAATTTGTGAATGGTGCTGTTTCACTGTACCTGCTGAAAGATAATAGAATAAGAAATTGAAGAATATTTTGACATTTTCAGCTGATGACAGGAACTTTTTATTTCTTTTAAAGAGCATTTCGTATATTTCTGTATGTAATCACTGAAAAATTTAGTTTGTTAAAGTTTTAAAGCTACAAAACAGAATAAACGTGGCTTTTGGAGTTAGGAGTAAGATTAATTTATCGTGATTATTTTTAAAGTCAATTTTAGAAAGATAATTATAATGCCATATTGAGAGCTTTATTTTTAATCTAAGTGCCAGCCATATCTTTGACACCAGATGGGAATATGGAGATGGGCACTCAGCCCGGTAATTTATGCTCATAAATACATACAAAAAGTTTACACTTGCTGTTTCTTTCTTGCCTGTGGCTTGAGACCCTGGGGGATTTTATATTCCAGTGATTTCAGAAGAGATACCAATCGGGGATTCTGACCTTTCCTATTTTCCTGGCATCCCTCCTGTGTACCTGATAAGGTGCCTGTAGGTCTAAACTGTTTTTGATAAATGTCTGGTCATAGTTTTGTCTAAGAGTGAGAGTCTTTGAGAAGCAAAGAATTCTTGGAAAGGAAGCTTGTATTTTTAATACTATCTACGAGATCCAAGTGGCTGTTGCTGAAGAAATTACATGGGTAGAGAACTGAGAAGCTGACGGTGGCCAGAGAAGTTCTCTGTACCTTCCTATTAGAGCCACATACAGATGGAAGTTGTTTATCCCCAAAGGATTATGTAATGCAAACAGTTTTAGACGTGAAAGAATACAGGCAGGCATGTACTTTGGAAATATTGCTTAAGAGGGAATTCTGTGATGAAGAGAACATCTAGTAAAAAATAGGATAACAGTAGATGTGCCCAGATGATATACCCACTTTACCAGAGAGAAGCCCTCATCCCCAGCCTTCATGGTGACTTTATGTTATGGGGATTAGGACATCTACTTTCTTCAATGTTAAAAATTGATCATTGTTACGATATTATTATCTGATACACAGTCCATATTCAGATTTTGCCAGATGTTTCAACTGTTTTTAAAAATAACTGAGGTATGACTGGCATAAAATAAGCTGCATATATTTAATATACATATAATTTGATCAGTTCTGTATATATTTGTGAAACCATCACCACTATCAAGATAATGAACACAGCCAACACTGCCCAAGGTTTCTTTATGCCCTTTGGTAATACCTTCCTTCTGTCTTTCTCTAGTCCCTCCCTCCATCCCTAGGCAACCATTAATCTGCTTTCTGTCACTATAGACTTAGTTTGCATTTTGTAAAATTTTACATAAATGGAAATGTAGAGCATGTACTCCTTTTTTGTTTTCTGGCTTTTTTCCCCACTCAGCGTAATCATTTTGAAATCCATCTATGTTGTTGCATCTATCAATGGTTCATTCATTTTTATCACTTGATACATATTGTATTGTATGTATATACCAAAGCTTGTTTATCTGTTCACTTATTGTTGGACATTTGAGTTGCTTTCAGTTTTTGACTGTGAACATTCATGTACAAGTCTTTGTATGGACATATGCTTTCATGTCTCTTGGGTAAATAACCTAGGAGTAGAATTGCTGGATAATATGGTAGGTGTGTGTTAACTTAAAAAAAAAAAACAAAAAAAAAACACACCCAAAACTGCTAAACCACTTTCCAAAGTGGTTGTGTTATTTTACATTTCCATCAGTGATGTATGAGAGTTCTAGTTGCTCCATATCCTTGCCAGTCTTTTTAATTTTAATCATTCTAGTAGATGTGAAGTGGTTTCTTACTGTGGTTTTAGTTTGCATTTTACTAATGACTAATGACGCTGAATATCTTTTTTATGTACTTTTTGGAAGACGGCCTTCTTTTAAAAATATTGAATAAGAATGGCTGTCAAATCTTGGTTTTCCAGTAAAGTCTGAGTTTTGTCTTTCCCTGTACGATGGAAGCGAACGAAAAAGAGAGGCAAGAGGTATAGGAGGCTTACTGAAAGGAGAGAGGCTCATAAGTACAGCCTAGAAATGAGAGGTATTGAGAGGTTGCACAAAGTAACCAATAAATCAAGTGAAACAAAGAGAGCAGAAGAGAAGGGTTAGGGCCTGTCACCACTAAAGACAGTTTGTATTATCAGTCTTTAATTTTCTTGTATTCCAGATAAAAAAAATCTGAATGAGACTTCTCTTAGAAAAGTGCATTTGAAAGCATGGACTGTAGACCCTTCTTCTGCTTTCTTCTGACTCACTCATTTCCTTTTAACTTCTGACACCTATTTTGAGTGTGTTTTTTGTTTTTATTTTTTAAGGTCTGCAGGGATCTCATAACCATGTATGATGACCTGTTTTCAGCCCTTAGAGTTTTCTGTAGGTTCTTGCTTTCTTCACCTCTGTCTTCTTGAGACTCATGGTTTTTTTTTTTTTAATTAAAAAAAAAATTTAATGTTTATTTTTGAGAGAGAGAGAGAGAGAGAGAGAGAGAGAGCGAGAGCACAAGCAGGGGAGGGGCAGACAGAGAGGGGGACACAGAATCTGAAGCAGGCTCCAGGCTCTGAGCTGCCAGCACAGAGCCTGACGTGGGGTCTGAACTCACGAACTGTGAGATCATGACCTGAGCTGAAGTTGGATGCTCAACCGACTGAGCCACCCAGGTCAAGACTCATCTTCTTGACCTTGGTGACAACACTTGCATTTTTTGCTCCATGCTGGTTTTTTTGTTTGCACCAGCAGCTTCCATGAAGTCAGCCATCCAACCTGAGCGTAGGGCTTTCCTTCCCATGTTGAGATCATGTCTTTCCAGGCTGACTTAATATTTTCTTTCTGGATGTTACCTCAATAAATAACCTGTCTGAAGCCATATTTGCCTTTTGTGTCCTTAGATTAATTTCCTCCCCAGATTTGTACCTTCCTCTCATGGTTCTGTCATTCTCCCAGTCTCTCACTCTTGAAACTACTTTATCATCTTTGCTTCTTCCCTCCTCATTAAGTCTGTGAGACTTTATATAATACCTGTCATCCCTGTTTCCATCTTCATAGTCTTACGGCCACCATGCTAATTCAGCCTTTCATCACTTCCTGCTGGGATTGTGACGGTGGCTTCTGAACTGATCACTTAGTCTCTAGTCCCTCTTCTGTCCACCCTACTCACTGATGTCTCTGATAGATGAATCTTCTCAACTCACTGGGTTGTACATTGTTTCTTTTTTAAAAAGTCTGTGATTTATACCAACCATGATTTATTTCTTTGAACTTTGTTTGTTTGTTGTTTTGGTTCCCCTAATGGTATCCCTGACTACTTTATCTTACTCAACCTTATTTTCTGTGGTTCCTGTACACAAAACTCTGAGATACAGCAAAAATGGTCTATTATTCCCTGAATACCCAATGGATACATATACCCACTGCTGCTACGTTGTCCACTCTATTCCATTCTCGGAGAGATTTCTCATTCTTCTTTCCATACCTGTTGTCTTGTCCTAATTTCAAGGCTCCCCTCAATTTCCAGCTCTTCCATGAATTCTTGCTTGGTCGTGTCAACTTTAAGTAATCATTCCTTCCTTTGAACTTATCGTCTGTGACAGGCAATTGAACATTTTGTGTTATTGTTCATTTTCAAGGTACTTCTTCTCTCCAACCAGAGTTCAGCTTCCTTGAGTTTCATACCTCTGATGAGTTCCTGTGGTGTGCTTGAACTGTCCCAGATGCTTGCATCTTAATAATAACAATGCCTATCAGTATTTCTGTGAAGAATGATGCCTAAAACATCAAGTTGTATGATTGCATTTTTGATCTCTTATGTGTGTTGGAAACCAAAGGGCTCTGCTCATTCTGGCTTTTGAGTGCATGCAGCATGTCAGGTGCTTTCATTGATTCTCTGTCACTGAATCCTCATGATTTTTTGAGGCAGTTGTCATCCCATTTTACAGTTGGGGAAACTGAAGCTCAGACTATTGTGTGCCCAGGGTTACACAACTGCTAAGTGGCAGAGCTGGGATTAAAATATTTCCCATGTCTGCCTGATTCCAAAGCCCTCTTCTTCTCTGTAGCACACTGCCTTTTGTGGGGCTGGTTTGGCAAGGCATTCCTATGGGGGTCATCTCTGAGGTATCTAACACTTTAGATTATCTGTAATAAATGTTTCAAGTACATGGGAATGGAATCAAGTTGAGGAGATAAAGTAATTTATTTATACCACTCACTTGCATTTACTCTCTTTGTTTCTTTTATCAACTTTCATGGCTTATGAGGTATAGAGTCTGTCCAGAAGCTCTTTGAATAAAGACCAAGGGAAACACAAATTAAGTATATAGAATTCTGCAGGATAGCCTAGGCAAGTGGTTTTCATCTGTTTGACAGGCAACTCTATTTCTGATTGTAAGGCAGGAATTTTGGGAAAGTAGGCTGCTCTCAAGGAAAGTAGGCAACATTTTCAGATTTAACTCAGTGTGACCTTCAGAAGGTAGTTCACTTATTTGGTTAGTGGTGTTATGGATTATAGGATTTTAGTCATGCCTCAGTTTTCAAATGCAAGTACCAAAGAACACTTCCTAGAGCTCACTTGAAAAAAAGTTCCATCTATAGCTTCCCTCCCAAAAGCATCATGCAGAATAATATTGTACATAGTATTTAGTGAGTATCAAAGAGTGGGGAGATATAAATGAACAATTTCAGCTGCCTGGGGGTGGTAACAGTGATTCATAGACTTAAGATTTAGAACTCAAATATTCTTGGTTTGTACTCAATGAAGAGCAGCATCAATAAGTTTTATGAACAGAAAACAGTTTACTGATAGTATGTGAATACTTTAGAAACGAAAGGAAATCATCAACCTTATTTTATTTTTTGTAATGTCATCAAAATATATTTGTTTTCTCTATTATACTAATTATTGAGTTAAATGGCATATTTAGAAAATATACAACATGTGGAGTTTATAGAGTTCTCATGTACAAAATGGACATTTTCTACTTTGGGGAGCTTTATGGATCATATTGAAAGCCATAGTAACTCAGTTCTTAACAGTTAACACCATTAGCTACCTCTGGCTCAGCTCCTCCAACCTTGGGAAACAGAAGCTGCTTTGTGGGTTTTTTTTCCCCCCCACTCATGCAGTTATCACTAATCATCATTTCAGAGAAAGTTGAGGTCTCAGGATGAAAACATATTTCCTCAAGCATTAGATTAAATTCCCCACTGGCAGTATTGAATCTGAGTGGAAACACATTTTTACTTTCTTGAAATTGGGTAAAAGTTATGGCTATGAATGTTTAGGCTAGCATTATGCCTATCTTGACTCTTCAGTTCTTGTATGCCTATTTTCAGATATACTATATTACCTCAGTGTTTTATCCAGAGTGGGTACCCCATAAATGTTTCTTAAATTAATCATTGAGTATTTATTTGTCTTTTGTGACTAGCTTATTTCACTTAGAAAAATGTTCTCAAGATTCATCCATGTTGTAGAATGCAGTAAGATTTCCTTCCCTTTTTAAAAAAAATTTTTATTTTTATTAAAAATTTTTTAAATGTTTATTTATTTTTGAGAGAGAGGGGCAGACCATGAATGGGGGTAAGGGCAGAGAGAGAGGGAGACACAGAATCCGAAGCAGGCCCCAGGCTCCATGCTGTCAGCACGGAGCCGTATGTGGGGCTCGAACTCACGGACCGCGAGATCATGGCCTGAGCTGAAGTCAGACACTCAACCGACTGAGCCACCCAGGCGCCCCAATGTTTATTTATTTATGAGAGAGAGAGACAGAGTGCAAGCATGGGAGGGGCAGAGAGAGAGGGAGACACAGAATCCGAAACAGGCTCCAGGCTCTGAGCCATCAGCACAGAGCCTGACGCAGGTATGGAACCCACCGACCGTGAGATCATGACCTAAGTTGGCCGAAGTTGGATGCCCAACTGACTGAGCCACCCAGATGTCCCAGATTTCCTACCCTTTTAAGGCTGAGTAATATTCTGTTGTGTGTTATGTACCACATTTTGTTTATCCAGTTATCTGTCAGTGGATGTTTGGGTTGCTTCCATCTCTTGGCTATCATGAATACTGCTGCTAGAACACAGGTGTGTAAAGACCTCTTTGTGATCTTGCTTTCAGTTCCTTGGGATACATACCTAGAAGTGAGATGGCTGGATCATATGATAGTTCTATTTTTAACTTTTTGAGGAAGTACCATGCTATTTTCCTTAGTGGTTGCCCTATTTTACACTCAGCAACAGTGCATAAGGGTTCCTTTTTCTCTACATACTTGCCAAAACTTATTATTTTCTGTTTTTTAAATAGTAGCCATCCTAATCGGTGTGAAGTGACATCTTCTGATTTTGATTTGAATTTCTGTAATGATTAAGGAAGTTGAGTATATTTTCATGTACCTGTTGGCCATTTGTGTATCATCTTCATGGAGATGTCTATTCAAGTCTTTTGCCCATTTTTTTTAGCCAGGTTTTTTGTTTCTGTTGCTGTTGTTGAGGTTTGGCAGTTCTTCATATTCTAGATATTAACCCCTTATCAGATGTTAGGATTTGCAAATAATTTTTTTGCATTTCTAAAAATATTTTCATAACTTTTATATTGATATAATTTCAGACTTACAGAAAAGTTGCAAAACTAGTACGAGAAACTCCCATATACCCTTTGTTCAGAGTTATTGTGTTTTTTTTTTTTTTCAGGAACACCTGGATTTCTTGACACTTTGTTGAGCCCTCTAAACAGAATGAATTAGTTGCAGCTGTGGGAGATGTAAAAGTATAAACATGGTCCCTGTTTGGATATGTAAAACAAATAAAGATGTTTATAAAGCAACCAGTACAGATGAGAATCATACAAATAAGAACAAAAGTGAGAGGGGGCCAAAAGTAAGAATAATTTGAGTTATTAGAATTGGAGACCTGTCCCAATGTTTCTCAACATGGGATGATTTTTCTCTCCTAGAGGACTTTTTGTAATGTTTGGAGACAAACTGATTGTCACAACTGCAGCTGGCATGGGAGAAGTTGTAATACTGGTGTCTAGTGTGTAGAAACCAAAGCTACTGCTAAACATCCTACAATGCACAGGACAGCCCCATACAGCAAAGAATTATCCAGTCCAAATGTCTGTAGTGCCAAGGCAGAGAAACCATGCCCTATCCTGGGGAAGCAGACTTTGCAGAAAACCTGTCTTGAGGACTTTAAGGGCTTTGGGCCTGGAAATTCTCTCAAACACATCCAAAACACTTGAATAACACAGTGAAGGCTCTGCCTGGTAAGATAATAAGGTATGAAAAAATATTTTCTTCTCTTTTTTGGTGCATAACCCATAATAAGAGGGCTTAGTTGCTCTCTGCTTACTATGAATTTTCTGCAGTAAACTGGCGAAAAATGCTTTCCCTGGTTTTATTTTGTATTGCAGTTTCTTATAGCTAACGTATTCTTGTTATTGCATTCTTTTTTTTTTTTGCCACTTTCTGCTGTAAAACAAAACAAAACAAAAAAAAACCCCAAACAAACAAACAAAAAAAACACCCAAAACCATGTAAACTCTGAAAAAGGCAAACAGTATTATATGAAAGATCCTGAAGCTTAGAGGAAGCCAGCAGAGGTGTTGGGAGAATGTGCTTTAAAAGGCTTCCTTTCAATCCTCTGTTCCCTGCAGAGAAGCGAGGTGTCAGTTCTGTTTTATCACTAAGTCCAGTAAGCCAGGAGGAGAATGAAAGTAGCATGGGCTTTGATATCCTGTAGACCTGGATTTGAATCCAGGCCCATTCTATACTAGCTGTCTGACCTTGGGCAAGTATATAATTTACTTGTGTACTCTGAACTCAGTACAGAGTACTTCTCTGCTAGGGGGTAATAGCTGCTTCACTGAGTGGTGAAGGGCAGTAGAGTACAGTGGGTAAGGCTGTGGACTCTCACACCTAATTGCCTGGCTTCAGATCTTCACTCAGCTACTTCTAGTTCTGTGCCCTTTGGTTAAGTTTCTCAACCTTTTCTAGACCTCCATTTCTTCATTTGAAAAATGAGAATAATTGTATCAGTATTTACCTCATAGGGCTGTTTGGACATTAAATGAATTAATAAATGTAAAACACTTAAAAAGTGGTGCTGGACAAATAGTAGGCACAGGAAATGTCAGCTATTTTGGAGATTAATTTGATATAAAGGATGTAAAGAACACTGTAGTGTCTAGAAAAAGAAGGTGCTTGATAACTGGTTTTTCAAAATTTAAATTTTAGTAGCTGACAGTTTATTAAAATATAATGCCATTATAATAAAATCATTAGCCCCTGAAGTTAAATTAGTGGGGATTTGGTCTTAAGTCTTCAGGATACAAAAAGGAAACTGCTCATTCTTTTGCTTCTTACTTGTTCCTGGCCAAGACTCCTTTGGATCTATATTCAAAATGTGCTTAAAGAATTGCAGGCCTAGCCAGTCTTCTGTGGAATTATAAGAGGCAACTAGAACAGCCGCCTGAGTGCATGGAGTGGTGAGGGATGTTTGGGTTGGAAATAGTTGTTTCTCTAGTCCGGGTTTCATGAAAGCCCCCTGGGCAGAGAGGAAGTAGAGAAATAGCAGGAAAAGTTTGCTTGTTTTTGAACTCCCTGCTTATCCTTGGGGTGTGGGTGTGTGTCAGGTGAAGAGGTCCCATCCTTCTTGATGGTATAGGGGATTTAGACTCACTCAAAGGTAATTTACAGTGGAATCAAATATCCAGTTATACCTGTCCCTGTTAGATATTGGGTTGTAGACATATTTATAGCGCACACATGGGCCAGCCTTTTCTTAGAATATGAGAATATATTATCTCATGGTAAGATAAAGTGTATGTAAAGGGGTTAGCCTGGCATTGTGCTTTATTAAGAGTTAGCTGTCATCATCATCATCATCATCATCATCATCATCATCATCATCACTGTCCTTACTCTTAAACTTTATGTTTTAGTTTAGTTAAGATGCTAATGAAGTCTTTAATAGTTATTCAGCAATTCTACTTCCCCCTTTTAATTTTTTACTTCTTAGGGCATACACACATTCAAAGGAGTGCATGTCATAATTTTACATCTTGATGAATTTTCACAAACTAAACACACTCATGCCTTCAACACTCAAGGAACATACTCACTAGTGTCCTAGAAGTCCCACTCATGGTCCCTTCTTGCCATTATCCTTCAGTTTTCAGGAAAAAAATTGTTTTTCTCTTTAGTGACATTCAAAGCTACTCATGCATGGCTTTATGTAAACTCTTAATAGCTATGGCTGACAGTTATAGCTGGCCTTATTACACCCTTTTATTTTCTTACGCTTTAAAAAGCACTTCTCCTGGAAAGGGTTTTAGTCCTGTAGACTGTTACCTTTGGACATGAATAGGCTGAGTGATCTCGTAGATCATCCTCTGCAAATAGGTGATGTGTTTTTTGCTTTTATTTGTCCATATTATAGAAGTCCATTAAAACCCAAAAGTTGTCCATTGTACAAAAAGAGAAGGAAATTGACTCAGCTGCACAGACCTCTTAGATGTCTTCTCTAAAAGCATTCCACATTGAAAAGAGCTCAAGGCACATGAAAGAAATCCTATGGTGGAGGAAGACTACACAATGCTGGGTGCACTTTGGGGGCTCTCATCTTCTGCCATCGAACAAGGTGATAAGGCTGAAGGACTGGCTACTTTTGGAAGTAATGGACCTCAGTTAGCTTCCTGTGCTTTTGTCTGGGCATAGTTAGAAAACCATGGAGAATTTTTCAGAAGGCAGCTTCTCAGAGGAAGAATAAAACTGTGGGGGTTGAGTTTGAGGCTCTTCACAGTACTGAAACATTCACTCTGGAATCACCAGGGCATTAGCCTTGCTTTGCATGACTTGTTTAACTTTGTGGGCCCAGCTAATGACTCTGCTAAAATATTGTGTATGCATTTCAGAATATTATTAGTCATTTTGGCCATTGCTTTATTTCTTAATATTTATTTGTTAATTTAAAAACATTGAGATCTAATTCACATACCATAAAATCTACCCCTTTAAAGCATCCAGGTCAATGGATTTTAGTATGGATATTTATCATCACTATCTCATTCCAGAACATTTTCTTCTCCCCTGAGAAGAAATCCCTGCCCATTAGCAGTCACTCTCTCCATCCTATTTACTTAGTTTTGCCAAATAAGTGTCATTGCTATCTTTATTTCATAGAAGTCTTTCCTCTATAGGATGTCATGACAGTTGTGTGACCTTTTACATAGGGGTGTGCCCCATCTAACATCCGTTGTAAAGTTGAATTGGGGGTGCATTTTCAGCACTACCACCAACCCCATGTTGATTGAAATTGTTTTAGGACATAAAATGACAGTATGTTTACTTACAGTCACTTACAAAAACACCCAAAAAATGAATAATCCAATTAAAGAATGGGCAGAAAGCATGTATAGACATTTTTCCAAAGAAGACCTACAGATGGCCAACAGACACATGAAAATATACTCAACATCACTGTTCATCAGGGAAATGCAAATCAAAACTACAATAAGGTATCACCTCATACCTGTCAGAATGGCTAAAATCAACAACACAAACACCAGGTGTTGGCAAGGATGTGGGGAAAGGGGAACCCTCTTGTACTGTTGGAGGGAATGCAAACTGGTGCAGCCACTCCGGAAAATAGTATGGAGGTTCCTCAAAAAGTTAAAAATAGAACTACTGTATGATCCAACAATTGCAATACTAGGTATTTACCCAAAGGATACAATTCACAGGGATATATACACCCTGATGTTTATAGCAGCGTTGTCTATAATAGCCGAATCATGGGAAGAGTCCACGTGTCCATTGACTGATGAATGGATAAAGAAGATGTGGTATTCTATATACAAAGGAATATTAGTCATAAAAAGAATGAAATCTTTTCATTTGCAATGACATGGATGGAGCTAGAGAGTATAATGTGAAGCAAATAAGTCAGAGAAAGACAAATACCATATGAATTTACTCGTTTGTGGAATTTAAGAACAAACCTAATTCTATTAGGGTAACTTATAGCAAAGGGGAAAAAAAAGAGAGAAAGACAAACCAAGAAACAGATTCCTAATTATAGAAAACAATCTGATGGTTACCAGAGGGGAGGGGCATGGGGAGGACGGGTGAAATAGGTGATGTGGATTAAGGAGGGCACTTGTGATGAGAATCGGGTGGTGTTTGGAATTGTTGAATCACTATATTGTACACCTGAAATTAATATAACTTTGTATGTTAACTATACTGGAATTAAAAAAAATAATGATGATGATGATGATGATGATGATGATGATGATGATGAAGAAGAAAAGGCATAAAAAAAATTACTGTTGTCTTTTCCTGGTCTAGTGGAGCTTCTGAGCAACTGTGGAAATGTACATGCTTACAAAGCTGGGTCTGTTTGTCATCAAAGAAGGCCGTGAGTCCAAAACTCTTAAAAAGTCCTCCTCCCTCAGAGCAGCTTTTATCCAAAGACTTTTGGACCAAATGACTTCTATCTCATGTGAATCTTAACAGGCACAAATATTTCATCATGGTGATACAGTTGAACATGTGTACTTTTCAGTTATTCTCAGGAATAGAATGGCATTTATCATGTACTATGTATAGACATTAAATAGGAGGCATCAAAAGTCTGTGGTTAACTGGATTCACCAAAAAAAAGCCCCCCCCTCCCCTCCATTAAATGCCTCTTTTTTTTCACTCTTAAATCCTGGTATTTTGCATTTTCTTCTGGAGTTTCCCAAAGACTCTTTGTAATTATGTAGGGATGGTTGATTAGAACTGCATTCTTGGGAATCAGTTATTGGACTGAAGAAATGCGTTAGAGATAGAAGAGGTGTCTCTAGCAGTAAGCTTTTTGAAGTACTGAAGAGGAATTTGGAAGAGAATCCTAAATTTGTTTTAGGTCACAAGTATCTAGGAAGGCTGCAGAATGGATGTGAACTACTACTCAAAATAAACAAGTTGGATTCAGCTATTGCCTGAACAACTACCTAATAATGGATCTAACATCTTTAATATCTTTGAATGTGCAGTAATGTTTTCATTCTATTAGGGTAACTTGTAGCAAATTAATTTTAGGATATATATATATATATATATATATATATATATATATACACATATATATATGTGTGTGTGTGTGTGTGTATATATATATATATATATATATATATATATATATATATATCTGTATCTGCACTGTATTTTTAAAATGGTTTAATACTGTTCTCATCTGCCACACTGTTTCATTCATATACATAGTATCATATACTGGAGTTATGTGGCTGTTGGACTGTGACTTGATATTGATAATGGAATGGAAAAAGTTGTAAAGAGCCAAGCAAACCATTTTCTACTATATGAATAGTTAATCAGCAATAAGAGTATCTTGCAGAAAATGCTGGAGCTTTAATGGATATTATATAGCACTTACTGTTGAAAGAGAAAACGGAGAAAAAAATGCTACGCAGTGTAAAATGAGGTCAGGTTACACATACTCCGTTTTCCTCATAAAACAGAGAAGAATTTGTAGGCTCTGAAGTTTACCTGGTGTGTTCAACAGTCCACAAAAGGTTGGCTTTATACTTATTAAATAGTACTTAAAAAGATTGTTTTTGTTTTTTTCCCTGCATGCTTTCTCATCCAAAGGTAAAAATTCATTTCCTGTCAAGCATTAATTTATTTCAGCAAATCCTTAATATCTCCTACTATGTAGTAAGCACCAAATTTTGGATAAGTACTGAATTTTGGATAGATCAGTGGTCAGTTGGGTTAGTTGAAAGGAGAGTAGTTCTTCTGCTTGTCTCAGATAAACCTTACCAGAGGAAGAATTGGGAGATTGAGGAACAGGTATCTTGATCAACAAGCTAGGATCAGGAAGACAGAAGTAGGGATTGTTTGGGAAAGAGTATTATCAAGAAACCACTCTAACCAGTATATCTGGCTCTGTGGTGGTTCTGAGGGTGACTAAACACTTTGTAAGCCTTTGACACAAGGAAGTGATTTCTCATATTTGAAGACTAGTATTGGGGAGTATGTTTTGTTTTACCCAATTCATTTTTTATCTCATCCAACAAGCATTTATAAAGTATTTGCTTACTTTTTGTTAACCAGCGTGCTATGTATTTAAAACCAGTGGTTAAGTTTAAGGGTCTTAATATCTGTATTTTTATAGAAAAGAGCTTTATTACTTTAAAATTTTTTTAATTCTCAAGTTAGTTAACATACAGCATAGTTTTGGCTTCAGGAGTAGAACCCAGTGATTCATCTCTTACATGTGACAGCCGTGCTCATCCAGAAAAGGGCCCTCCTTAATTCCCATCACCCACTTAGCCCACCCTCCTACCCCCATCGACCCTCTGTTTTTATGTAATTTTTCCTTCCCTTTCCCTATGTTCATCAAATTCCACATGAGTGAAATCATATGGTGTCTGTCTTTCTCTGACTTATTTTGCTTAGCATAATACCCTCCAGTTCCATTCATGTTGTTGCAAATGGCAAGATTTCGTTCTTTTTCATCATCAAGTAGTATTCCAGTGTGTGTGTGTGTGTGTGTGTGTGTGTGTGTGTGTGTGTGTGTGTGTATGTATACACTACATCTTAGTTCATTCATCAGTTGATGGACTTTGGGCTCTTTATAGGAAAGAACTTTAAAAGTTCACTTCCTGGAACATTGTGAATGTTCTATGTAATTTTAAGCTTTGTGAAAGAAATAGTAAATGGTTATTTATTTAAAAAGAAAAGCATTTATTTAAAAGAAAAATTAGTGATTTATAAGTAAGATGAAAAATATATTCTTTTTTAAAAATGTTCATTTATTTTGAGAGAGGGTGGGGGGAGGGACAGAGAGAGAGAATCCCAAACAGGCTCTGCACTGACAGCTGACAGCCCCAATGCGGGGCTTGATCCCACTAACTGTGAGATCATGACCTGAGCCGAAATCAAGAGCTGGACACTTAACAGACTGAGCCACCCAGGTGGCCCCTATTAAGAATTTTTAAAATTAGGAATTTGTGGTAATTTTATCAAACATATTTCAAAATTTATAAATGTTATTTTTTTTCTCCTTTGACCTGCTAATGAGATCTGGTAATCTCCTAATATTGAACCATCTTTGTCTTACTAGTAAGAGACTCACATGATCATCCATGTATTATTCTTTTAAAGGATTGATGGATTTGTTTATTGATATTTTCATCAGGATTTCTATATTGATATTTACATGACTATCATTGTGAATCATAAATGAGATGGCTCTATGGGTTTTTATCTTTTTTAAAAGGTGTTTGTATCAGTGTTTTTCTAGCAGTATACAAAGAATTTTGAATCTTTCTACCTACTCCCACACATTTAAATATATTTAGAATTATCCATTCCTTTGAAAATTTGGTAGAATTTGTCTGTGTACGAATTGGGTTTGGTGCTTTGTGAGGTAGAGCTTTGATACATTTCATAGTTACATAAACAGTTATTAACCTATTTTGATGGAGTCTAATGCTAATTAATGACATGTTTATATATTTGACACTTAACTATTTGTGAGACTTTAGAGTGTCATTTTTAGCATTTAAAGTTTTACTATATTCTCCTTCTCCTATAACACCTTAGAAATTAGACATTCTTCTCCTTCTTCTCCTCCTCCTCCTTCTCCTCCTCCCCCTCCCCCCCCTCCCCTTCCCCCTCCCCCTCCTCCTCCTCCTTCTCCTTCTCCTTCTTCAGAGAGACAGAGACCATGAACAGTACAGATAGTCAGAGGGAGAGGGAGAAAGAGTTCCAAGCAGGCTCCACACTTAGTGTGGAGCCTGGCGTGGGGCTGGATCCCATGACCCTGGGATCATGACCTGAGCTGAAATCAAGAGTTGGATGTTCAACTGACTGAGCCACTCAGGAGCTCCCAGGCATGCTTCTTTAATAACAAGGTGTAGAAGAATTTTTCAGTGTAAAAATGTGGCACACTTCTTTGCAAATATGTTGTATGTAAATATATAACATGATAAACTAAGTGGAGGAAGGCAGATTGGCCTTCTAGAGAAGCAGTGAAATCTAGGGCGCTGAACACCTTTTTTTTTTTTTTTTAAAATGGGAGTTCTGCCTATTGGGGGAGATCACATTTGGGAACACAGACTCTGGAAGAGGGATATGAATGGGAGCCTGTGATATAGTGGAAATGCTCTGGGGGTAAGATCTATCACTGTCATGAAGTCTTGCAGAGGATTATGTTACTTGTTAGTGCTCTGTGCTGTTGGATCTTCTTTGTGGAGACAGGACAGAGTGACAAAGTCAAGTTTCAGGGGATCATGGCAGGGCCTGCCATGGGACAACCATCGAAGGCTTGGCATTTACATTTATATATGGAACAACTTCATATTTTCTCATTCATGCTAGTCAAAGTATGTATGTTTGACTTGGGAAAGGAAATTGTTAAGGGTTAAGTTGATCTGGTAGGGTTATTTTCAGGTTGCACAGTGTTCGTAGAGTATTCTAGGTGCCAGAAGGTTTCTTGAAGTCATCTTTCAGTTGAATTTGAACTAGGTGTTTTGGCCAATAGAGAGATTTAGCAGGTCTTCGACTTGTAAACATCTCACACAGCTCACAGTATTTTCATTCATTGTGCCCAGCTCTGTAAGTGCTACTCTGTTTTCTGGTCTCACTCACTAGTTTCATCAGGCTGGGGTCATAACACAGTCGCTGCCATCAGCATTTTACTAGACTGCCAGTTGTCAGGAGGCCATTTTTTAAAGAGGGTCATAAAATGAAGAATTGAGTTTATACATTAAAGAATGAGTGGAAAGAGCACACAGGCTTAGAGTCAATCAGATGTGCAATCATGTTACTTTTGCCATTGAACTACTTATTAGACTTCTCCCAGCCTTCATCTGTAAATGGTAAAGAGGGATAAGGACTGTTGGATAAAGTGACATTTTACCGAGACCTGAATAACAAGAAGGAGCCAGCAGTGTTAAGATCTGGAGGAAGAACATTCCAGGCAGTGGCACCAGGTAGTGCAAAGGTGGTTGTGAGCCTGTTATACTGCAGGAATAGAAGGCTGGAGCTATTCAGACAAGGGCCAGGTATTGAGGGACCTCATAGGCCAGCATGTGGAATTTGGTGTGAGGGGAGTTTGTGGAGTTTCTCATAAACCTAAGATCTATGGATGTGTGTTAATTATCATGGCTGAACTGTTGTGGTAATAGTCTAATCTCAGCATGCACCCAGATAATATACATAATATTATCCTTTGGGGAAAATGAGAATGAGAGCCTTATCTTAATATGGTGAAATAAGTGGATTAAAAATCAAAGTGAGTCCTAATACACGTAACTAATTTTTATGTTAGCTAATGAGAAGTGATTAAAGTAATATGCTCATATAATTAACTTTTAATTATTTTTCCTAGTGACATTTAGTTTATGATCATTCTTCTTGGGAAATTGTGGCATAATATGAAAAGTCACAACCACTGAGGTAACAAATTTGTTATGAACATCACTCATTTAATGATAACTTAGAATTAAGATAAAGGTATGGGGTGCCTGGGTGGCTTAATCTTTGAGTGTCCAACTTTGGCTCAGGTCATGATCTCATAGTGCATGAATTCGAGCCCTGCTTCAGATTCTGTGTGTACCTCTATCTCTGCCTGCCCCCACCCCCCCACTCTCATAAATAAACATTAAAAAAAAGAATTAAGATATAGGTATGTGTATATATATACTTTAAATGTTTTATTTTTTTTAGAGAGTGCAAGTGGAGGAGGGGCAGAGAGAGGGGAACAGAGGATTAGAAAAGGGCTCTGCACCGACAGACAAGGCATATGTGGGGCTCGAACTCACAAACTGTGAGATCATGACCTGAGCCAAAAGCGGATGCTCAACCAACTGAGCCACCCAGGGGCTCCTAGGTATATATATATTTTTAATGTTTATTATTTATTTTGAGAGAGAGAGAGAACAGGGGGAGGGGCAAAGCGAGAGGGAGAGAGAGAATCCTAAGCAGGCTCTGTACTGACAAAGGGCTCCATCCCATGAATCATGAGATCATGACCTGAGCCAAGTTGAAGAGTCAGATCATTAACTGACTGAGCCACCCAGGTGCTCCTAAAAGTATGTATTTTTAAATAAACTTTTTAGAATATTTTAGGCTTGCAGAAAAGTTATAAAGAGTACAGAGGGTTCCCATATATTGCACATCCAGTTCTGCTCTTATTAACATCTTCCGTTAGTATGGTACATTAGTCAAAATTAAGGAACCGATATTGATAAATTCATAAATTTTTACTTGCAAAGCAAATCCCTTTTTAAAAAAATTTTTAATGTTTATTTCTGAGAGAGAGAGAGAAAGAGAGAGAGAGACAGAACACGAATGGAGGAGGGGTAGAGAGAGAGGGAGACCGAATCTGAAGCAGGCTCCAGGCTCTGAGCTGTCAGCACAGAGCCCGATGCGAGGTTCAGACTCACAAACTGCGAGATCATGACCTGAGCTGAAGTTGGGTGCTTAACCAACTGAGCCATCCAGGCGCCCCTACTTGCAAAGCGATTCTGATGCTAACTACCTGGAGGTAGTGCACACTCACAGGTTGGGGTCACAGTTCTCCACAAGCTGCTTCTCTCATCAGCGGGAGGCTTCGGGGTTGCTAGACCACCTGTGTTTCTGACCAAGTAGTTATATAAATTCAGGGATTTCCACTAACTACTTCTCAGGTGAATGACTCAGAACTTAGGAAAGTGCTATATTTATGATTACACTTTTCTTATAAAGAATACAAATCAGGACTATCCAGTGAAGTGATGCATAGGGCAAGGCATGGGAGGTCCCAAATGGGAAGCTTCCATGGCCTCAGAATGCATCACCCTGAGGCACACTGATTCATGATCACCAATCAGGAAAGCTCACTGTAGAATGTCTCTCAATTTAGGTTTTCAGATGTTTTTCTCATGATTAAATTGGGGTTATGGTTTTTGGGGAAGACAAACATAGGGGTAAAGTGCCATTCTTACCGCACCATGTCAAGGGAACATAATCAACATGACTTATGATAGTTGATGTTGACCTTAATTATGTGACTGCGATAATGTTTATCAGGTTTCTCCACTGCAAAGTTACCCTTCCCCCACTTCCCCCTCTTCATATTGTGCTCTTTGGAGAGGTTACTGTGTTCAGTCCATGCTTTAGGAGTGGGGAATTCAGCTCTTCCTCCTTGAGCATGGAGTAAGCTAAAGAGATTTTTGACAGAGAAAAGATTTGAAATGTGTAGGTCATTAAGAATCTGTTAACCTTTTCAAGTATTAGAAAAGTGAAATCTTAGAGCTGGATGGGACCTTGAGGGGCCATTGAGTTTGAGACCAATAGAATCCTCTGCTGGAGTGAGGGACCGTAATAACCCAAATACTGCATGTACACATTTCTGTCTCAAGTTGTTATCTGTGGAATGTGAGGTGACCTGTGGGAAGGGAACCCTGTTGAATAAAAAGCCACTGGTCTCCTCCCAACCCTTGCCTCTACCTCTCAAATGTATTTTATGCTTCTTTCCATTAAGTAACGTGGTGTGCACATTACTTAATTTCAGCTCATTAAAGTGGTATATGTGTTATTTTCCATGAAATTTAATTCTTCCATAGGTTAACTTTTAGAAATTGAATTTTGAGGGGCACCTGGGTGGCTTGGTCAGTTAAGGTTATGGTTATGGTCTCAGAGTTTGTGAGTTTGAGACCTGCATCAGTCTCTCTGCTGTCAGCGCAGAGCCTGCTTTGGATCCTCTGTACCCCCTCTCTGCCCCTCCCCCACTTGTGCTGTCTCTCAAAAAAGTAAATAAATAAACTTAAAAAAGGAAGTTGAATTTTGATTTTGTTATTGTTGTTTCTATTTGGAAAGTTTCAACCTCTGGCTTATGGGACAATTGTTTTAATGTATTATATGTGTTCAGGTTCTGTGGTCTGGGATATCAAATTACTTATAGGACTGTTTGGAGAAAAGATGATCACTATATTAAATCTGATAGTTGGTGAATGGGAAAAGTACATTCTGAGTTGGCTGAAGTATTTGAGAACCCTACTGTGACAGGTGTCTTCATGCAAATAGCTCTCCTCATGATAAAACTCTAGCTTCCAGCCATATGCAAATAATATGAAATTTTAAGTCGGAATATTCATTTGAAAGGCATTTGGTCTGGGATGGGGGAAGGAGGGAGAAATGTTGTTCACCTTGTAGTTTGATTTGCATCTTTTTAATATTATTCCTTCAAGTGCTCCAAGCAGAGAGCATCATTTGTAACATCTAAAAACACTCAGCCCCTTTTGTCCTCATTATAAAACATGCAGTTCTTCTTCATGGGCTGATTAATCCAAACAACACCCTCTGAGAGCAAGAGTGTTATCTCCACTTTATGGAAAGAAGAAACCCAGGGGGTGATGGTGAAATGATCAGATTTGAGGCAGTGGCTGAACCTGGGAGATTAGTTTTGGTCGCTTTGACTGGGTCCATATCTAACTGAAAAGAAAAGCTGCTTGTTCTATGTTAGCTGGTGAACTTCACCCCACCATATAAGGAATAACACTTCTAGGAAACAACGTTACTTAATGACTGGAAAATGGGAAAGTACCGCCCAGACAGATGATATAATGTATTGCTGTACCTTTTCATTTTCAAAATGTTGATCCATCAATAAGTATTGTTTTCCCCAGTAATTTTTTTCTATCATCTATCTATCTATCTATCGATCTATCTATCGATCTATCTATCGATCTATCTATCGTCTATCACAAACATACTCTTTCTCTCATTAACTTTAGACCAGGGTTTGTCAACCTGGATACTGTTGGCATTTCAGGCCAGATAATTCTTCATTTGTGGAGGCTGTCCTGGTCATTGTAGGGTGTTTAGCTGCATCCTTGACTCCTGCTCAAACCCCACCCCTATCTCAGAGTGTGACAAACAAAACTGTTTTCAGACATTACCAAATATCCTTCAGGAGGCAAAAATCATCCCTACATGGGAACCACTGCTCTAAAATTAGCAAAGCGACCTTCAGACCCCGTTTTGACTGTGCTGTGTAACTAGGCAGTGTCATGCATCACCACCAGCCTCCTTTTCTCCAACTGTAACATCAGGACCATTATTTATGCCTGTTTATGGTGTTTCAGGATTTGGTTTAGAAGATAAAACACTAATGAATAACTTTGTATAGCAAATTTATCTTGACATAGTGTTGAACAGTTTTAAAGTAATCCAAATTATATTTACAAGTTAAGTACATTTCCCCAGGTGAATTTAAACTATCTTCCGTCACCGCTTAATTGTATTCATAGCTTTTTCTTCTAGGAAAACTGCAAATATTCCCTCATTTACCTCTTCGTAAAGCTTCCCAGGGCTCCCCCAGCAGTTTTTGTCTGCAGGTCTTTGATCTCAGAGTGGTTTTGCTACCCAGTGCTCAGTGCTAGTGATTTCAGCTAGTTGTTTCCCTAAATACTTGATGGAGTGGATCTCAGACATCCCTTCTCTATTTTACTACTTTTCCTTAAATCTGAACTTAATGCCGAGAAAGGGAATACTTTCTTTTCAATCAGGGAACCAACTAGACACCGCAAATTTCCTTCTCTCAACCTCCTCCTAATTCAAAGCCCAGAGCTTAGGAAAACCCTGGCCTGGGAATACCTAAAGGGATAAATGTCTACTACTCTCTTTGAACATCTTGTGCATCTCATGAATAAAGATACATGCTATTTGCTTAGATGTGCTTAATGTAAAAATGGAGGAAAGCAAAAAAAAACCTGCAAGCATCTCTTGCCCCCATCATCTTTTCCGTTTGGATATATGTATATATTGTATTGAGAGCTTGCTTCTGACCAGGGGCTGGAGTTAGGAGTGGGGATGGGTGAAGGGGGTAGAATGAGCCGCCTAGACTCTGGAAGGTATTTTTGGGCTGCATCTCTGCTACTTTGCTTCCTGATCTACCCTTCATTCTCAATGTTTGGAAGTATTTTTCACATCGGTTAGCACACTAAGTGTCTTCTTTTGGGTTATTTGAAAAAATAAGAAACCCTGAGTAGAATGTGCACATAGAAGAATTGCATGGGTATCAGCTGTGTAACTTTATTTTTCCCTTTGTCAGACCTTATTTAATGTGAATGTTCTCCCTTTTACAGCTGGTACCTTTGGTCATCCCAGGGAAGCAGAGGACCGTAATGATTAAGGGTTTCAACTTTGGAGATGGAAGGATCTGCATTTAAATTTGGTTGTGCCCATTCCTAGCCCTGTCTCCTAACTTCTCTGTGCCTTATCTGTAAAACAGGTGTAACAACACTAGTTTCATAGGATAGGAGTGTGGATTAAATGAGATAATGTCTTTTCTCAGGTTCTTAGCAGGAGCTCAGTGACATGTGCTTCCTGTCTTTTCACTCTCTTTTCCTATCTTTCACTTGCTGACACCATTTAATTCCATATACTTTGGATAATCCAGAATAAGAAAAGGGACTTCCTTTTCCACCGTCCCCCCACACCATGCTCACTCTGCCTATCCTTTCTTTTCTCTTTTCTTTTCTTTTCTTTTCTTTTCTTTTCTTTTCTTTTCTCTTCTCTTCTTTTCTTTTCTTTTCTCTTCTTTTGATTTTGTTTCTTTAATGTTTTTAATTTATTTTTGAGAGAGTGCAGGTGGGGCAGGGGCTGAGAAAGGGGGACAGAGGATCTGAAGCAGGCTTTGCACTGACAGCAGAGAGCCTGATGTGGGGCTGGAACTCATGAAACATGGGATCACCACCTGAGCTGAAGTCAGATGCCCAACTGACTGAGCCACCCAGGTGCCCCTTCTGCCTATCTTTTATAATCCTCGACATCCCAAGTGTGTTCATGCCTCAGGGCCTTTGCATTTACTTTCTCTTTGCTTGGAACATGCTTCCCAGATACCCATGGGACTTGCTTCTTCACTTCCTTCTGGTCCCTATTCATATCACTTATCAGAACAACCTTCTCTGATCACTCTCTGTGAAATAAGACTTCTCAGTTTCCTGGTACTTCCCATCCACCTAGTCCTGCTTATTTTTTTCTCCATGCCACTCATCATCTGTTGGCATATTTTTCTGTACTGTCTGTCTCTCCCTGCTAGAATATAAGCTTCATAAGGACAGGGGCTTGTTTGCTAATTGCTATATGCTTAGTGCCTAGGACAATATTTGGCCTGCTTTTGGTACTCAGTCAATATTTGTTAGATGCATGGCTAAATAAGTATCTTTTATTCATGCTACATTTTTGAGTTTTTCAAGAAAAATGTGTGGGTTGATTTTTAAAAATAGTTAAAATATTTGAATTTTCTCTTATTGTTATTGCCTCAAAATATTATTCGACTTAGAGGTGACCATTTTTAGCCTTCACTGTTTTGTATTAAAATACGATTTCTTCTGAGGCTTTTTTCCCTTTATACAGTTTTAATTTTAGAGAACTTTTAATTGTATCATTAACATTCCTGTCTGTAGGTCACTGTTGTGTGGTGGATTGGGAAAACAGGGAGAGTCCCATGTTCCACTTACATCAGTTTTTTGTGACCTTCAGCTGATTGTCAAAATCCCAGTACTTTTTTCTTTTTATGGAGAAGTTGAAAAACACATGATATTTTGAGGTAGATTTTCTTAATAACCTAAATTAGCATCAAGAGGTATTTTGTGATCAAAAACCAGTTGGCTATTATGGGGAAAAATTGGAATTGCTCTTTAAAAATTAAATATTGAAAATTAAATTAAATTTTAAAAATTGAAGTTAAAAGAAAATTAAAATTAAAAAGAAAATTAAAAATTAAATATTAAATAGCATGCAATATTTAAACAACTGGAGTTGTGGTCATTTTAATTTTAGCAATTCTAATGATAATTATACTTGTCATCCAGATGATTTGCCATGTATCTTTAAAACTCTCACCTAGTGCTGTTTCATTTCAGCTGTATTTGAGCTTTACCTCTGATTCTGTACCTAGACGCCTTTGGATTAATAAAGCATTCTAAGAACAGGAGTATCTGGTATCCTTATGAATTCTATGACTTTCACATATTTTCTGTCTTTTTGTTTCAGGGAGGGAACAATGATAAACAGTTCAAATATATTTTTAAACAAACTTTGATAAGAGATTTTTTTTGTGAGCTAGTTCATGAGTTCTGGCCTTTTTTTTTTTTTTTTAAACTGTATGAAGAATTTCATTGTTTATTTATTACTGCCTATTTAGAAAATGTTATAGTTTGTTTTTATAATTTACTTGCGAAAACATAGACCTATAAATTAATCCTTTTAATGTGGAAATGATGAGATTTATTAAATGTTTACTAATATTCATATGGCAGAGGGGTTTTCTTGGTCCTTTTAGTAATGATAAGAGAAAAAGCGAAAGTATTTACCACATTTTTTACCGTACCTGCTGAGACCATCCCAAACATTTGTGATTTCTATCCAGGCGGTTTAGGGCCAGTCTTTTCTGAATATGAAAATAAAGCCTTTGCTTTGAAGGACATTTTACACTTGGAGCAAAGCAAAATTTGTTAAGTAAATGGATCTTGTATCCTGTGGGGCTAGAGAAGGAGTAGTATTTTCTTTCTGGCACCCTGGGATGGATAACACTGTCCGATTTAAGATTGCCGGTCCACGGCCATTCACACAGTGAGGAGTGTTTAAAGCAGAACTATCTACATTTTCTGTTTTATGTACATCAGCAAATAATTCAAACTGTGTTTGTTCCCGTGTGCCAAGGGCTTCTTGCGTTGTTGTGATGCAGCTTGGCACAGCACAGCCCTCCACCAGAGCAGTACCCGGCTGTGCCAAGGTAACTTGTACTCTCTTTACTGTACTCAGGGGACTTCTGCAGGTTTGTTTGTTTTTATTCCCCAAACGGTGTCCACTTCCTCCAGTGCATTTTTCTTTCAGTATTTTTCCTCTCTCAGTGTCTTATCCTGAGATAATTTAACTCTCTGTAGTGTATGGGAATTTGGGGACTTATATTACCTACAGAGTAGGATGTTATATAGAGTCCCATTGCTCAGTCCTGGTTAGCTCAGTGTCACACGGAGTTTGTGTTTATACAGCCATTCCTAGCTCCCCTTCCACTTTCTCCTACTTTCAGCCACTGTCTAATCCAGGCTAGAGCTATTTCTATCCATCGGCTTGGTCACTGGGAAAGCAAGCTCCAGCTTCCACCCCGCCCCACTTAGCTTCAGAGATATTTTTTTGTAACTTCACAGAAGGCATCTTGGTGGCTAATCAGGGGCCTGCCCAGCAGGACCCTACTTAGATGTTTTATCTTAGGAATTGACTCTATAGACTCTTCCTTCCTGATCTGATGATTGCTTACACTGGAAAGGCTCATCTTTGTCTTTTTGATTCGACAGTGTTTCCAAAAGCTGTAGCTTTCTTGCAAGTCTGCCCTCATGGTTTTGCTCTACTTTTTCTCTCTTGTTTTAAGTGTTTATTTATTGTTGAGAGAGAGACAGAGACAGAGACAGAGAGACAGAGTGCAAGTGAGGGAGGGGCAGAGAGAGAGGGAGACACAGAATCCAAAGCAGGCTCCAGGCTCTGAGCTGTCAGCACAGAGCCCAACACGGTGCTTGAAGTCATGAACTGTGAGTGAGATCATGACCTGAGCAGAAGTTGGATGCTTAACCGACTGAGCCACCCAGGTGCCCCTCTACTTTCTCTTACCCGGAGTCCCCCAGGCCCACTCCAGGCATTCTCTGGGATCTGTGACAGGGCTCGGTCATGTGATTAAGTGAAAGGCTGTATTCATCATGTGGCTAGGCTGTGGTATGCCATATAAGCAAGTGGCTAGAAGCCTGCAAACCAGAGTTCAGAATCAGAGTTTAAAGATGTCATTGTGATCCTATGCGGATTCAACTCTGTTGGAATTCCTTCATTTTAAAAAGGTGGGCAGTTGGGTCTGAAAAGATAGGAAAGGCACTAATGTTTGTTGAGCCCTCACAGCATTCCTGTGGAGGTGCAAGTGGGTGGCAGATGCATGTAAGAAAACACGCGTATAGATACAAGAAGGTGCACACATTATTTTACTGTAAATTACAAATGTGCCTAATAAAGTCACGCTAGAAGACAGCGTGGTATGGGATGGTTTTGGAAAGTCACAGAGACCTGAGTTTAAATCTCACTTTTATCCCAACAAAAGCAGTAGTTCTCCTGGGGCAATGTACTTTTTAAAAGTTAATTTTTATTTTTTATTTTTTTATTTTTTATTTATTTTTTTTATTAAAAAAATTTTTTTTAACGTTTATTTATTTTTGAGACAGAGAGAGACAGAACATGAATGGGGGAGGGGCAGAGAGAGAGGGAGACACAGAATCTGAAGCAGGCTCCAGGCTCTGAGCTATCAGCCCAGAGCCCGACGCGGGGCTCGAACTCACGGACTGTGAGATCGTGACCTGAGCTGAAGTCAGACACTTAACTGACTGAACCACCCAGGCGCCCCTAAAAGTTAATTTTTAAAAGAAAACAAACACAGAGTTTTGGTTAAAAAAAAGTATAATTTAACATTTTTAAAAAAAATTACAAATATCTTACTACTCATAGCAGTGGTATGGTTGTACGGGTTCCTTGGAGGTAGGACATGGACTCTGTTAAGAAAGAGAATGGCAAAATTCCCTCCATGGATTAACTGCACGATGCCTAGATTTTTCAGAAAGCCCACACAGGTGAAGGGAAGAAACAGGGCTGGCCAGCTGGTCTGGCTGCAGCATTAAAGCAAACCCTGGGGATACCTCAACACTCAGTGTAAAATATGCATAGGGGAAATTTAGGGTGTTACTCAAAAGCTAATCCAGGAATAGTACAGGCAGTTGGGCTTTTTGTTTGTTTGTTTGTTTGTTTTTCCCCTCACCAGGCAGGCATATACTTCTTTTCCTTCTTCCCTGTGTGGCGTCATTAATCTAGGCCTCATTCCTTGGCAGGACCAACCTGTTCTAGCATCTGATGGTTTGTTTAATCAGAGTTACATTGTCTTTCAATAAAAACTTCAGAAAATAAAAAACTTGTCCCATACTTTAAAGAAACCACTGGTAATTTTTGCACAAATATTAATTTCTGCATCAAGAGAAAATTAAAATAGTAAGGTAGACAAGTTTAGATAAGATACATTTTAATTTGCAATACTTTGTAATACATGCTTTATGGGTTCACTAAGGTGACTATTTTCTCACTGAAAAGAAAAACCTCTTCTAATGATTTCGCTGCTATTATTTCTTTATTTAGCGATTTAATTATACATGACAATTGATGGATGGAGAACAGTTTTTCAAATTAAGCTCTGAGCCTTTGTATTCAAAGGTATTTTTCCTTCTCTGCCTTTAGAGATCTTTTTTGAGTTTATGTAATATTTCACCTTTAAAAATATTTGAGAGACTCAGCATAGGGATTTTTAAATGTAATTTAAATAACCTCTTCCTTATGAAAGAGAGGACAATTGTTTTTGCTGAATTATGAATGTTATTGTATAATTTCAAGCTTTCAGAGATTTTAATGTCTTGGAGTTCAACAACTCCTCTTTGAAAGTCAGAATGCCTGAGAGAATCCCATTTTCATATCTAAAATTAGAAATGGCATGCAGAGACTCAGGCGTTTTACCAGACATAGTAATGATATGTTTTCTCTTTTTGTTAAAACCTGAAGGAAAAAATCAACCAGGTAGCTCTCTACTAAATAAGTAGTCTATCTTTCTTTGGACAGTACTTTTCTGTCCATTTATTTGATTTGAGAATCAGTTGTAGCTGTATAGCTATGATCTATTTCTTACCACTGCTCAGTTATTGATTTAGGAATTTTTTTTTTCTCTTAATCATATCTGTAGGGTCACACAAATGTTCTTGCTACCGTATTTTGTTTAGGGACAACTGTATTTGTGAAATGCACCTTTGCCAGATTTAAGCCTAGTGTTATAGGTATTTTGGAGAATCTTCTGGACGTGCTCTGTTTGCCACGCATGGGGCTTTGCCTTGTGACTTTAAATAGATACTAGTAGAGAGTGCAGAGAATTCTCATTTGCAGTTGGCCCCTACATTATTTGACAGCTGATCATCATGTGCAAGGAATCTGCTTTTCCCTTGCATTTGGAAAATTGACCTTGGGGAGGAGATTGAGGAAGGGACCAAATGGAAGAAGCAGAGTCCTCTCTGGGGATTGGGTGACCTTATTCTGGCATCTGGCTTTTCTACCCTGTCCTGTCAAGCCGCCCTGCTTGGGCAGCTGGCTGTGTGCCCAGCCTACAGAAGATCCCTACCCAGGGCCGAGAGCCCTAGCCCAGCTTGGCAGATCATCTGTGATTTTTTTTATTACTACCTCTTTACTCCAGCGGCATGTGTAATTCAAATCTGACTGTAATTTACATCACCTGGAAGCCTAATAAGTGTAGTCTTTACCTGCATCTTAGTATTTGCGAAATTGTTTTTTCTCCCTACAGTTAAAAGTAAGAAGCTCTTATATTAAGTCTGAGAAATGAAAAAGTAGGGGCTGAATTTCAGAACAGTGGTATCTTGACTAGCATTACTCTGGGGGGAAAGCTTTGTGCTGTTGGACTTGTCAGATTGCTATCTGCAACACTGCAGTTCAATTTCACATTTAAAACCGTATTGAAATCTAAATTGGACACTACCCCCTTCTTCCCTTTAAGATCCTTCAGTAAGGGGTGCCTGGCTGGCGTGGAGCATGCAACTCATGATCTCAGAGTTGTAAGTTCGAGTTCCACATTGGGTATAGTGATTGCTTGCAAATAAAATCTTAAGAAAAAAAAATCCTTCAGTAATTGTTCATAATGTAATGAAGAAGTATAGCCCATACCTGCAGCCTATTGGCAGTAGTTGGCCTGTAGACTGTTTATTGTCTTGCTCAGCATTTAAAAACCTGTAAGTTTCACATAAGGAGCAGATTCTCAGCATCCCTTGAAAATCTGGAAGATGTGTCAATATTGAGCCTTTATTCTCACATTGGCTGGAGCTAAGAAGAAACAGCGACCCCACCCCATTGGGTTGGGTAGTCTGCCATACCAACTGTTGCCTTATGCTCTGACTACTTGGTCCATTTACATTACCCATCTGGGCCCTCTAGGCACCCTGGAAAGGAGGGCACCTCCAGCCTCATTTCCCTTTTGTATTCACATCTCTTTCTGCTTTACCTGTAAAGAACAACTGGCACAATTCTAAGGAGAGGGTCATCCTCACCAGCTTCTGGGCTTTTGCACATTCTAGTCTCTCTTATTGAGACACCTTTCCCTACCATCTCCTCCTGATCGACTTTACTTAGCATTCAAAACCCATCTTCCTCACTGTATTTGAGAAGCTGCCACTCCCTCTCTGCTTGTTTGTGTTACATACCCCACCCCTAGGCTCCCTTTACTGTTCTCTGTGCCTCAGTCATAGCAGGTAGCACACCATATGGTAACTGTTGACTTATGTGTCTTTCTCTCCCTTAGACTGAGGGCCTTGAGGGCAGGGTCTCTTTTATACCTTTCGTTTTACTCAGTAAATCACAATTCTTGGCTCATCATAAATTCACAATACAGTATTATTAATTGATAGGTTTAACATTGTGTGAGGCTTCTCTACCTTAGCTGTACGTTAAAATCACCTGGACAGCTCTAAAAAAATCCCAGGATCCAAGCTTCACCCCAGACCAATTACATCAGAATCTGAGTGGGGCCTAGGAATCAGTAGTGGTTTTTTTTTTTTTTTTTTTTAATGGTTACTTATAAACATTAAAGAGAGAAGGGGAGAGAGACAGAGAATGGGTGGAGGAAGGACAGAGAGAGAGAATCCCAAGCAGTCTTCTCGCTGTCAGCACAGAGCCCAGGGCTTGATCTCATGAACCTGAGATCATGACCAGAGCCCAAATCAGGAGTCAGACAATTAACGACTGAGCCACTCAGGTGCCCAGGAATCCATGGTTTTTAATGGTTCCTATGTGATTCTATCCTACAGCCAAAGTTGGGAGCCACTGATCTAAGATGTTTGACTAAGGTAATCTAAAGAAATTTGCTATGATTTTAGTTTGGGATTAGAATATTTTATTATGATTTTGCGAGTCTGGTTACTTTGGCAGTACGTGGGCATTTCAATAAGTAGGGGCCTATCTTTAAGAAATCAGTTTCTCTTGCAACAGTCAAACAATTTTGCAAGCTATAGTGGTGACAGATAGCTAATCAGCAATGTCATGTGCAGTACATTAACAGCTTTTCATAATTTTGGTAGTTTATGTTGTGTAACCATGCGCCATTTTCCACCTTGCTGCTTTTTGATTTAAAATTCAAGTGGATTATTTTTCAGTCACTCTATAAATTCACTCAGGAATTTGTTGAGTTTCCAGTACCAACTGCTTCTGCATATTCTTTTTTGTTTTATATTGGGACTGCTAGTTGGAAAATAGACAAAATCCAAAACATTATTGGTATCGTGTGGAAAACACACTTGGGATGAAAGCCGTTTTGACTTAGTGAAGGCTATCACCAGCTGCATTATCTAGTAATTAAATGATCAGTCCTAAGCTCATGATTAGTTTGGAGAGGGTTCAGAAAAAGAAGGAAAGAAAAGAGAGAAAATAGTAGAAGAATTGAGGAGACATTTGTGACTTGGGGTTGTCCTTAGGTTGGAGAGGAATAGACTGAGGCAAAACAATTTTTCTTTTCTTTTCTTTTTTTTTTTTTTTTTTGTGGATGGTAACTTTTGTTTCCACTGAGAATGAGGTAGTAGGCATTGGGCTTAAAATTAAGGAAGTTTTAGGGATTTGTGTCTGAAGGATCATTTCTTGTTTATAAAGACTGTTAGTGGAATTAACTGTGTGATCTCTATTAGGAGAGCTTTATGAAGATTGACTACTATCTGACTGGGTAACTTCTTGAGATTTTTTTCATCTCTATGATTAGAAAATCTCTTCCAATTAATCTTTTGTATCTGAAGCAAATATCTTTCTGAAACTTCCCATTTATCTCACTGGGAAAGCTGATTTATCTAGATTGACTCCAGCAATAAATAGTACCTTCTTGCTGTAGTATTTTAACTTTTCTAAAAATTTTCTGCTTGCTCAACTCTGTTTTTCCCTTTGGGCTAACG
This sequence comes from Acinonyx jubatus, assembly GCF_027475565.1. Lineage (NCBI taxonomy): Eukaryota > Metazoa > Chordata > Mammalia > Carnivora > Felidae > Acinonyx > Acinonyx jubatus. Next base: position 102,589,466 of record NC_069384.1, on the reverse strand, counting down.
GAGGCTAGTGGGGAGGGGCCTGGTTGTTCTGACCTCCCTTCACAGTGATTCTCCTCCTCATGGGAGGAGGGTGGGGAGATGCTGGGCTTCTGGAGGGATGCAGGAATCTACTAACCTGTTAGAGTCAGGTTAGTGGCTACCAGCCAATCTCTGGCCAGGAGCTCTGGCATCATTTTCCAGCCCTACCCCTTAACCCCAGCTGGCTCATTCTGAGGCCCGGAACAATAGCATTACTTGACCTGGAGAGAGAGGCAGCCAGCCCAGACCCAAAGCTCTGCCCAGCCTGGGTGTCACCTTCAGGTACCTGAGGACACCTGGGATGTAATTTCATGTCTTGACACAGTGTCTTCCATCACAGAGCAGAGAAGGGGACTGATTAATCACCTAGTCAGCCTGGCACACTTAGCTGGATCTCTCTTCAGTCATAGCCCACTGAATCAGGGGTTGAATTTTGAACTCCTACCTCCCCACCCCCCAACCCCCACATTTGTAGAGCAGTTCTTTCTTTCTGGAGAGGAGAGGAAGGTCATCATTGGAGGCATTTTCTGCTTCCTGGACACCTGTCCTTCTGCTGACTGCTTCTGCTGCCAGCTGCCTTCCCTTCTGCCTGCCACAATCCGGGACTGGCTTTGGAACATTTGCTTGGATGACTTGGGTAAAGAAATGGTAGGCAGTAGCCCACAGAAGGGTGAGAGTGCTGGCACCGAGGGCAGGGGAGGGATGCCAGCTGCTAATGTCGTTGTGCCTGGCACCAGTGTTCTTCCCAGAATCTGCTCCTGAGACCCAGCTCTGCCAGCATGAGGCTGCTGTGTTTGGAAATACAAAATTCTGATCTAATTCTGGCAAGAATGCTTCTTTTTTTTCTTGAATTAGCTTACATTATTATCTTGATTCCTTCTGTTCCATTGATTGTGGAGATTTGGCCTTCTGTGAAGGTTATCAATGTGATAAAATGGAAAGGAGAGTTGACTGTATTTGCCATGGGCCTGAAGTAAAAAATTGCCAGTTCTATTGCCTTTTACTTCTATTGAAGTAAAAAATTGCCTAACCCCTGCCTCTACTCCCTCTTCGTCACCACATCAAGTTTCTCATCTGAAGGCTCAACTTTAGTTCCTGGACCAATCTGGAGCCAAGATGGACAGTATTTAAACAGCTTCAGCCTCTTAGTCAGTGGAGTTCAGGTTACCTTTCATGACAGGTGACCCCTCTGGACTCCCATGGTGCCAACCAAGTATCAGTTTCCTCCCTGCCCTTGTCTCTAGCCTCATGTTGACAGCGCTGGGCCTTGGCAACTAACTTTGGGAAGATTGTTGGTGCCAAGTATGATGTCGTTTGGTCCTGTGGCACTTGTGTCCTGACTTGTTCTTGCCATCTCTCTCATGGGATGGTAGATTCCTGGCCTGAGCTTGGAGACCTGCTGCTTACCAATACTCTCTGCCTGTCTGACTCCTCCTGAATGTTGTCTACTCCACACTCTGTTTTGGTAATTTTCTTGTGGATGACAAAATCTGATGGAATAAAAGGGCAGGTTTGATCCCAGACATACCCAATTCAAATGCCAGGCCTGGCATTTCCTACTTGTGTGATTGAGGCTGAGTTCTTCCATCTGCAAAATGGAGGTGCTAATTCCTGTCTTACAAGTTAATGGTGATTATATCATTTACTGTATGTAACATGCCTAGCACGTTTACAAGTCCTTAGGGGGAACTCCCATCGAGTTTCTTTCCTTTCTCTGCTTGGTGTCTTCATCATGACTGTAATTGCCATACCCTTTGTACACAAAGAAGCACTTCCTTTGCTTGACTGCACCATGTTATTGGCTTTTTCAGTTGGTCACTTTTGCCAGTCTTTGTTTATGTGTGTTAGTAGGTCTTAGGCCAGCTCTTTTTTCTGACTGTCCTGGATTTCACAAGAGGGGATTATGCAGTTGAACAAAGGGAGCAAAATCCAAGAAGGGAGCACTTTAATTGCTTCACTCTTGTTCCAGTTTGCTAGCTGTTCCTGTGATTAAAATTGGCCTGTTTGTATTTACCTGTAGAACGGGCTATGTTGTTCTACACGCAGGCTTATGAAATAAGGCACCAGTCTTTGGAATCTGTGGTCTTCTGGCTTCCAACTTGTTTAGCTCAACAGTGAAATAAGCTTTGTTGCTATTAAATTGGTCCCTAGTGGCCATCTTGTGTTTCTACTCTGTGGCTACCAAGCAGCTGGGCATGAATCAGCAGAGTTGAAAATACTTAAACCAGAAATACTTGGACCTGGCAATAAGGTTGTATTGCCTGGATCAAGGCAGAAGTCAGCCATCCAAGTGACAGGGCACATGGCTAGTATGTTCTTTATGGATGGCCTGACAGCAAATCCTGGATCCAGGTTCAGTATCTAAGACAATTAAGGAGGTTATAAATTGTACATTATTTTACCTTGCATAGCAAAATCTGAATGTCATTTGAAATTCATTTCATTATGTGCTGTAGTGTTGATGAACTGGATCCAGTTTGCAACATCTGTTAGGTTGACTTGATTGTTATTGTAAGTTGCAGGGAGTGTTCATAAGCCTGTTTTACAAGTGTCATAAAGTAAATGGAAAATATTTTCTATAATTTCAAATAACAGAACCCCAGAGGCCTTTGATCATATTGAAAGAGCCCATGGTCAGCTCAAATCTACCTGTGTTTCTGTTCATTATGTTTTGGCCCTCTGAAATAGTCAGTTTTAATTAGACTGCAGAAAGAATTGATTTTCAGTGACATATTAATGCCTAACTTGGAATATGAAAAGGCATGGATATAGAATGAAGAAATAGATGAAATAAATGCAAGGTAGCCTCTAAAACTACTCTAATGAGTCTAGGTAAGGGACCGCTATTCCTTACACTTTATAATGGAATGTATATGAAGGGACCGGACTGGGTACTGATTCTCTTCTAGCTTCCTCTTTTGTCCCCATCTCGAAATGAAAAGCGCCTTGGCAAATTAAGACATTGAGTCAATGCCACAGTTCACATCCATCAGAATCACTGAGCTTTGCTTGGACCATGTGTTCTAACACAGGGGTCGGCAAACTGGCCCATGGCCAGTTTTTGTATAGCCTCATGAGCTAAGAATGGTTTTTATGTTTTTAAAAGGTTGTAAGAGAAAACAAAAATGGATATTCGATGTGGCTTGCAAAGCCTAAAATAGTCACTCCCTCTTTACAGGAAAAGTTTGCCAACTCTCGTTTTAATATAAGATCTTTCTCTTGATGAGCTTAAATTGGACTTTAAAAAAAAATGTTTATCTATTTTTGTTTGCGAGAGAGACAGAGAGTGAGCTGGGAAGGGGCAGAGAGAGAGAGGGAGACACAGAATCCGAAGCAGGCTCCAGGCTCTGAGCTGTCAGCACAGAGCCCGATGCAGGTCTCAAAGTCACAAACACCAAGATCATGAACTGAGCTGAAGTCGGATGCTTAACCCACTGCGCCACCCAGGTGCCCCTAAATTGGACTTTTTAAACTGTGCCCTCCTGGATGTCAGCACAGTGTGAGAGTGGAAAAGGTGTGGACTGCAGAGCTAGATAGACCTCGTTCTAAATCCTGGTTGTGTGGCTTGTACCTGAGAACCTCAGGAGAGTTACTTTGCTCCTCTCAGCCTCAGCTTCCTCAGGGTTGTAACTCTGTGCCTTGCACATATAGGATCATAGCAAATGATAATTCTTCTTTTTTAAAGATTTTATTTTTAAGTGATCTCTACGCCCATTGTGGGGCTCGAACTCACAACTCCGAGATCAAGGGTCACAAGCTCCACTGACTGAGCCAGCCAAGTGCTGCGCAAATGATAATTCTTGATCATTTGTAAAGCCTGTAGAGGGCTGTAAAAGGCTTGCAGCAGGCTTGCCTGCAAATGGGCAAAGAGGACATGGCAGGCACTTGGTTGGCACCAAGCAGGCATCATCTTATCACTTCAGTCCCTGAGCAGGTTCCCCCGGGCCGTGGTAGTGCTGTTGCTCCTCCAAAGCTGGCCCTTGCTTCTGACCTTGATGAGGGCACTTTTCTCTAGCTCACTGTTGTGGTGTTTTCGGTGCTCCTCAGATGCCTGAAGATGGTCATCCCTTTGAGCGTAAGCGCTGGGCATTTTTCCAAATCTATGTGAACACTTGGGCCTTTGATTTGCTGCCAAGAACTATGCTTTCCCCCCTCTCCTCTTTTCTTTTTCCTTAAAGACAGTGTGTGTATTAACAGAGTCAAAAAGAATTTGATCCTTCTTAATTGTCTCTTTCCTAAGTTGTACTGTGATTTCCAAGTGACTTCAGGCGAAGGATTGAAACTGTTGTTTCTTTTTCTTTCAAAATAAAACAAAACAATAATATCTCTGCTTTACACCAGGAGGACTCAGAAGCATTACATTTGGTGATGAGTGCACCTGGGCTGAAGTTGTGGGTGTGGCTCTCGAAAAAGTCTCCTTTATACTTGCTGTTTTGAAATGATCGGGGCTGAGAAGTTCTCTGGCTATGGAATTATACACTGCTTGATTTTCCAAGGACAAGTTTGATAGATTATTCCTATGGAGCTCCATGCTCAATCTATGAGATTCTGAGAGGTGTTTGTAGAGATCAGGCTGTTCTTTTCCTGGAAGGGTAAGGCTGCTGGGCCAGCTTGGCCTTAGAGCAGTGCTTAGTATGTGACCTCAGGGATGGGCTGCTTGCCAGGATTTCTAACACCCATTGCAGGTAGCAGATGCTAGATTAGGGCTCTGCATGTCTAGCACGTGGCTGTATTTAGCAGGAAACGAAGAAACCTGAATGTGGGAAAGTCCCTGCCAACCTTGTAATAAAGTAGATGATGTTTATAATGCCTCGTATTTATGTAGCATTTTCCTTTTAAGGACAGAAGGCTTTTTTTTTTTTTTTAATGTTTATTTTTTTTGAGAGAGAGACAGAGACAGAGAGTGATTGGGGTGGTGGGCAGAGAGAGAAGGAGATACAGAATCCAAAGCAGGCTCCAGGCTCCAGGCTCTGACCTGTCAGCACAGAGCCCAATGTTGGGCTCAAACTCACAAACCCCAAGATCGTGACCTGAGCCGAAGTTGGGCGCTTAACTGACTGAGGCACCCAGGTACCCCAGGATAGAAGGCTTTATTACAATGTTACTTAAATATTCTGGAAAGATATTTCTTTTGTCCTTTTATGTATTATCAGTAGTTTTTTGTTGTTGTGTAAGGGCCAAATGGCTCTTCTGAACTGTTTTGAGAAAACCAAGTTTTCTGGATGTCAAATTGATTTGATGTTTTTTTTAAATGTTTATTTATTTTTGAGAGAGACAGAGACAGAGTGTGAGTGAGAGAGGGGCAGAGAGAAAGGGAGACAGAATCTGGAGCAGCCTCCAGGCTCTGAGCAAAGCTGTCAGCACAGAGCCTGACTTGGGGCTTGAACTCAAACTGCGAGATCATGACCAGAGCTGAAGTCGGACGCTTAACCAACTGAGCCACCCAGGCGCCCCTCAAATTGATTTTATATACTTAATGCCACTGAACTGTATTCTCAAAAATAGTTGAGAGCAAATTTCATGTCATGTGTATTTTACCACAATTTTTAAAAATCTATTTTAAGTTATCAAAATTTGGTTTTAAAGAAATTAATAAATAGCAGTTATCTCTTGGTAGTTTTAATTTTCTTCTTTCTCTTTTTTATATTTTCCAAGTTTCTTGTTGTTGATGTTGTTTTCAATAAATGTGCATTGACGTTTTTGTTGTTTTTTAAGCACTGTTCTATAAAGGAAAGATTTTGATTCACTGGAACTATCTGCACACAGTGTACATGTCCTTTGTTCTAGAAAGCAATAATTTTTGACAACTTGACATACAGATGCCTACATCTGAAACAAAGTGGGGCAGTAGCCTAGTTTACACATTTTAGAAACTTTGTAGATACATAGAAAAGTAGAGATTTTTTTATTCTCAAGGATTTTATCATTTAAAAACAGGGACTGGCAAGATATATTAACTTGCTTGGACCAAAGAGAGTTAAATAAGGAAATATTTGGAAGGAAGTGGGTGTTAGGGATGGGAATTTAGCTTACAACCTTCTAACTCTAGGAAGTTGCCTCTCTTCTCCCACCTAGTGTCTCATTACTCCCCCTCCTCTTTGGAGCTATGTTTTCATACCTGTCTGGGGCCTGGTGGGGTCTGAGCAGTAGATCTGCCCCAGAACACAGGGAAGGGCAGATGGCGCAAAGAGAGAGATTTAAGAGGAGCTGCCCAGGACTGTCCCACACTCGGCGTCTCTGTGCCTTTCTTCCCATTTCTGCACGGTCATGTTTTATCCATTCTAAGGACCTGGCTCACATGTTCTCCCGTGAGGCTATTTCTGATTTTTTCACTCCAACATAGGTGCTGTCTGCTTTCTGTGAATTCTCCAAGCACAACTTCTTCCAGTTCCTTTGGCAGAGCAGCAAATAGATACTCACTGAAAATAGCACTGGTCAAACAAGTCTGGGATTCCCTGCATGCCAGAACTGCTTCTTGTAGAGTCCTGAGTGCTCATTAACATGCTAAATGTTCGAAAAACCTGTTTAATCCAGTACTTAAAAAGAAAAAGAAAACAAAAACTTTTGATTATAGAATTTTTCTTTTCTAGGAACAATGATTGACATTTTGAGGAAAGCCCGAATGGTCCACAGTTGATGCTTAGTAATAAGTGTTCTTCCAATGAATGAGTGTCCTTATATCCTCATAGTATAACATTTGATATTCTACTGTTAGAAATTATTCCCAGGGGCTGTGCAGGGAGCACCAGATTTCTGGGATATACAGTTACAATCAAAGAGAAGGGGAAGGGTAAAGAATGCAGAAAGAGTTTTTGCTAAAACAAACTAAACATTTTACATATTGCCTAGGGCAGGGCTCTGAATGAGGACAGGGCTCTGAATGTGAATCTGAAGTAGATTCACATTCAATCCTGTGGACAGATATGGGAGCAATGAAAGGTTATAAATGTTCTATGTCCTTTTTTCTCTAAGAAGGTTAGTGTGTTTAACTTAGATGCCAAAAGTTGAAAGGAAGAGAAATCCTAAATGTAAATGCCACTCCTCAGTTACCTGGAAGTCATCTTTCTCTCCTCTGCATTTTGCATTCTCTCAGAGATACACTGTCAGAATACATATGGTTTTGCCTTTTGCACAGAACACCCAATTTTTCCTTCAGCTAAGGAAGAGACAGAAGAAAATATCTGGAAGGTTGAAAATACCTGGATATCAATTAAACTGATTCTTCCTTCTTAGGAGTAAAAAGTTATCAGGGCTAAGGAGAAAGGGGTGAATTGTGTGTATGTATATGATATGTGTGCTATCAACAGCAATTTCATTTTTAGGTGAAACCCACAGACCTAAGATTAAGGCTTTAAATATCTGTGAGTACAGTGAGAATTGTTGGTTATATTTCATTTCTGTGAAAAACAGAACATTTATGAAATGGGAAAGAAAAATCATTTTCCTTTGAAGATGTAAATCTGGCCTAAGAAGAAAATGCAGTTGAAATGTGAAATTTATGAAAGGAAGACAAAGTGTTTGTTTGTTTGTTTTTTAACCCAACAAATTACAGGCTCTGTAAAGACAAAATATCCTTGGTTTGTTGGGGGGAGTGGAAGATAATATTAAAAATGTCCCCAAATTCCTTAGTTTTATATTGAGTTCTTTCCTATGTGGTATTTATCTATACTGGAGGAAAACCCAGGGCTCTGTCTAGCTTCTGATGAGCTATAGGGGCATGTCTAGGAAACTATTCTGAGAGATACTATGTTCATGCTACTTCTGTATTCCTGAATAAATGGGCAGCAAGACAAACTCTTCATCCTCAGTGAGGCCTCCATTATCAGATATGGGAGCTTGTATGGCTTCACTCCTGACTTTATCTTAGGATGGCAATGAGAACCTTGAATACATGGTTATTACACAGCTAAGATCTCCTTCCTTCCATTTTCCATTCTGTTATGTCTGAGTCTTTCTTTCCTTTTTTTTTCTTTCAATCTTTTAATTATTTAAGTAATGTCTACACCCAACATGGAGCTTGAATTCACAGCCCTCAGGTCAAGAGTTACATGCTCTTCCAGTGGAGCCAACCAGGTGCCCCATATCTGAGTCTTTCTTGTTGTAACTACTGACTAGAACAGTGGTCAATGTTTTTAGTTCTTAGAGTTACTGCATATTAGAAATTCCTGTTGGTGCCATTGGCATAGAGAAGAAGGTAAAAAAGAGATTAAGTGTAAGAAAGTGGCAGAAAAGAAGAAAAGTTATGAAGAGGAAACTAGGAGGAGAGAAAAAGAATGAAAAGGAAGCTGTAGTGTGAGTTGGATCTATGAGTCATTTCTTGATCTCACACCTGCTTGCGTACTTCGAGTCTGTGAGCTGTGAGGGTGTATCTGAAGTAGAAGGTCTTCTAGTCACAAAGCCAGGACTAGAATATAAGATTATATGTCAGACTAAGGAGTTTGAAGAGTCACTGAAGGTCTTTGGTTAAGTGACTGGTATAAAAACTTTGAGGTACCAATTGATGTCAAAGGTTGATGGGCAAAGTGGATGGGAAGAGGGGCCAGATCTGTTAAGATGTGGGGCGCAGAAAGCCTGAACTAGAGCAATGGTGTTGGTGAGTAGAGAGGAGTGCGGGGATAGCTGTGAAGACAAGAAATGCTAAGATGGGGGTGACAGTAGTTGGGTGTGTATGATAGCCACACATCTGGATTTTTACATAGCCCGTACTTATAAATATCTGTCCTCAAACTGTAGTGATATTTGACAAATCCCAATATTCAAACTATTGTTTCTTTAATTGCTTTGCTTTTGTGGTGGCACTTTTTTTTTCTTTCAGTTTTGTAGATCATCTCCTGATTTTGTCTCCATAAGTAAATATTTCAGAACCTTAGTGGGCTGAAGGAGACAGAGAGGCAAAGGTGACTCTGAAGGTCTATATCTTGGCAATTGAGAGAGCTGTGGTGTCATTGATGAAGACAGAGAAGTTGAGGATGGGAGCTGGTTTGATTAGGGAGGAGTGGTTTGGAAGAGGCTGTGTTCAGCTTTGGACGTATTTATTATTTTAAAATTTTTTTATGATTAAAAATATATTTATTTTTGAGAGAGAGAGAGAGAGAGCAGGGGAGGGGCAGGGAGAGAAGGAGAGAGAGAATCCCAAGCAGGTTCTGTGCTGTCAGCACAGAGCCTGACATGGGGCTGGATCTCACAAACCATGAGATCATGACCTGAACTGAAATCAAGAGTTGGACGCTTAACTGACTGAGCCACATGGGTGTCCCCAGTTTTGGACATACTTAGATTCAGGAGACTGTTGTCCAAATGAGTATCTGTTATTGGCTTTGGACTGAATGGATAGTGGGGACAGTGACCGGAACTAGAGATTTGAGAATCAATTATGTGGAGCTATTGGTTAAAACTGTGGAATGTACTCACTTCATCAAGGGATAGTTAGCAGATGGAGGAAAAAGCATAATTTAAAGAGAGGTAGAATCATAGTATGAGAAAACCAGAAACATCTAAGTCAGGGAAGCTCAAGGAGGAGAGAGTTTGAAGAAAAAGTTTAAAATTGCCAGATGCTGCAAAGATATCAAAGTGAACTCAGCACACTGGCTTTGTCAAAAAGTTTGGAAATCTTTAAGAGCAGTATCAAACACAAAAGAAAGGTTATAGAACAAAGACAAAATTGCAACTTGAGAAAGGTTGGTGGTGAAGTTGAGACTAGTATAGCCTTAATAAGAATAGGACATGTTTTGTATGAAATTAGTGCCTTACTCAAGATTGCTTGGACAGTGTATTTATTTAAAGGCCTTTGTCTAGTATTTGCGACACAGTTCAAGTAAACTGGAATGCCTTTGATCTGATATCCAACTGAGTTATTGAGCTCACTGCCCTCCATTTTTTTTTAATTTCTTATCTCATTTAGTAGCATTCCTAGTACATCAAAATATTGACTAAAATAATCAATTGATAGGTTTTGAACTCTGAAAAATTATATAGCCCACAGAAAAATGTGACAGTTATACTCTTAAAAATGTGATTCTCCTTGTCTTTCAATGGCCATTGGTTTTTTCAGACTGCTTGTCTTCTGCCATCATTTTATAGTGTCTTCTGATATGTTTTGGGACAAGCAAAAACAAGCCTCCCTTTGTTTTACTTGTGCACGGTAACTTCTAACTTCTAACTTCTGTTGCTCTTTGTGTGCTGCTAGAAGTCTTGCCTTGATATTTATAGTTTGATCAAAAGTGATAGATATATTGCTGTTTAACTATCTTGGTGACAAAATTGCCCAGCAGATGAAAAGAAATTCAGGAGTATAAACTGAGCACTATAATTATGGTAGATGGTAGCACTGGGTCTAAAATGATATTGTGAGTCCAAGAATTCTAAACCAGCCTCTAACAGGTCTGACTTTAGGCAAATTGCTTCATGTCAGTTGGTCTAAATTTCTTCTTTTACATTATAACAAAAGCTTTTTTTGAAATTAAAAAAAAAGTGTAAGGTATGCTGAGATATGTGGATTCATGACATTACATGGTTTCATTTAATATGGCTTAAGAAACTGAGTAGTTCCAGTCATAAGAATCACTTAGTGGAGGTCTAGACTGTAACTATAAGTTTTTATTCAGATTCCAGCATTGTTGAAGGCAAGATGTTTTGTCTTTCTAAAATTCACTTCCCATTATCGTTGAACATGTAGTAGGAAAGGCCATACTACAGACACAGTAATAATGACAGCAGCAGTTAACATTAGCTGAACATTTATTTTGCCATGTATTGATCATTCCTTCAACAAGTGTTTATTGATTACCTATTATGTGTCAGGTGGTATTCTGAGTACTGGGGGTATAGTAATGAAAAAATTCTTACCTTCTTAGAGTTTATACTATAGAAAAAGTAACTTACTGATCAGTAAATAAAATAAATATGTTTCACTGCCTAACATACTGTAAATTTTATGTATTGCTTGTTGGTTGTCTTTCTTTATCCACTAGCATGTAAGATCCATGAGGGAACGTAGATTAGCCAGGAGAGCTATTATTATTTTTTTAAAATGCACCTCAGGTATATAGAATTAGATTGATTATTATCTTTGCTTCATGACAAACTGGAGCATTGGTCATTTTATTGTTAGTTTTTTTTTTTAAGGTACTAATAATATAAAGAATACCTATGCTCCCATCACCAATGCCAAGAACTAGAACATCGACAAGAACTTTGACCTACTAAGTAAGTTCTGTTCATGCTTTATTTTGAAGTGATTTTTTAAAATTTTCTTTTATTTTTTCTTTTCTTTCTTTATTTATTTTAATATGAAATTTATTGTCAAATTGGTTTCCATACAACACCCAGTGCTCATCCCAATGGGTGCCCTCCTCAATACCCCTCACCCACCCTCACCTCCCTCCCACCTACCATCAACCCTCTGTTTGTTCTCAATTTTTAAGAGTCTTTTATGTTTTGGCTCCCTCCCTCTCTAACCTCTTTTTTTTTTCTTCCCCTCCCCATGGTCTTCTGTTAAGTTTCTTAGGATCCACATAAGAGTGAAAACATATGGTATCTGTCTTTCTCTGTATGACTTATTTCACTTAGCATAACACTCTCCAGTTCCATCCACGTTGCTACAAAAGGCCATATTATTTTGAAGTGATTTTTAAAGGACTTTATCTCTCTTTATTATTATTACTTAAAAAAAATTAATTCCAGTATGGTTAACATACAGTGTATATTAGTTTCAGGTGTACCATGTGCTGATCCAATTCTATACATTACTTGGTGGTCATCATGATAAGTGTATTCTTAATCCTCTTCAGCTTTTTCACCCATCCCGCCGCCCATCCCCTCTCTGTTAACCATCAGTTTGTTCTCTAAAATTAAGAGTCTGTTTCTTGGTTTGCTCTTTTTTTCTTTGTTTGTTTGTTTTTCTTAAATTCCACATATGAGTGAAATCACATGGTATTTGTCTTTCTCTGACTGACTTATTTCAGTTAGCATTATACCCTCTAGATCCATCCATGTTACTGCAAATGGCAAGATTTCATTCTTTTCTTTTAAAAAAAATCTTTTTTAATGTTTATTTATTATTGAGAGACAGAGAGACACAGAGCATGAACAGGGGAGGGGCCGAGAGATGGAGAGACACAGAATCTGAAGCAGGCTCCAGGTTCCGAGCTGTCAGCGCAGAGCCCGACACGGGGCTCGAACTCACAAACCGCGAGATCATGACCTGAGCCGAAGTTGGACGCTTAACCAATGGAGCCACCCAGGCACCCCAAGATTTCATTCTTTTCTATGGCTGAGTGATATTCCATTGTATATATACACCACATCTTCTTTTTCCATTTATCTATTGATGGACACTTGGGTTGCTTCCATAATTTTGCTACTGTGAATAATGCTGTAGTAAACATAGGGGTGCATATATTTTTTGAGTTAGTGTTTTTGTATTCTTTGGGTAAATACCCAGTAGTGGAATTACTGGATCATATGGTAATTATATTTTTAATTTTTTGAGGAACCTCCATAGTGTTTTCCACAGTGGCTGTACTAGTTTGCATTCCCATCAGTGGTGCATCAGAGTTCCTTTTTCCCCATATTCTCGCCAGCACTTGTTTCTTGTGTTTTTGCTTTTAACCATTCTGACAGGTGGTTTTGAATTGCATTTCCCTGATGGTGACTGACGTTGAGCATCTTTTCATGTGTGTTGGCTTCTATATGTTGATGTGATTTTTTAAAGCAGGCAGTGGGGACAATATGGAGTCCAGACAGGAGGTGGGTGGAGAATGAAATGAGATGACTAGTTCAAGGTGAGGGATGCGAGGCATAACCTGAGCAGTGATGGTGGAATGAAGGACTGCTTGGGGTTGGATTTAAGAGAGAATGCATTATTGCATTGCCATTGTGGCACAGAGTTGTTATTTGCTAAGTGTTCACATGTGTTTAGATAAGGTGCATGATGATGAAATCACCACTGCTTTTGTTTGCTTTCGTACTTTTAGCATTTGGTGATACAAAGCTAGAGAGTCTCAGCATTTTTATATGAGATTTAAAATTTTATTATAAAATATTTGAGACATAAAAAGATATGCAAAAGGACCTAAAATTTAATGCATTAGACTCCCATATTCACAATTCCTAGTATAAGAAATTAAATATATTATTTCCTGTATTCTGCTCCTTGATTTCATTTCTTTCTCTTGAGCCTTAGTAGTAACTCCACTATTTAAATTGGCTGTTTATCATTCCCTTTTAAACCACCCCCCCGAACTACATATGTGTGTATCTCTAAGAAATTTATAGTATCATTTTGTGTGGTCTTAAACTTTATATATATGGTATTATGCTGTATATATTTTTCTGCAGCTCTATTTAGCTGAGTTGTTTATGAGATTCATTCAGGTAGATGCATGTAATATTAGTTCACTTATTTTCACTGCTGTTCATTGTGTGGCCATATTGTGATTCATTTTTGTCTTTTTCTGTTAATGAACATTTCAGTGATTTCCATGTTTTGGTAGTATAAGCAATGCTGCTATGAACATTTTTGTACGTGTTTCTTTTTATATAGGAATTTTTAGGATATATTTGTAGGAGTGCAATTGCTAGGTGATAAGATATGCACACTTTATACTTTACTAGATATTACTAAATTCTTCTTCAAATGGGTTGCACCAATTTACACTTTCATCAGTAGTGCCTTGCAGAGAGTGTTCTTGAACTTGACAGCTAGGAAGTGAGCCTGTATTTTGTAGGCAAGTGTTGCTGCTGCTGCTGCTGCTTCTTCTTCTTCTTCTTCTTCTTCTTCTTCTTCTTCTTCTTCTTTAATGTTTATTTATTTTTGAGGGAGAGAAAGAGGGAGCCAGGGAGGGGCAGAAAGAGAGAGTGACAGAGGATCTGAAGTAGGATCCAAGCCTTTAGTGCAGAGCTCAGTGTGGGGCTCGAACTCACAAGCTGTGTGATCATGACCTGAGCTGAAGTTGGATGCTTAACTGAGTCACCAGGTACCCGTTTTTGTTTTTTTAAAGTAAGCTCTACACTGAATGTGGGGTCTGAACTCACAATCCTGAGATTAAGAGTAGCATGCTTTACTGACTGAGCCAGGCAGTAACCCTTAGATAGGAATGTTTTAGTATAATAAAACAATAATAGATAATTAGGTTTCTTTGATAAGTTTTAGTTTAAAACAGTACAGCTAAGAGCCCTGCAAGAGGTCTAGGAATTCAGCCTTGCCAACTCTGCTAGGTTAGTTATGATTCATCCCTCTGTTTCCCACCTCCCTAAATTTTGTTGTTATTGTCTTCTCTTCTCTTTTCATTATATTTATTTCTTTATTTTGAATCTCATTACATTCTAGTAGAATTTTGAAAGAGTACAAAAGTAAATATGTATTCAATATGCCTTCTCTTAATGGTAGTGATACTATTATTTATGGGGCCCTTACTATGTGTTAGGCACTGCACTGAATATATTACCTATCTAATTTTATTTTAATTCTCTTTCTTGATAGCTTTAGAAGTAAAGAGGCAAAGGTGAATCAGAACTGAGGTCTTTTGGTGGCCATGACTGCGTTCTTCCCACCATGCCACATAGCCCCGAGACTTTTTTTTAAATATACTTTAAAAAACATTTACAATATGGTGTGTATATGTTTTATTTTTTGTACTTTTTTGTAACAGTGTTAATTTTATGCTATTTAAGATCATCCAACATAATTGTTATTCTTTTAAAATATATATATATTTTAATGTTTATTTATTTTTGAGAGAGAGAGAGAGAGAGAGCGAGCTTGAGCAGGGGAGGGGCAGAGAGAGAGACACACACAGAATCTGAAGCAGGCTTCAGGCTCAGGGCTCGAACCCACAAACCGTGAGATCATGACCTGAGCTGAAGTTGGATGCTTAACCAACTGAGCCACCCAGGTGCCCCTAAAATATTTTCACCTTAGCTTTTCTTTATAAAAGTTGACCTCTTGGCAGATCATCAAATGGTTATTCCTTGTATGAAGAAATTAGTGTTCTTTTAATGAACATAATAAAGTCATCCCAGGATTCTGGTTCCAAAGGACTCAGAACTCTATCATTTAAATGAACTAAAATAGTTCTTACCTTTTCTCATCTTTTCTTCTATAGTAATTGTTATTTGTTATAGTACACCTGCCATGGTTAAGGTCCTCTCAAAGCAAAATGTTCCTAGGGATATTTTATATCTGTTAGAATATGTGTGTGTGTGTGTGTGTGTGTGTGTGTGTGTGTGTATATACATATACACACATATATACATATATAATCTATGGGTATGTTTATGTATAACAAAAGTGTTACTGGGTCCAAAATTTTTTGTGCATTTGGTGTTTAATGTAATACTGTTGTCTTTAGATTCTTTAAAAGTCTCTTTTATAAAAATTGCCTGCTTATTTTCCATAAGTAAGCTTTTTTCCTAATTTTATTGAGCATCATGATAGTAATTATCCATTAGCAATGTAGATTGGAAGGCATATTTCAATTTGAAATGTTGTCAAATAGAAATTACCAAGGGGTGTCTGGGTGGCTCAGTCAGTTAAGCATCCAACTTCAGCTTAGGTCATGATCTCATAGTTTGTGGGTTTGAGCCTTGTGTGAGGCTCTGTGCTGACAGCTCGGAGCCTGGAGCCTGCTTTGGACTCTGTGTCTCCTTCTCTCTCTGCCTCTCCCCTGCTCACCCTCTGTCTCTCTGTCTGTGTCTCCCTCAAAAATAAATAAACATTAAAAAAATTAAAAAAGAAAGAAATTACCCAAATGTAAGTGATAATTTATGTAGTTCCACGATGGTGAAAAGTATTAGTAGTAATGAAAACTAACATGCACCAGATCTAAGAATGTTGAAATAGCTGAGCTATCCACAGATACTATACTACAATTAGTGAACAAATAGTTGAAGTATCTATTATGTTTAAGGTACCATCCCAGGCCCTAGTGCACAAAATTGAATGTTAAATTAAGAAAAGTTGAATTAGAATATCTAAAAGGAACAATTTTCAAAAAAGGATTGTGTTTAAGAAAGAGAACATGATTTCATTAGTTTTTTATGGCTGAGTAATTTTCCATTGTGTGTGTGTGTGTGTGTGTATATATATTATATATATATATATATAATATATATACACACATACATATATGTGTGTGTGTGTGTATATATATATATGTATGTATATACATATATATTCCATTGTGTGTGTGTGTATATCTATATCTATATCTATACCTATATCTATATCTATATCTATATATCTATATATCTATATCTATATATATCTTCTTTATCCATTTATAAGTCAATGTGTATTTGGACTCTTTCCATAGTTTGGCTATTGTTGATAATGCTGCTATAAGCATCATGGCACATGTATCCCTTTTGAATCAGTACTTCTGTATCCTTTGGGTAAATACCTAGTAGTGCAGTTGCTGGATCATAGGGATAGTGCCTCTATAAACATTGGGGTGCATGTACTCCTTTGAATCTGTATTTTTGTATCCTTTGGGTAAATACCTACTAGTACAATTACTGGATCGTAGGGCAGTTTTATTTTTAACTTTTTGAGGAATCTCCATACTATTTTCCAGAGTGACTACAGCAGTTTGCATTCCCACCAACAGTGTAAGAGTGTTTGTTCCCCTTTCTCCACATCTTCACCAAAACCTGTTGTTTCCTGTGTTAATTTTAGCCATTTTGACAGGTATGAGGTGATATCTCATTGTAATTGAATTTTATTTCCTTCATGGTGAGTGATGTTGAGTATCTTTTCATGTGTCTGCTAGTCATGCATGTCTTCTTTGGAAACATGTCTATTGATGTCTTCTGCCCATTTTTACCTTGATTATTTATGGTTTTTTGGTGTTCAGTTTGATAAGTGTTTTAGAGATTTTGGATACTAACCCTTTATCAGATATGTCATTTGCAAATATCTTCTCCCATTCCATAGGTCGCCTTTTAGTTTTGTTGATTGTTTCCTTTTGTGCAAAAGCTTTTTATTTTAGTGACATCCCAATAGTTTATTTTTTGCTTTTGTTTCCCTTGCATCAGGAGACATATCTAGTAAGAAGTTGCTATGGCCAAGGTCAAAAAGGTTACTGCCTGTGTTCTCCTCTAGGATTTTGATGGCTTCCTGTCTCACATTAGGTCTTTCATCCATTTTTAATTTATTTTTGTATATGGTGTAAGAAAGTAGTTGTTTCATTTTTTTGCATGTTGAGATGATGTGGATGGAACTAGGGTGTATTATGCTAAGCTAAATAAGTTAAAGACAAAAATACCATATGATTTCACTCACATGTGGAATATGAGAAACAAAAAGACAAGCAAAGGGAAAAGAGAGAGAGAGAGAGAGAAAAAAACCATAAAACAGACTCTTAACTATAGAGAAAAAACTGAGGGTTGCTGGAGGGGAGGTGGGTAGGGGGATGGGCTAAATGGGTGATGGGTATTAAGGAGGGCACTTACTGTGATAAGCACTGGATGTCGTATGTAAATTCTACACCTGAAACTAGTATTACACTGTATGTTAACTAATAGGAATTTAAATAAAAATTTGGAGGTAAAAAAAGAGCACATGAGTTCAAAAGGGGAAAACATATGAACAAAAACTATGAGACAAATAGAATATAAAAAGTGAGTCTTAGAAGACAAAGAAAGTAAAAAAAAGTCACTACTCATAACAATAAGATTGGAACTGTCTGCCGTTATCTCAAGAGAAAAAAAAAGTCCAATTTACATAAATTAGTATTCATCATTTGTACAAGCTCTGGATGCCTGGAAGATTGCCAGCATAGCCTTTGGTGAGACAAAGTTCAGGGGAGTTCTAATTTACAAGGAACCAGTTAATGTTTTCTGTTCTTTATCTGGTTGTTTCCTGCCTTTGATTTTTCTTAATGCTCTTCTTGATTACAGATGGTTAGAGTAGTGAGGGAGTTTTAAAAAATGGTTGATGTATCATATATTAATATGAAGTAATGTTAAGACTCAATCTGTTGTGCAAATGTATAAGTGATCATACTTTTGATCTTCATATATAATGATTTATCTTTATAATGTTTGTCATTCATTTTCTCTGTTTGTAAAATCAGTATTAGTATAGATATGACCAGAGGTAGTTAGTATAACAATAATACTACATAACTGCTACAGTTTTTTCAATATTTACTATGTGCCAGGTACCCTGCTAAGTACTTTTTATATATTAACTTATTTAATTCTCACAAGAACCCTATGAGGTAGGCATATTAGTACCCCTCATTTACAGATGATGAAAGTGAGGCACAGAGGTGTTAAATAATTTAAGTTCCTATAGCTCCCAAACCTGGGATTTAAATCCAGGTGTCTGACATTGGAGCTGTTGACAACAATTATGCTATTCAGTATAGATGACCAGGCCTGTTTTTGTTTTTTTTTTTTTAATTAGAGAGAGAGAGAGAGAGAGCGCGCGCATGAGTGGGGTAGGGGGCAGAGAGAGAAGGAGAGAGAATCTTAAGCAGGCTCCACTCTCAGTGTGGAGCCTGATGCAGGGCTCAATCCCACAACCCTGGGATCATGACCTGAGCCAAAATCAAGAGTTATGTTCAACCAACTGAGCCACCCAAGCATGCCCCCCACCCCCTTTTTTTAATTGACTAAGTCTGATTTAATCTCAAGTTGGTTTCCTGGAATTACTCTGGATATAATATCCAGAGACCAAAAGAACTCTTGCTTTTGTTATGCAGTTCATATCTAGACATAAAGTTCTTACTGAATTTCAAAACTGGTTATTTATGAGTGCTTGTTAATCTACTGATTCATGAACTTGGTGGTATTTTGAATACATGTTTTAGCACTGTTAGTGTGTGATTAGGGCAGGAAGTTCTTATGAGGGAAAGGTCATGGGCTGGAATCCTGTGGGTGTCTGTTAGCTCGTTCATTCTGTGTGGTCAAAGTCTGTCCTTTGAACCCTAGCTGCCCATCTGACAAAAGTGGACATTTGGAGGAGGGGTGCCTGGGTGGCTTAGTCAGTTAAGTGTCGGGCTCCTGGTTTCGGTTCAGTTTATGATCTCCTGGTTTGTGAGTTCAGGACCATCATTGGGCTCTGTACTTGCTGCACGGAGCCTTTTTGGGATTCTTTCTCTCTCTCCCTGCCCCTCCCCTGCTCATACTCTCTCTCTCAAAGTAAATGAATAAAGTTTAAAAAAAATTTTTTTATAAGTGGGCATTTGGGCATATGGGTGTCAGATGTGAGGATGTGGATAGATCAGTGTACCTCCATCACTAGGGCGATGGCCACAAATCCAAGCTCTGTCACTGAAAGCCTCAGTGGAAAAAAAAAATTATATGCAGTAGTCCCCCCTTATCTGCGGTTTTGCTTTCTGAGGTTTCAGTTACCTTGTCAGGATTTCATTGTTTTTAGACATAACCTCACTGTAGGTGAAAGATAGTCTTGCCTCCGAGATTAGTCTTATGATAGACATAGAAATGTATTGACATTTAGGTGTTTCAGCCTTAACTGTTGAAAGGATATGATGAACTGCAGCTTGGGTTTTAAGATGGATTTTGATCCATGCCTCAGACTCTGGTTTGGGGTCCTTGTTAGACCCTGGCTTAATGATGCCGTCTGCTTTTGTTTTTTTCTTCATTATACTTTTAAATATCATCAGAAGCCATTAGAACAATTGGTAAATTGAGCATAGTAAATGAAAGAGAATGTCTTGTGAAATTAATAGATATGGAGATACATTCATAGCAACAACAAAAGTCACACTTGAGTATTGAGTGTTATGGAGTTTCTTTGGCAGTTTTACGTATTAATTGTTAAAAATGTATCAGCACATTTTATGTGATTATACTTACCAGGTACAGATGAATTCTGTTCCTGATAGAATCATTATATAAAGTCTATTTAGGTTTATTTCATCTTTATGTCTCTTAAAGCTCATTTTTTTTTTTTTAAGATAATGTGATCTTGGAGTAGGGCTTGCAGCAAATTGTGAAAATGTTATCTCCTGATACTATGCATCCTAGTGTTTCTTATTGAAAAGTAATACCTTTAAAAGAAAATACATATTTACAACGTTTATTGAAGCAACTTTATTGGATAATGGCAACAATCCTTGGGTCAAAAACAGCAATCACAATCTGACTTAGTTTTATCACCCTCAGGAATTTTTATTAGATCCCCTGTACAGTATTATCAGCTATAAATAGAGATCAGCTAATTTGATGAAGAAGCTGTAGGTCTACAGATAATTGAACAAATATATCATGGTTTAAAAAAAACTCACATGAGATGACAGTAATAGTGAATAGGGCAGAAGAAAGAAAAGAAGTAGAAAAGAAAAGGGAAAGAAAATATAAAGGAACAATGGTGGATTTGTGTGCAACAAAATGCGGTTCCAATACCGACCTACTTAACACACTTTCTCACTGGGAGGCCATTGTTCTTTCTCGAACTCTTTTTGCTTGGCTGCATTCCCTCCCCATTTAGAAGGAGGACAGTCCCCCTCCCTCTTCCTCTGGTCCTTTGACCAGAGACTAATGTTGCTGAGGTTGTTGGGGGAAGTAATGGCATTTTGCATTTGCAAATGTGGTCAGCCTCTGCCAGGGTTCGCTTCCAGCAGAAATCTTGTTATCCTCTGAGATACATTTTTACTAGCTGATTAAAAAAAAAATCATTATGTCTAAAGAGGTTTCTTTGATAGAGAAATAAGATTCCTTTTTGTTGTTCTCTCCCTTTTCCCCCTTCTAGAGGGGAAATTCCAAGGGTAGGACTGGCAGAACTGGGGAAATTGTGTGCATACTCTATCATCCAGAAAGACTTCTACTTTTAAAGAAGACCCTTGGAGAGGTAGGACAGAAAGTATAAAAGAATGGCCAAATCACAATGCCTAACAAAGGGATAGCTCTTAGACTGTTTTCACACAGGCTTCTGTGCTCCATCCAATTGAGTGATGGCGTAATGTTATTAGTGTAGGTTAATGTATGTAGAAACCATGTGGATTAGTGGGTTAGTGCTCCTTGATGCTATATAAATATGGTGCTTAAGTATCTTTAGAAAAACTAAACAAAAGCACAACACCCCAAACACCTTTTATTTATAATAGATTACCAAAATCAACTAAAATGGCTTAGTAACAAATACCCAGATAACCTGAGAGAGATGCATAATTTAAAAAAAAAAACAAAACACTTGCTCTTAACTGAAGCATTTGTGTCTGAATCTGTGTACCTCCAATAGCACGGTCATTCTTAGCTTAGTTAAGGAGACCGGTTGTTAGAAGGAAGCAGTAATTCCAGGGCAGGGAAGTCACACAGCGAGAACATGATACATGTTGTCATTTACTGGCCCAAGGAAGAGCATGTGGTAGAAGACTCTGGTCTCCTCGGTATTCCAGAACATGCTCTGTGCTTGTTTACCTCTCTGCACATGTTGTTTCCCCTACCAGTTAAGTGGGTTTCTTTGACCTGGAATGCCCTTCCTCTTCATTTTTATTTATCAAAACTCCACCCATCTCCTGGAAGAAAGGGACCCAACCCTTTGTCTCAGTATCCTTAACAGCCCCTGTGGTATCTGGCGCCAGCAAGTGGTCAATAAATGTGTAATATATGAACAGGTGAATGGAAGGAAAGAGGGAAGCACAGCTGGCATTTGCCTACCTCACTTCTCAGCCCACAAATAGTTGTTAGAAACAGCTTTTCAAGACTATGTCCCATCTCTGATTTGTCTTACACTCTCCTTCCTTTCACATTCTTCTCATTAAAACAAAGCAAAACTGGCTAAGGAGGCTGCCAGACAACTCACTCAGCTACCAGAGAGGGATGCTTTTCTGCTTTGTATCTGTAAATACATCAGATACACTTTACTGTTTTTTCATCCACCTTTAAAAAAATGGCTGATTTTCCCTTATTGGGGGCCTTCTGTTCCCTTCTTGCCTCACTAAGTCCATTCACATCCTGCAGGTAGACAGGCTGGAACAGGGTTTCATTTGTAACCTGTCAGCTCTACTTGTCAACTGGCAGAGATACGGTTGAGCATTAGGAGGGTCTTGGGAGGTAGGGTTATTAAGGGAGCAGCAGCTTCGTTTATCAGGGGGGTGGGAGGTGTGGGATGAATACACAGATACTTTCCAGTTCATTAAAGAGGGCAAAAATCTCAAGCTTTGGTCCCAATGTCCTACCTTTCCTGGCCTGTTCCTCGACACATTAGGGTGTCCTTCACACATGCTGCACCTCAGCCTACAAAACTGTAGCCTGGCAGCTGCTTCTCAGTCCTGGAAAACTCAAGTGGATTGGCCTATCACATAAACAGGACTGAAATCCTTAGGGTAGTTGAGAAAACAAGAACGAATTTCAGAAACCTGATGATGAATCTTGGCTTTATGAGCTGACCTTGCTCTTTGTTTGGGCATTTCTTTGAGTACAGTGGTTTTTAGCTTAACTTAAAACAAAATGTGAAGTTTTCTTTTGTTATCATCATTCTCATCCTCATTATCCTTTTGGTAATTGTCATAGCTGCTATTATTATTTTTTTTTAATTAAAAAAATTTTTTTTACATTTATTTATTTTTGATAGGCAGAGAGAGACAGAGCACAAGTGGGGGAGGGGCAGAGAGAGAGAGGGAGACACAGAATCCAAAGCAGGCTCCAGGCTCTGAGCTGTCAGCACAGAGCCAGACTTAGGGCTTGAACTCACAAACCACGAGATTATGACCTGAGCTGAAGTCGGACGCTTAACCAACTGAGTCACCCAGGCACCCCCGTCATAGCTGCTATTATTGAATGTCAACCCTGAACCAGCCATGGTCCTTATGCTTTACATGGATTAACTCGTTTAATCTCCCAATAACCTTCCCAAGGAAAAATTGACCCTGACCTATAATAATCTAGTACTAGATCAGAAGGAAGAAGCACATACATTTTCCTTTGGAGGCATTAGTTTGAGGTAGGGTAAAGCCATGAAGGGAAGTAATTTATAAACTTTTTCCTGGGAATGAGAGTACTTTATATTATTCCTACCCCACCCTAAAAGTTTAATATTTAGTTTTCTAAATGGTTTAGGGAAATTTAGATTTACATGGAAGAGAGACAAGTCAAATCATAATTACACTTTGTGGCTCTGAAAATAAATTTTCATTTATTGCTGAATTTTTTGGTCTCAAGATTACATGAGATTGATAGGTCAGATTCGATCCTTAGTCTACAATTGCACATTCTGCAATGGGGGAAAATTAAGACCTAAAAGTTATACTCAAAGCTTTTTTTTTTTTCTCCTGGTGAATCTTGATATTATATTTTCTCATGCAATTTCAAAACTTTAAATAGTTTAAAAATATCCTTAAGTCTGCTATTTGTAAGTGTGCATAAGATTTCAGCAGTAGTAGATTTAAGAGTATTTAAGAACTATTTAAAGAAGCTTTCTAATTGCCCACTTGAGCACAGATTATAAATCAACACAACATTTTCCAAATTCCTGTTCTATGCCAGGAACTATGTTGGGTGTTGGGGATGGAATTCAGTTGAACAGTACCAGCTATGGCCTCCACCTACCTTGGACAGCACCCAAGAGGGTTTAGTGTTGGATGCATTGGAATGCACTTGTTTAAACATGTTTCATATGTTACCAGGGAGAACCTGAGTTTTTCATTACCAGCCACATGATTAAAAATCAACCTATGTGTGGTCTGAGTTAACTTTTTAATAAAAATCAGTGATGAGTTGGGGGTAAGGAGGGAGTATTAGGTATGGTTTGGATATGAGTTGATGGCAACAGAGTCTTTGCTCATATATATTTTCTTTTAGTCAGCAATCCTTTGTGATGCTCAGTATCATTCTGTAATTTGAGTGGAATTAAGCTTAAACTGCTCAGAATTATATAACTAAGACATTATGTTTCAAGTACTCTTCTGAGTTAATCTCAGCCAGCTAGCATGACCCCTGTTATACAAAGACGGGTATAGAGAGGATGAGAGGCAGGTGGTTAGGCTCTTCTGCATTGCTAGTTCATGGGACTGATTTAGTGTTTTGGATTTTTCAGCTAAATAATCCTAGGCTACCTTCTAGGGTCAGACAGGCTGTGTGTGAGAAGCTCAGGATCCATGTGAAGCAATGAGCAGAGGCATAAGAAATCTAGATTTGAGTCCCAGCTCCTTCTTATATGCCACCTATGTTATCTTAATGAAGCTTAAGCTCTCTGAAATTTGGTTTTCTTTTTTTTTTAACAGTGTTTTTTTTTTTTCAACATTTATTTATTTTTGGGACAGAGAGAGACAGAGCATGAATGGGGGAGGGGCAAAGAGAGGGAGACACAGAATCGGAAACAGGCTCCAGGCTCTGAGCCATCAGCCCAGAGCCCGACACGGGGCTCGAACTCACGGACCGCGAGATCGTGACCTGGCTGAAGTCGGACGCTTAACTCACTGCGCCACCCAGGCGCCCCTGAAATTTGGTTTTCTTATCAGCAAAATGGATATAATGGTACTTACTCACAGGTTGTTATGAAGATGAAGTCCAAAGCACCCAGCACAATGCCTGACATGTTTAAGACCAGTGCTGGCAGTCTCTTCAACTCCTAGTGATTTCCAACTGGGAAATGGTGCTGGGGCAGATATCCCAGATTGTTCTACAAGCAATATTTATGTGGCTAATGATAGTTTTATATTGTCCTATAACTCGTTCTTACACTGATTGCAGTTTGGAATATCATGTTTTCATTATAAATTATGTGTAAATTTATATTTACTTATTACATACCTTTTATGCAGTAGGCATTTTGGAACATTAGAAGTATAAAGATGAGTAAGACTTCCTTTTACTCAAAGAATTCACAGTATATGGGGAAAAGGAATGCAAAGTTCACTAACCAGAGTACAACGTGGGGACGTGTTTTACTCTCTGAATGGACGCACTGCTGTGGATTATGGGGATGGCGGAGAACAATGTGAACTCTGCCTTGTTGGGTGGGGGAGCTCAGACCAGGCAGTGCTTTCCAGATATGCCATTGAACTGGGTCTTGAGATATAATGGAGTTCAGAGAGACACAGAAGGGGTGACGTGGAAGGGCATTCCAGCAGGAGGAGACAGCCTGAGAGAGGCATGGAATGCTGGCCAGGAGACTCAGGAGCTTTCTCCTGTAGTTCTGATCTTGTAGCTCTCTAGCAAGAAGATGTGTGCCTTTGAGAGAGTCGTTTAACCTGATTTTCATAGTTTGTAAAATATGGGGGCTCAAGTGAGGTTTTTTAACTCTAAAATTTGGTATCTGTGATCAGGAGATGCAGAGAAACTAAATGAGTCATGTAATGTTTTAGTCAGTTTAGGCTGCTGCCACAAGATACCTTAGACTGGATGGCTAAGCAACAAATATTTCTCACAGTTCTAGAAGATAGGAAGCCCTAGATCAAGGTGCCAGCAGATTTGGTGTCTGGAGAGGGAGGGCTCTCTTCCTGGTTTGCAAATGACTGTCTTCTTGCTGTATCCTCATAGGGGGTGGTGGGAGAGAGAGAGAGACAGAGACAGAGAGAGAGAGAGAGAGAGAGAGAGACAGAAGGCTCCGGTCTCCTACTTGTCTTACAACAGCACTAATCCCATCATAGAGACTTCACCCTCATGACCTCATCTAACACTAATTGCCTCCCAAAGACTTCACTGCCCAATACCATCACATTGGAGACTGGGGCTTTAGATACAAATTTTGGGGCAGACACAAATATCCATCCATAGCACTGAGGGTCACATGATTCACCCATGGGAGGGCCAACACTGGAACTCCAATGTCACCGTTACATTTCGCTCTCCTCCCTCATCTCAGTCCATGTAGCATCTGCTTTGTACATGGATAGTCATTTAGCAGGGTGGAGGCTTCTATGCTTTCTAAAGGAACTCCTTTAGTCAGCTGAGCAGTCTTGGTTATTACCATGTACATTCCAAACATTTTTAGGTTCCTTTGATTGGTTGGTATCCTTTTGGCCTCTCAGTGGATCTTTATCACTCTCATTTGATAAGGACTGTAGGAGCCCTAAAAATTGTTCTCTTAATGCAAATTGATATTCTACTTCTCTCTCTATTAAATTCTTTTTAATGTTTATTTATTTTTGAGATAGAGAGAGAGAGAGAGAGAGAGCAGGAGAGGGGCAGAGAGGGAGGGAGACACAGAATGTGAAGCAGACTCCAGGCTCTGAGCTCTGAGCTCTTAGCATAGAGCCTGATGTGGACTTGAACCCATGAACCATGAGAGCATGACCTGAGCCAAAGTCTGACACTTCACCGACTGAGCCACCCAGGCACCCCTCCACTCTCTTCCTAAAAAGATATTAACTACAGTGGAGGTAAAAAAACACAAAAGCTTATTTTATCTTAAGAATCAGAGTTCTCTTGCCTTATAATCTAAAGCATATTTTCTGCATTAAATTATTTGAGTTCCACTTTGATATTTTTCCTTTCTAGGTGCCACCCCTGTTGTTATTTCTTTAATATTTTTCATTAAAATGATGCACTTTATTTTATTTAAATACATTTTAAAAATGTAATAACTTTGAACTCACAGGTTGATATTATTATATTCTTTTTAAAAAATGTTTATTTCTTTTGAGAGAGAGAGAGTGACAGCTCAAGCAGGAGAGGACCAGGGGGCGGGGGGGGAGAATCCCAAGCAGGCTCCATGCTGTCAGCACAGAGCCTGACATGGGGCTTGATCCCGTGAACAGCGAGATCATGACCTGAGCTGAAATCAAGAGTCAGACGCTTAACTGACTGAGCAACGCAGGCAGCCCTATTATATTCTTCATTATATTTGTTTGCTATATATTTTATATTGTTTATTATGTTTCATTATATTGTTTTCTATTCACTTTAATATAATAAAGCACCTTGTGCCATCTAAAACCATCCTACACATAGTAAAACCATGTGTATGTACTATGCTTTGGAAAAATTTAAGACTATCTGGGTTTATTGGTTGAATGGTGAAAGAAGGGAGGAATAAAAAAGATCAATAAAAATGATACTATTTTAAGTGTATACGTTATATGAGTGATTTAAAAAAATGGAAACATGAGTTTATAGGAGACAGACAAGTAAGTTTGCTTGATTTCAAGCCCCTGTTATTGTCAAGGTAAATTGTGCATGTAAAGAAGGAAGTTGAACAAAATGACATTCCTTTTTGGGCCTTAAATATTTGCACATCTTTTTTATGATTCTTGTTTCACTCAGTAGCACTAGGGTCATGCGACCATATAGATATAAATGCTATGCTGTATATCTTGTCAAGAAGGGTAATGTCTGTGCCAGGGAAAGGAATTCTTGTTCTTATTGTGGGAAGGTAAAACAGAGTCAGAAGCAAATGAGATCAGATTCAGCTTGTCAAGCCTACGACAGGACCTTTGGAATCCAGAAAAACAGATTGGAGAGTGAGTTTAAAAGAAAGGGGGTAGGTAGGGCTGGCTTCACAGGCATGTGACCTCTGTGGTTGTACAGGTTTCCACATTTAGAAAGGCCCTGTACTCGATTTAATGTTCTGCTGTCATCATCTTAAAAGTCTTAATAATTTTTGAAAAAGGGACCTACATTTTTATTTTGCACTGGGCCCTAGAAATGTAGCCAGTTCTTGGGTTAGGGTAGGGAGATATTTATAGAAGGCTTTATTCAAGGTTTAGGTTCATGGGGTAGAAATGGAAGAGTGAAAACTAGAAATGAGTTGTGAAAAGGAGGTTTCAGGTCTTACCTGATGGGTCTCTTCTGATTGACCGTGGCTCATAGGTTAAGAGATCCAACAAGGATTTCTTGTGCCTTAAACTCCTTAAGCACTGGAAAACATTGTGCAGTAAGTTGTTCTCTGTGAATTACCTTGCAGAGTCAAGTTATGGTGGATCAAGTGGGGGCTGGCAAATGGAAATGCCTGCCAAGAGCGGCTCTAAAACAACAGGGAGTGGTCGGCAGGGGGGTGGGCATGAGGGGAACATGGTCTGTATTCTGCTTCAGCCTGTATTTGCCACTTGATGTTCAGCCATGTCATTGTCCAGAGTGGCTGAACCCTGCTGGTTCTTTAGGAGTTAGAAATGTGGATTTTTTAGCTGTGACGGTTTCCAATTAAAACAAAAAAATGTGCTGTGTGGACTAAATAAAACGTGTAATTGAATTCATTTCAGTCTTTAAGCAGACATTTTTATTTTTTTATATTTATTTATTTATTTTAATGTTTTATTTATTTTTGAGAGAGAGAGACAAAGTATGAGCTGGGCAGGGGCAGAGAGAGAGGGAGATAGAATCCACAAAGCAGACTGCAGACTCTGAGCTGTCAGCACAGAGCCTGATGTGGGGCTCGAACTCATGAACCATGAGATCATGACCTGAGCCAAAGTCAGATGCTTAACCGACTGAGCCACCCAGGTGCCCCTAAGCAGACGTTCTTAAACAACTTATTTTCTATAGGTAAACATGGAAAGTGACTAAATTAATATTTTAGGGGAGGGATCTATGGATCTAATGGACAATGGACCTAATTTTGATATCTTTGGTGAAGACATCCCTAATACAGAGATGGGGTTAGGGAGAGAGCTGCCAGTGGATGTTGAGGATTATGGTGCAGAATAAGCTCTAGATTCTCTTTCTTTTCTTTTTTCTTTTCTTTTCTTTTGCCTTCTCTTTTCTTTCTTTTTTTTAAAGTTTATTTTATTTATTTTGAGAGAGAGAGAGCAAGTGTGAGCCTGAGTGGGGGAGGGTCAGAGAGAGAGAAAGAGAGAGAGAGAGAGAGAGAGAGAGAGAGAGAGAGAGAGAGAGGGAGGATCCCAAGCAGGCCCCTCAAGGATTCAGAGCTTGATCCCATGGACTGTGAGATCATGACCTGAGCAGAAATCAAGAGTCAGATGCTCAACCAGTTGAGTCACCAGGTGCCCCCAGATTTTCTATATTGGAGGGGCTTAGTAAGGGTTACAAGGGATATTGGTTTACGGGGACCTATTTTTAGCTGTGTTTGTATAACAAACTCATTGTTTTAGATAATATGACATAGATCATAAGAAGCCAGCTAGCTCTCTAGTACATTTTTTCCCACACTTCAGGTAAGATTGAAACGACAGCAACTGGTCATTTTCAGGAATGGACCGAGGAGTTTTAGGGCTGTTAGCGATTAAGGAGGAATACAAGCTTCTCAACTCCCCAGACCAATCTTTTGTCCATTATTGTTATGGTTTATTGTTAAAAGAAGATATTATGAGATGGACACATTAGCCTAATGTGTCCATTAGTCTGATGCCATTAAAAATGCAGTTCATCTAACCATTTCCCCCCGATTCTGTGCTTACCTTCTGAATATGATTTGCCTCCCAAGTGAATCTACCAGAGGGAGAGAATGAATGCGTTCTACAATTTAGAATATAGGTGTTTTTATAGCTACTTATTGTTAATTATAATCTAATCAATTGACATTCTGGTGTTGTGTTATGTGTTGTGTGTTATGACTATGGTACTGTGGATCTTCCAGTGAAATGTAGAATCTCTTTGATATGCTGACAAACTCAATTTTGAACTTGCACAGCTCAAGGCCAGACCTTATACTATGGCAAATTTGCCAAAATAATGAATGCCACTTTGGGAGACCCTCTGGGGGGCCTTTCCTTAAGTGACACCTAAAATATACCTTAAATGTATGCAACTTTCCTATTTGAATTTCTTTAGTGATAGAGACACGATATATAGTACATAAAAATCATGGGGTAAAGTGGGATAGCCCCATGGAAGTCTTACTAGGATTTCAGATGGTTGAGAGGTGCTGGCTCAAGTGAAGGTAAATTGATTTCTTTTTTAAAAAAATTGATTTCTTTTTAAGAGTACTTTTCTAAAACATTTTATCTAGCCAGTGATCTCCAGTAGAAATACATTGTAAGTAGTGTTTCCCAACTTCATCTGCTAATGGCTCCTTTAAAATGTTTCCTTTGGCAACCAGTGCCTTTGGAAAACATCATGAAATATTTGCAAAGCATGGCCTTAAGATTGCGCTGAAATTGAGGTATTTCTGGAATTCTCCTGGGGGAAAAGATGTATCTAATCAGTTTTCAGAATTTTTGTTGAATCACAGTTTACATTGGGTTCCATAAGATCTACCTGAGTGTTCTGGAGTGTTTGCTTACTAGCTATTTGAACCTGGAATTGTCCCAGCATTGACCTGGGCAGAAATGGAACTTTGCAATCTGGATTTTGGAATTTGGATCATATTATGAGTCAACCTGGAATTCCCGGAGTCCAAGACTTCCTTTATTAGTATGTTTCTTCTCCTGATAGTTCACATCTTAAAAAAGAGGTTGGGAATTTGCTTCTTAAGACCTATCTTAGAACTCAGCCATATTCTCACAGCTAGGACTCAATGAACATGATGGTTAGCCAAATAAAGATTATTTTCAGAAAATCAGAGATCAGCTTATAGAGTAATACAGTTTTATAGATACATTATTTTCTTTAATTCTCAAATCAGGAAAGTGATTGCAGAACTCTATTTCCAAATATGAAATGGTGATTGCAGGTACAACTCAATTGTGTATTCTTAGTGTGTAATGACAATATTGAGAGGAAAATTGATTAGTAGTTTTAAAACAGCAGGAAAATTATTTCCTGCCCAAACATTGATTAGTCTTTGAATAGGCTTTCTTACAATCCTTTTCTTCCATAGACTGCAGGGTGCAGCACAGTCATATTTTATGTGGAGTCAAGCAGAGAAACCTACTTGATGCGATTAAACTTATTGCTGCTTTTTCAGCAGGTGCAAAAATAACTTTGTTTTCAGTAGTTACACTTTTCCTGGCTTGATAACACATCAGGACTTCTGTAGTTTTATTTTGATTAAAGAGATTATAGGAACTATTGTATTATGTTATGAAATGTGCAAACAATGAAGTATTGAAGTTTTCTGGTGATATATATTCCTCCCTTTGACTTATAAATAGCAATTTGCTTAGCATGCTTGCATGAGTGCTTTAAAATCCTATTAGCTGAAGGTCACATAACATTAACTTATTCCTGATTAGGTGTTACGTAAAATATAGGGATAAAGAAGACTGAAGTTCTTTCCCTCAGGGAACTTAAGATCTACTTGAGGAGGTAAGACATAGAATTAAGATAAATAAATATTAGAATGAGAGAGTTTATGATGAGTCCCAAATGAGTGGTTTAGAATATTACATAACTGGTTTAGTATTTCACAGGAGAGAGATGTTTTCTGCCTCCTGAGGTAGTTGGGGAGCACTCCTGCAGGAGCTGGGCCTTGAGCTGGTCCCTGGGGACAGAAAGGATTCAGCCAGGTGGAGGAGATTAGGCGGGATGCTGGTGGCGGTACCAAAGGCAGCTAAGCCAGAATGTGTCTGCCTTTTCAGCAGTGAGTGGATCTATTTGGCTCTAATAGAGGACTCATGAAGGTGAATAATGGAAAATAAAACTGGAGAGGTAGGTTGAATTCAAATCGGAAAGGGCTTTGAACACCAGGCAAAGGAATTAGGACTTTATTCTGTAGAAAATGGATAAATAGTAAAGGTTCCTGAATAAAAAGAAGTAGAAAATGCAAGACATGGCTTTGTAGTTAGAGTAGAAACAGTGCACAGCTCTGAACTGAGCTGCCTTACGATGGAAGACAGTGGTAAAGAGAAGTGTGAGCATTTCTGTCTTCATTTCTGATGGGAATGTAAGTTGGGTTAGCTGTTTCATTTTCATTCTTCCCTTTATTTTTCCTGTTCTCTTTTAAGGCCTGTATAAAACCTTTTTTTTTTTCAGTCTTAAAATACATTAATTCAAATTTGACCTTCCTTACTGCATGATAGTTTGAATGCCCAAAGCTATTTTCAGTTGTTCCAGATTGTCATAAGAGTTTGATGTCCAGGTGCCAACTGGAAGGGCCAAACCTGGCCTGTGGAGGATTGTTTTTAAAATCTGATTCTAAATTAAGCACTTTGGGATAGAAAAATGAGATGTGGCCTACTTCTAACTCAGCATTTGACTGAAAGTATATGTGTTTTTTCTTCTCTGCTTAAATATTTGTCTGGCTCTTTCAGACTCAAAAGGCATATAACTCAGAGCTAAGAATATTTAGATTCCTCTTCCTTCCTTTTTTCCAGAGTATTTTTTGGCTTCCACTATAAAAAGTGATACTTATAAAGGAATTTCTCCAAATATTGGGTAATAATTCTTAAAAAATTTTTTTTATTCCTAGTCCTCCTATTTCATACCTCACAAATTATTGAAACAGGATTAAAATTTTTTTTGAAATATGAGCCATTGGTAGAAGTTAGACTGTTAAATATTTAAAATTAAGTTCTTTTTGTAATGTTTATATTTATTTATTTATTTATTTATTTATTTATTTATTTATTTATTCATTTTTTAATGTTTATTTGTTTTTGAGAGAGACAGAGACAATGTGAGTGGGTTAGGGGCAGAGAGAGAGGGGAGACACAGAATCTGATGCAGGCTCCAGGCTCCGACCCATCAGCACAGAGCCCGATGCAGGGTTCAAACCCAGGAGCTGTGAGATCATGACCTGAGCCAAAGTCGGCCGCTCAACCGACTGAGCCACCCAGGTGCCCCTGCTTATTTTTATTTTGAGAGAGAGAGAGGGAGCACGCGCACTCGCGAGGGGGAGGGGCAGAGAGAAGAGGAGAGAGAGAATCCTAAGTGGGCTTCGAGCTGTCAGAGCAGAGCGCAATGCAGGAATCCATCTCACGTATCGTGAAATGATGACCTGAACTGAAATCAAGAGTCAGACACTTAACCAAATGGGCTACGCAGGTGTCCCCTAAAATTAAGTTCTAAATGACAGTGACCACATTGGTAGCAATTGTGATACAGGGGAACAGATCATAGTATACATGCTTTGGAGCCAGAGAAACCTGGTGTCAGCGCCCCCCTCTGCCATTCAAACTGGGTGACCTGAGTGTATTACTATGATTACACATCATTTTCTAAGTTCCTTGGGTAGAATTCAAAGCAGGTTCTTTTCTCTCTATATAAGTAGAATTTATTTGGAAACTCACAGTGACAGAAGATGGATAAAAACACACATAGACTTTTAAGGGTATCTCAGCTTAGAGACCTTCTGAGACCTGCTGAGATACAGAGTAGAGGATGTGGAGAGAGTCTGTGAGCATAAAGGGAGATTGATGGTTGTGTCACCTCAGATTCCAGGCCTTTATCCTGAGCCTTAGCTGCTTCATCTTTGAAATGGAGAATAATACTTACAGGGTTGTTATGAAGATAAAAATAGATAACTTAGAGCAATACTAGGCACTCAGTAAAACAGTAGCTATTATTATTGTTGGTGGTGGGATTTGGGTGGGTTTGACTTCTTTTTCAGCTCTACCATTTTTTCCCC
Source organism: Acinonyx jubatus (assembly GCF_027475565.1). Taxonomy (NCBI): domain Eukaryota; kingdom Metazoa; phylum Chordata; class Mammalia; order Carnivora; family Felidae; genus Acinonyx; species Acinonyx jubatus. The sequence goes on along the minus strand of NC_069384.1, from coordinate 102,556,135 downwards.
TGTATTTTATTTCCTTTTCTACCATCCTAGAAGATGTGGATGTGTTCAGAGCCTAGGATCTTGAGCTAGGAGAAAGAAAAAAGAAAAAATCCTTAGTGATCAAAGGAGTCTTTCAAGGAACATGCTAAGACACTATCATGTGATACTTATACTTTCATTCCATTGGCCAAAACTTAGTCACAGCACCATACCTGGCTGGAGTGGAGGCTGGGAAATGTAGTCTTCCCTGGCTGATCTTTACATGGAAGAGGGGAAGATGAAATTTTGATGGCTAACCAACAGTTTCTGCCAAGGTATTCAGTGTGCTTTTATGACCTGAGTGTTTCCAGTGTCCCCATGGAAACAAAACCAATTATGATGGTATGTAAACATTTTAAATATTCCATAAATGTGTTACCATTTGACCAGTACTCTTAAGATAGAATATTTTATCCTCAGTTTTTAATGTACTATAAAGCACTTTGACTTTCTAATTAAAAAGGTTAAGATTTCGTTTGTAATTATTCAGTCCAGCATTACCATTATTCTTTTTTGTAGTTATGAGGTCTTGGAATTTGGGATTTGATCTCAACAGAGTCTCACCTCACAGCCTCCATTGACATACACTTTGTGTCAGTTTCTGCTTTGCAGTCACAGATACCTATACTGGTCATCACTGCTAGAATTCTGAGGGTCAGGCTCAGTAAAATGTATGCCATAATCACATAACAACAAACATATAAAAACAATTGTCACGTATCTGAAAATATCCTTTTGTGTACTCAGATCTGCCATTGTAAAAACTTTTGTCTGTTTTTCATCATCTATCTATTTGGGTCTTTAAACTGGATTATTGTTATTATTATTTTTAATTTTGAGATAATCATAGATTCACATGCGGTTGTAAGAAATAATAGAGATATCCTACACACTTTTCACTCATTTTTCCCCAGGAGTAGCATCTTGCATGACTGTAGTACAACAATACAACCACTATTCACAGTGCTTATTTAGATTTCACTGGTTTCACATGTACCCATGTGAGTGTGTATATGTATGTGTGTGTGGTTCTGTGCAGTTTTATCACATGTATAGATTCATGTGATCACATCACAGTCAAGATACAGCACAGCTTTATCAACACAAGACTCCTTTGTGTTACCCTTTTAGCCCTAACCACCACTCTCCTTCCCTAACTCCTGACAATCACTAATCTGTTCTCCATCTTCGCCATTTCAGGAATACTGTATAAATGGAATCATGCAGTATGTTTCTTTTTTTTTGGGCAAACATTCTGCGCCTAGACTAAGTCTTAGTCATTTACCAGAGGAGGACAAAGAACAGCTAATCCCCCAGGCTCTAGGTACCTGTCCTATTTCACAGAGATGTTTATGAAAATACATAAATCTGATGTGCAGGATTTTTTTTTTTTTATTAACTGAGGTAATTGCATATGTGAGCTTTTGAAATTGGCTTTTTTTTTTTCACTCCACCTGATTCCTTTGAGATCCATCCAAGTTGTATGTATCAACAGTTCATTCCTTTTTAATGTTGAGAACTATTCTTTGGTATGGATGTACTATGTATGGTTTGATTAACCACTCACCCACTGCAAGGACATTTGGATTGTTGTCAGGTTTTGGCTAATACTTTTAAAGCTGTTACAAACATTTGTGTACAGCTTTTTGTTTGTGTGGATGTCAGTTTTCTTGTATGCAAGATAAATGCTCAAGAGTGCAATTGCTAGGTCTTATAAGAGACACATTTAGTTTTATAAGCAGCCATACTCCTTCCTAGAATGGCTGTAGAATTTTACATTTCTATAAGCAAAGTATGAGCGATCCAGTTTCTCTGCATTCTTGGATCCTCGCCAGAATTAGTATTATCACTGTTTTTTTGTTTTTACTTTAGCTTATCTGATAAGTATGTAGTGATATTTCATTGTGATTTTAATTAGCATTTCTCTAATGGGAAAATATATGTACACCCACACACACGTATACACATGCACATAGACACACACACACACACACACACACACACACACATATATATATACATGTGCACATTTTATACATATATATTTTTTTTCAGAGTAATATCTATTTGGATCCTTTGCCCATTTCAAAATTGAGTTAATTATTTTTTTATTGTTGAGTTGTAAGAGTTCTTTATATACTCTGGAGATAAATCTCTTATCAGATAGATGATTTACCAATATTTTCTGACATTCTTTGGGTTGTCTTTTCACTTTCTTAATGGTGTCATTTGTAGCACAAAGGTTTTTAATTCCACTGAAATCCAATTTATCTTTTTTTTTTTGTTCATTTGTGTGCTTTTGGTGTTGTATCTAGGAATCCACTGCCTGACCCAGAGTCACAAAATTACCCCAATGTTTTAAGAGTTTTATAGTCTTAACTCATAATTTAGGCTGGTGGTCCATTTGGAATTAATTTTTATGTATGGTGTAAATATTTCTTATGCTTTAAATTTTTTCAGCTTTATTGAAATATAATTGACATACAACATTGTGTAAGTTTAAGGTGTACAAGGACAAAGATTTGATACACAAATGTATTGTGAAATGATTACCATGGTAAGGTTGGGTTAACACCTCTGTCAGCTCACATAATTACCTTTATTTTTGGAGTGATAACGTTTAAGATCTACTCTCTTAGCAAATTTCACATTATACAGTATTGTTAAATATAGTCACCATGCTATACATTACATCCCAGAACTTATTCATCATGTATCTTATGCTTTAAAGTTTTATAACTTTATATTTTACATGTAAATCTGTGATCCATTTCAGTTATTTTTGTAAAAGTTATGTCCAGTTGTGCCAGTACTATTTGTTGAACTCAAATACAATTTTTGGTTAAAATCTAACTGTCCCATATGCAGTCAGACTTCAAGCTGGTTTTTCCTCTGAGAAAGAAGTATATCTGAGATGAAGTGGGGATATCAAGAATCTAATAAGTGGCTGTACCACCTCAGTTTTCTACCTGCAAAAGGAAGATAATACTTCTTGCCAAAATAAAAATATAAGGATTAAAATCAGAAATACCAATTTCTTGTCATAAAGGTACTTGATAATGTCACTTAAAAGACTTACAAATGGAATAACATTTGGTAAGGTTACCTCCCAATAAAGAAAATGGAAAGGAAGTTTCTCCTTGAAGATGAAAACATATGTATTATTTTAACAGTTCTAAAGACCTCAAGCTAAAATAATGAACTAGAATAAAAAGAAGAAAAGAATTGGCTTTTCACATTTCAGGTCTTTTTGCCTGGAACTTTGTTCATCCACGGCTTTTTATTAGGTTGTTTGTGAACAGTTGGTGCACATATGGTACAGTTACACCTCATTAATAGAAAATAAATTTTCCATGTGGTTTTGTTGCCTCTTTCTTTGCAGTTATTTTGCTTTAAGACAAATTTCTGTTTCATGAAAGTTTAGCCTTTCTGTCTTAGGAAATCTCTGCAGACACTTTATGTTTGTTTGAAATTACTCATCTTAAAAAAATTTTTTTTTTAATGTTTATGTATTTTTGAGAGAGAGAGAGAGAGAGAGAGAGAGAGAGAGAGAGAGAGAGAGAGAGAGAACATTAGCAGGGGAGGGGCAGAGAGAGAGAGGGAGACATAGAATTTGAAGCAGGCTCCAGGTTCTGAGCTGTCATCACAGAGCCCAACATGGGGCTCGAACTCACAGACCATGAGATCATGACCTGAGCTGAGGTCAGATGCTTAATTAACCGACTGAGCCACCCAGGCGCCCCATTAAATTACCCATCTTCTCTTAAGTTTTGCAGTCATGCATTAGATACTGTATAATTCATTGTGTTACTTTAAAAATTTGTATCATTAGGTTGCTCAATTTGAAAGACATATTTCAAAAAAGATTTTGGCACATAAGATAAGGCTTTAAAAGTACAACAATCTCCTTTTATTTAGAATAGCTGAATAACTGAGAATTATATATACTAGAGGTGGGTTATCAGCGAAATCAGTGGTTAGTTATAAAGTATATTTTGACAATGTGTATAGTGCTTTTGCTATTCTTTTTAAAAGATTTTTTATTGGCATGCAATTTTATAATTCACATATAAAATTTACCTTTTTGAAGTGTACAAATAGTGTTTTTTAGTATTTCACAAAGTTGTGCAATGATCACCACTAATCCTAGAATGTTGTGTTGATTATTTGTCAATCCCTTTTGATTTATTTTTGCTAATTTTACATGTCAAAAACAGATTAGAGGTGGTTTATAATAGGATACTTATTATAACAGTATGATTTAAGATTTCAAAAACACTAGTTGGAAGGGAGGAATAAATATACCAAAAGTTTTAACTGAAGGTAATGTAATATACTTTTAAGCAAAGCATGTAAATCTAAAACTTTCAGTGTGATAGTGCTTCATCTTCTATCATGGATCCAAACTTGTATTCCTAAAAACAGATATCACTCTGCTTCCCTCTTTAAAACGCCCTCTTGGTTTCAACAGCCAGAGGTCATCTTTCAAGTTAATGGATGAGACTCATTCAAAGTTATGAATATAACCTTGCTGGGTGGATAGGGGTTTGTGTGTGTGGGTAACTTTGCACATCTTTTTGTACCATCAGTTCTACTTAAACATTTTAGAGAAGCACCGATATTTTATATTAACTTGAAGATATTGATTAATATAAAAAATACCTAATGGGTAGAATGCAAAATTTGTATGAAATACATTAGACATCAAATAAATGTTGTGCTTGATCTCAGTTGATAAGAGATATGATACCAACCCTTCTTAACACATGTTCTCTTTTGCCACTAGCAATTCTGCCTAAAAACTAACTGTGGAGTTCTAGCATACCCAAACAAACAAATACAGAACCAAACAACCCAACAAACTCCAGAGCCCTACCCCTCAATCCTTAGATTGGTATGAAGTCGCTTCACACTGTACTAAACGTCTCACAGATCTGGTTCAATATCTAACCCTTTTCATATTCTTTTCCTGGAATGTCCCTACTATCAACCCGATCTGCCCTGTACTATCAGATTCCCCCCCCCCCCCTTCCTCCATTCCTGGCTCACATAATTTCTGTCCATGTGTTCCCTATTATTATGCTGCCCAGGTACATTCTTCCCGTCTCTGTTGCTGTAATTGCCATGGTGTATTATTATAGAATCACAGGAGGTCTGGTTAGGTAGAGAGAGGTGGTAATGGATGTACGTCTCTTTGTAACTGTAGATGCCTCAAAGGCAGGGCTCATCTTTTATTCATCTTTGTATTCTGGTACATCATATGGATCATAACACATAGTGGATATTTAATAAATGTTTTCTTGAATTAATGAATGAACTTCGGATGACACAAATTTGTGGACTATAGTAGTGCAGATAATTTTGTTTTTTGAAGCATTGTAGTTTTTTTTTTTAATATCAGGATAAATTGAGCTTTTGGTACTTCTTATTCCCTCTTCAATGCATTTCAGTTAGGCTTCTAGCATCCATCAGAGTACTGAAATTGCTCTTGGCAAGTCAACAATGACCTAGGTCCAAATCCAATGTACTTTTTTAACCCCAATGCTATCTTTTTGGAGCTCTCCGCTGATGTGACACTGTTATACATCTCTGCTTTTGAAGCTCTGTACGCTCTTATTTCTGGAACAGTGCCCTCTCTCACATTTTCTCATGTCAACCATCACACTTTTACAGGCTCCTCTTCCTCTGACTGCATCTTAAGTTGGTGTCCCCAGGTTGTGTCTTTGGCTCCCATCCTTCTCTACACCGCACTGGAGCATCTCAGCCACTCTCCCTGTTTCTATTTTCTGATCATAATCCCCAGATTGGGGTCCTTAATTCAGTCCTTTTGAGTGAGCATCCTTCTCATCTCTGAGGTTGCCTCCTTGGCATTGCTGCCAGGATAGTTCAAAGCCTCACAAACTCTACATGTCTAAAATGAAATTTCCCTTCTTTCCTGCTGAAATTAATTCTCCTCCTGTGTTCTCATTTTCTGTCTCTCATTTGCTGAAACCACCATCTACTCAATTACTGAAGCTAGCAACCTAGCAGTTCTCTACAATCCTTCTTCCTCATATATCCCTTTCAAATTAACCAAAAAGACCTGTCAGTTTTATTCCCAGATATTTTGCAAATTAATTTTGATATTCCAAAGCTATTGCCTTCTCCCTCCGGTAATGCTGCAGAGTGGAGAGTTCATGTGGGAGGGTAGAGAGATTGACATTGTCCAGCCCAGTGATTTCATTTTGAACATCAGACTAGCATATGGGCATATATCAAACATTAAATATTTGTGTTGTTTTCTGGTCCTGACATTTCTGGACCAGAAATCTGTCTTTTTCCTCCTGACCTACACATGTACTATTTCTTGATTTCTCTGCTGGTATGGACTGCTTTAGAATTCTCTGGACTGCCCTAGACCTAGAAAGACTTGGGTCTTTAACAGAGCCACATGGCATGCCCATTAAGGAATGTTCTTTAGACCTTCTCTTACAGCCAGCATACCCCATATTTGAGTGGCAGACACAGGCTTCTGCTATTTCCAGGAGACCTGTGTTCTCCTGCTTGCCACAGAGCTTGGGCTGGAATCAAGGGCAGTTTTAATATTTTCAGGGCTGCTTAGCTCACTCCCTGTCATGGTTACACTGCTGATTTCATGGGAGGAGGGAGCTTACTTCACTTTAAGGAAGTCTGCTTTTTTGTCATAGTTGTCTTTATTCTCTCTCTGTCCTTCCCTACACTTGTCAGAGACTAATTACTTTCTATAGTCATTCCTGCAAGGGTTTCTATGTCCCTTCCATTCCCAGTGCCCAACCCTTTCTAAAGCCCTCCTTGTAAAGATTGTCAATCTACACATATATTATTATTCTCTTCCTTCTGTCACAAAGGATTTGAAGTATTATACAGCTGTAAGAGCTGACAGATGTTAAATTTCACTTATCTTGTAGGCAGGATTTATTTTAAATATGGGAGTGGTGTGATGGGGTCTTGTTTAGAAAACCACAGGGAGAGCCTCTGCCATCAGAGATGGTTACAAATTAAAGACAATACCTGCCTCTTGTTAATCTGTATTTACTTAAGCAGGTATATTGTTTATTAAAAATTTTTTTAATGTTTACGTATTATTTTTGAGAGGGGAGAAGGGCAGAGAGAGAGGGAGATACAGAATTCGAAGCAGGCTCCAGGCTCTGAGCTGTCAGCACAGAGCCTGACACGGGGCATTAACCCATGAACCACGAGATCGTGACCTGAGCCAAAGTCAGACACTTAACCCACTGAACCAGCCATGCACCCCAAAGTAGGTGTATTTTTGATTGTCTGTCATCTAAGGTTTTAAAAAAGCATTAAAGCAGTGACTTTATTTTTTTCCTTTGGAAAACTGAGGACTATATCCAAACTTGAGACCAACCTATGTGAAAAAGGGCAATTCAAATGCCTGTTTTTTCTTAGAAGTAATTTACCTCTGCTAGTAGGTTCCATGGCTGCTTAGCAAGGGTAATTTGGTTCAGCACAATGCTTTCTAAGTTGAGGTAAATTATTCCTTTTAGGAAGTTAGATCTTCCTGGGAGAAGTAAACACTTCATCTTTGAGAAGAAGAGCTTATCAAAATATTGAAAGGATTTGTTGGAACATCTAACATGAAACTTTGATGGGGGAAGAAAAGAGATAAATTTTTGAGAACAAGACTTTTTATAAGGGGATGTCTTGGGTAAAGTGCCTTGTAGGAACATTGGTTAGCTAGGGGGAGAGATCAGATATTCAGGGAATGGGGAGAGGCAAGCCAGGAAATGCAAAGGAAAAGAGGATTGTGATAAGGTACCTAGACACACACTGCCCTTCTTCCTTAGAGTGGCCCCGGCTGGAGCCTGTCTCCTGTGAGCCAAGATCTTCCACTCTTTCAAGTGTCAGTCCTCGTTTTGCTCTTGATAGAAAATGAGTTCATTGTTGTTTTTGATGTCGTGTCGATTTCCCCCCTGTGGGATAGATAATTAGAACTCTCTGATGAAGAAAAGGTCCTCTCTGTTTTATAGATAATCATTTTGTGAACCGTCAAGTGAAATTCAGCTTTAATCTTCAGAGCAAATGAAGATTAGTTAGGATGTATTAAACTGTGAGTTTAATGTTCATGACAAGTGTTTCATAAAGGAAGATGCTCTCTATTATCCTTCGTCAGAAGGAAATTGTTGATAAGAAACCATTTTGAGTAGTAGAATTTATGTCAACATCAGAAGCTAGAGAAGCTGGGGCAGCTGAGCATCCAGGACAATCAGGGCAACTGGGGCATCTGAGATTTCTTGTGTAGTATTATGTCTTACAAAAAAATCACATATTTATGTAGTCTCTTCCCTCCAGAGCAATTAAGGAAAATATTTACTCTTTAAAAGTAAAACTCTCTTTTAATGGAGTGTGTTAATTCCTGACAGAGTTTTGTGAAAAAGGATACCAAGAAAGATCTTCTCCCATTCTTGTCTTTGTTCCCCCCCTGCAGATAAAATCATTATAGTTGGATAATCTATTGATTTAGGATACACTGGGTTGGTAATTTTATCTTGATCATCCAAAGAAGGATGTGACCCTAATGTAAAAAGTCAGACCCTTATGCTGCAAAAACCAATTCATCCTCTTTAAACAAACTGGTGGGAAGGTTCCCAATTTTTCACTGTCAGTCAGCAACTATGCTTTTAATGTTGTAGTTTCCCAACTGTATTCCGTGCACAGTCATCTCTAAAGGTTTATTGTAGAATTTCTGTTTATAATACAATGATACCTGTGTTTTCTTTTCTTTGGAGTTCACCCAAAGCAGCGTCTTTTCCCCAATGAACTGAAAACACATATTCTTTATGATACTGTATAAATTTCTTGTTGCTGCTGTTACAAATCACTATAAAGTTGGTGGCTTTAAACAGTAGAAATTTATTCTCTCACAGTTCTGGAGCCTGGATGTCTGAAATCAAGGTGATGGCAAGGCTGTGCTCCTTATCAAGGCTCTAGGAAAACATCTGTTCCTTGACTCTTCCAGCTTCTGTGGCTCCTGGCATTTTTTTGGCTTGTGGCTGCATCAACTCCCAATTTCTGCCTCTGTGGTCATATCAACTTCTTGTCTGAAAACTCCTTCTAACTACATTTAGGACCCACTAAATTCCTCAAGATCTTTGATGCAATCACATATTTTGTCATACGAGGCAGTATTCACAGATTCCAGGTATTAGGGTGTGGACCTCTCTTTTTGGAGGCCATCATCCAGCCCACTTTGTCCTTTCTTCTTCATCTATAAGATTTAGAATGTTCTATCTATTCTGCCTGCAGTAAGAATATATCATCATAATCTTTCTAAAATTCTGAGTAGATCTAGATAGAGGTGAAAATATGAACTTTTGCCTTTCCCAATAATCAACCTAGATTTAATTATTCATGTTATAGACTGCACTAGTGGAATAGATAATAGAAAATATGAAAGGGAAGATAATCCCAATATCAGTTATATTTGACCTTGGCCAACTGTAATGTAGAAAAATATTAAAATCGTTAAAATATTCAAAATCATTTTTACCATCATTTATACAGCTGGGAAGTATTGAGCAATAAGAGATACATTTGGGTTATGCTGAATGGGTATTGAAAATAATTTATTTGAGGTTGAAATTTTGTCAGTGAAATAACCTGTAAGGTGCATACATTGTGAGCATTAGCAAGAGTATTTTGATATAAAGTATTTGTGAAACTAAAGATAGTTGGCACTGGATTTGTTTCCAATTTAATTCATTTTGACAGATGATAACAAAATGTTTCTTCTTTTTATAGTATTCAGAATAAAGAGACATGTAATGTCAAACTTTAATTAAACTTTCTCTGCCTGTACCTGGACTTTCCTTACATAAATAGATGTTTATAATTATGAATCCACATACATCAGTTACTGATAGCAGTGTCAAGTTAGCGTGCACCCAATTAGTAAGGTTACTGGATTTTTAGGTGGTCTTGGAATGCTAAGCAGGCAATGCCAAGTTATTTAGAGAGATCTTTCTTTCAGACCTTAGAAATGTCTTTTGTGTGTAAACCAGATAGATATCTTGACCATTATGTGGTTCAGCTAGTTTAGAAGTGAAGACTGGGGTCTGGGAAACATTTACTCCTGTTTGCTCATGTGTACCTGAAATTCAGGGAACTCATTTTGAAGGAGCCAGAGCCACTTGGTGTATCTCTGGGGACTGTCCTTAGACTCTTCTCTGGATGGCATTTTCCTCCTCCTTCCATACAGTGGTAAAAGTGGTGGAACATACAAGGTGAAGTCTTTTTAGAATATACCTGTCTGGGTGGCACAGAGGGTAAATAGGCAACAGTGAAAGATAAGAGTAGAGCCATTCATTGAATCCCGATCACGGAAGGCCTTGAATACTAGGCTTAGAAATTTGGATTTTCTACTTCCTTTGATCCTTTTCTTCTTATTTAATCTCCTTCTCCACATTTATTTCATCCTAGATGGCATTGAACCTGCTTAAATTTTTTGTGTGTGTTGATCAGTAATATTTCCCTTTCTAATAATTTTAAACAAATTTCTGAAACTCCTTTCCAAAAGCGTTTTGAGGTTTGATTCTAAATTTCCTATCCTTTACTTCGCCAAAACAAAAAACCTGAATTTTGAATTTTTAAAGTTTTTACCACTTAAAAAAAAGAAGTTAATATTATTTATGTTACACTTCTCTTTAAAAAATGTCTTTGGTTTCCAGAGAAAATACGGAAATTTTGCTTCCAGAAGGTCATGGTCTCTTCTTTTCTAATTATATTCTTTAAAGTTCTGACAGTGTGGGTCCTGCAAATTATACTACCATAACTCTTAGATGTACTTTCCATAACATTCAACACATTTCATTTTTAGCCCTTACAGTTCTTAGGACTTTAACCATTATTCATAAAAATTAGAAGTTTAGAATTAAAAAACAAAACAGAACTCCTGTTTTGATACACAACTAAAATTGTTTTGGTTGTGTTTCTGGTTGGATCATCAAGGTTAGCTCTGGGATTAAGTGGTGTGGTTAAGATGGTTGTGTTAAAAGTATAATGCAAAAGCCAATCAATCATCTCTTGTCTTTTGGGACCGTATCATTTTCTGAATTTCATGTATATAATATTCTTTTTTTTTTCCTGTGGACTCCATTCATTTATATTCTACTGTTTATTGATTCATCCTTTCATATTGAGTATCTATTCTATACTAGTCCTGTGAATACAGAAATGCAAGACGGGATCCCTATGCTGAGGAAGTTACAGGCTGTGAGAGAGGCAGGCATATAAACAAATAATAATGGCCTAAAATAATAAATGCTATTATAGTGGTAAGACAAAGTCCTCCTTGTGGCTTAAACTCTTTACCCATATTCCCCAACTGATTATTTTCTTCTGTGGGTCTTTTGTCTTTGTCCCTCAATTTCTTTTTCAGATACACACATGTATATATTGCTTACTTACTCTTTTCTACTTTTAGTTTTCCCCATTTTAGGTGTGAAAACTTTTTCTTATGACTGCTTGCTTTCCTGGATGTTTTGGTAGCCCTCTCCAATATTCTAGCATTCCCTTTAAATGTCAACAGAGAGAAAAATAATGTGTCTCATTTGTGAAACATTTAAGGTGTTGCAGTTGATATGAAAAATGGCAGAGCCTATTGTCCCAAAAGGAAAATTATCCATATTATATAATATGAACTATTTAGAGAATATAGAACCATATGTGTGTGTGTGTGTGTGTATACATACATACATACATATACGTATATATGCAGTAAGTAAAGCATTTTAGAACATTTTAGGACAAATAACTTTCAAAGCAGCTTTAAATGTGATGAATCACAGTAGAGACTTATCTTCTTATTTGTTTTTATAATGAAAGAGAATATATTACCCTTAAAGGGAAATTTCTCTATTTTATAATATTTTGAGTGAAAATACGAGGCTTAAGAGTGTTTGTTAAACAAGGAAGCACAGGTAAGTAAAATCCAAGATTATTGGTATAGGTGGTATTAATTTATCTGTTTAAATTCTGAATGAATTACTGAAAGCTTGAGATAGAGTCTTAATTCTCTGAGCTCGGATAATTTGGGTTTTCCATCTGTAATAAGGGGTTGATGTGGAAGATATTTGTTTTTCTGTTCAGCTTCCATTCCTTGTTATTCTTGGAAGAGTTGCTGCTTTTCCATATTTGGTCTTCATTGTTTAGGTGGGTCCAACCCAGTCCAGTCCGTTTTATCCAGAGGTGTGCATGTGACCCAGCACAGGTCATTCATTGCTGCTTCCTCTGGTCTTTGTGGTTGGTTATGGTTGGTGGGCAACCTCAGGTGGATGAATCAGAAATCAACTGCTGGCCTTTGTCTGGGACTACTGAGAAGTTACTTTTCATAAGGTTCCTAAGTTAAGCAGGATGGAAAGCTGGAATTGTAGGGAAGGTCTACATGGGGAGCTAGAGATGGGGCCTATACAGAGGAAAGCAGATCGACTAACTACCTTTTCAGAGATTTGCCCAATAATATTTGTTGTTTTTCTTAAGTCAGTTTGAGTTGTCCTTTCTTCTGTCTCATGAAAATGGCAAAGTATAGGCTAATTCATTTGGGTTAGTTAACCTCCACACTGTTCCGTTTTCCATATTCTCTGATTCTCTACCTTCTTGTATCACATGCAAGTTAGATTACTCTGATCGAACAAGGTTAGACAAATAGTAACTGGATATTTTCTGGAGGAGTAACTTCTTCATCTCAGAAATAGCAGTGGAAGGAGCAAGAGTAGCTGTTTTACATTTTGAGCTCATTTATCTTTATTTTATAGCATGCTTCATCTTCTGTAACTTTTACACACCTTTGATCCAATTGTATTCACTAGAGCCCACAGAATATAACAACAGCAAAAAAAGAAGAAAAAAAACCACAACTCTGCTCGATACTAGAAATGAATCACAGGGACATGATTCAGAAATGTCGCTTTCTGAATCACAGGGACAAATGGTCCCTTTCTGAGCCACCCCACTGCTGGGTTAATATGTGTATTTTGTGATGATGACTTTTTAAGGATAGTACATGAAGGTAGAGAAAAAAGAAAGCAACTGTGCAGTGCCTGAAAAACTATGTGTTTGTGAGTGTCCATGAGATGGCAAAGTAGAACGGATGCAGTAACATGGTAACTGGTATGTGGTAATGAAGTATTGTGGATACAGAAGCCCCAGGTAAGGGTCCTGGATCCACCCCTTATTTAGCTGTAACCTTGACTAAGTCTGTAAACTACTTTCATCTACTTTCATGTTTGCGTTGTTGTGAGGATGATGTGGTATAAATTTTGTGAAAGCAGTTTCCATATACAACTTGTTGATGGTTGAAATCATTTGGGAACAAATGAGCCTAGCTTATTATTCAATGAGTTTCATTGATGAATTTGTGACAGAAGCAACAGATTGGGAAACATTGGGAGATAAGATTAGATATGAAGACAGTTTCAGATTTTGAAATCCAGCCTGAGAAGTTTTAACTTGTTTAAAGAAGTGAATGTTAGCTACCACTTCCAGGTACCTTCCTTCAGATCATATCTTAACCTTTGTTCTTGTCTCTTCATTCCCACAACCAGTAAAAACTCCTGATTCACCTGGTGGGTGCCAGTCTGTTCCATATCCAACATCCTGTTGCCACATTTCTCTTCCTCAAAAGTAATACACTCTAATTACATGAAGTAGGCAGCTGGATGTGGTAACTGATAGAACATAGAGATTGGAAGATAGGATTGAAGATAGAGTAAATATATATCTGAGAGATAGGACAATCATGGTATTATTAACAGAAGGAGGCAGGTTGGTAACAAGCCCATGATGAGGTGATAAGACATCCAACTGGAATCATTGTGTAGGAAGTTGCAGGTTTGGGACAAGCACTTAGGAAGTGGAGTCCCTGTATAGATTTGGAAGTTATAAGTCATTGAACTTTATATTTTAAAGGGTCCTATCTTAGATGAGGCTGCTATAACAAAATACAACGGACTGGGTGGCTTAAGCAGTAAACATTTATTTCTCACAGTTCTGAAGGCTGTGACGTCCAAGATCAAGGTGCTGGCAGGTTCAGTGTCTGGCTGAGGCCCTCTTCCTGGTTTGCTGACAGCTGCCTTCTTGCTGTATCTTCGCATGGTGGAAAGAGAGGGAAAGGAAGCAAGCTTTCTTGTGACTCTTTTGAGGGCCCTAATCCCATTCATGAGGGCTCCACCCATAGGACCTAATTATCTCCTCAAGACTCTACCTCCAGATACTATCACGTTGTGGATTATGGCTTCGGCATATAAATTGGGGGTTGGGAGGAGGAATTCAGTCCACAGCAGGGTCTTGCAATGTCTTTTGGCTTTGATTTTTTTCAGATAAGAAGTTGAATCAAAGTGAAAAGTCACATAGTGTATATTGTTAGTAACATAGCTAGAAATAGATTTTTATTTGCTGACTCCAAGGTCACTGTTCTTTCTTCTCCACCATATAGCCTGCCTGTGATATCCACCCAGAGATTACAATGGAAGCTATAATGATAGAGTTAGGAATATAATGAGGATCAGCTGTGTACTGATGTCTGCACCTCATTATTTAGTGGCTTAAAACCACATGAGTTTATTATTACAGTCCGGAGGTCAGACTTCTGAAAATGGGTCTTATGGGGCTAGCCAAGGTGCCAACAAGGCCATGTTCCTTTTATTTTATTTTATATTTTATTTTATTTTATTTAAAATATATATTTTTAATGTTTATTTATTTTTGAGAGAGAGAGAGAGAGAGAGAGAGAGAGAGAGAGAGAGAGAGAGAGAGGCAGAGGCAGATTGTGAGAGGGGGGACACAGAATCCAAAGCAGGCTTCAGGCTCTGAGCTGTCCAGCACAGAGCCTGATGCAGGGCTTGAACTCATGAACCATGAGATCATGACCTGAGCCGAAGTCAAGATGTTTAACCAGCTGAGCCACCCAGGTGCCCCCTGCGTTTCTTTTACAGGCTCTGGGGAAAATTTGCCCCTTGCCTCTTATCGCTGTTAGAGACCCGCCACATTCCTTGGCTCACAGCCCCCTTCCAGCAGTGGCATCACTGTGACTTCTGGTTCCAATGTCATGTTTCCTCTGACTGTGATGGTCCTGCTTCCTTCTTGTAAGGATCTTTGTGATGACATTTGGCCCACTTATATAATCCAGGATAAGCTTCTCATCTCAAGATTCTTAACATCATCATATCTGCCAAGTCCCATCTGCCACGTAAGATAATTTCTGTCATGTCAGGGATTAGGATGTGGACATCTTTGGGGATCATTGTTTTGCCTACCATACTGATGGTAAAGATTATACTAATGAAGATAATGAGGAATAGTAGCTACTATTAATATTTCACCTGCTCCCCAAATTACTTCTAATAATTTTGTCAGAGAAAACAAACTCTTTCATCCCAAAACATATATGAACAGCAAGGCTGGCCGAATAAAGGGATTGAGCTGATTTGATAAACGTTTCTTTACACTGCAGTTAAAAATGGCTTCTTTCACAGAGCTGCCTGGAAACCCCTGGAATGTTTACATTAGTCATCCTTTTGATTCAAGCATTGAAATGCTAGCAAAATACAATTATGTTTTCTGGAGAGAAACCAGTTGTCAGCCTAGCACAAGTGACTATTAGGAAAGTCAAGTGAGGCACTGAGGAGATGTGAAACAAGACAGGTGAGTTTTGATTTAGAATGAGATAAAGGAATTGATCATAGCAGAAAGTCGGTTTTCATATTTGAAATATTGAACAATTGGCTGAAATTTGGTGAGGGGACCGACAGTCTTTACACAGAAGACGCACAGAAAGTTTTAGTCTCATCTCTGATCCCCCCCCTCCCCCACCACACACACATGCACACACTCAGAGTTCTGAAACCAAATTCCCAAATGAGTCTTAGTTTTCAGACACCGTGTTCCGGAAAGTAGTAAAAGAAAAAAAAAGCTTGAGTGAAGTGGCAGTAGAATAAATGATGATTAGTTTTTTAAAATCAGTAGTGTCTTGCTTTAATTAAAGTCTTGCTTTAATTTTCCTTCTAATTTATTATTAGTTATAGGTCTGCTGAGGAGAAAAATAAAGAACAGGTTGTCACGTCCTTTAAAAACAAATCAGACAAATGGTTACACAGCATGAGGATATTCCACTAATTTTGACATCCACTTAATGTGTTCACGTACTAGCCTTTCTCAGACACAGTACCCCTGTAGCTTTTATTTTTTCCAGATTATTTACTGCAATACATTTTCACATATTGGGTGTTTTTGTTAATTTATAACAAGCATAAATTAGAATATTTTTTCCCCAAATAAAATGCCACAGATTAAAATAGTGATTTTAAAAACTAAAGTCTGTAGAATGTAAAAAATGCAGATCTGGAGACCACGTTCAGAACAATCTATAGTGAACCGGAGGCCTCAGTTATCCCATCTGACCATAGCTTTCTAGCCTTCATTCCCACCTCCTGGGGTCCCCAATGCTATATACCAGCCAGCTAAAGTCACTCTTTCCTGCTTGGCACTTATCAGTTTCCCTTCACCCCACTAACTGTCTTTTGGTATTAAATTATTGTTTCCTACAGAAATTTATTTATACCATCATGATTGGTATATACCATCATTTATACCATTTATACCATCATTATTGGTATCTGGAAAAAGCTTGGCTCTCATCACCCAGTGATGAAACAGGTTGTCATTTTTCATTAAAGCTCCAACCCCTGATTGTGTCCCTGGTTTAATCCATATGCTGTTGTGAAAAGTGTCCAGTACCTGCATAAAGTGTGACTCTGAAGTTATTAGACAGTGAAGGCCACTTTCTAGATGGGGCAGTTTTCAAGTATGTTGCTACAGTTTGAACGTTCACAGTTTATAGTTAGTACTTGGCCCCTGGGTCACACAAATACCTCTAATTCTTCAAGTAAGCTGTTCCTTCTATCTGCAACCCTCATGTCCCACTTTTCTCTTGAACAGTCTTTTCTTCCAAGTGTCAAAGGTGCAATTCCAAGGACTTGATAGTCCCCTAAAAGCTCCCATGGAGAGCTCAGGGTAAGAATGTTCATTCTGTGAGGAAGTTAACTAATATAATTGAAGTATTTGGACTAGAAAAACCAGCTGAGTGGGTGTAGTTATATGAAGGAAGCCTGGGTAGATAAAGAGGCTGATTTCAGCAGTGCCTGAAAGTCTTCTGACAAACCGTCTCAGAATCTCTACCTTGATCACTCAGAATTCTATTAGATTTGCTACCATCCTATATTGAACTGTAGGTCCCTCTGACTCTTTTTAAAAAATCATGTCCCAAGGAGATCTTCGAACCTCATTCTCCCTGTCTCTCTTGACCACCATCTACTGCTGTTCCAGAAGGAAGATGTGAAAGGATATGTAAATGAAAATTAGAAATTAGAACATTAAAATTCCAGAGTAATCCATTTATCTCTGTGTAGTTGCTTTCAAATCTTAATCAACTGTTTTAGCAAATATTTTTTTTTTAAGTTTTATTTGTTTATTTTGAGAAAGAGAGAGAGCACAAGTGGGGGAAGGCAGAGAGAACGAAAAACAGAATCCCAAGCAGGCTCCTCACCTTCAGTGTGGAGTCTGACAGGGGACTCGAACTCACAAACTGTGAGATCATGCCTGAGGTGAGCTCAAGAGTTGGACGCTTAACCTGCTGGGCCACTCAGGTGCCCCAGCAAATATTTTTTTTTTGAGCAGCTACTATTTGCCAGGTGCTAGGCTTAAATGGATGGTTAAGACATGAGTCTTGTCCTCATGGATAACCACCACCACTGACATGGTGCTGTTTCCACAAGAGATCCTTCCTATCCCCAGGGAAAAAGCCTGATGTCCTTGTTCCTTGGGGAGTGATAGTGCTTTATTCTCAGTGGGAAATGAAGGTTGCAGAAATTTCTGGATAAAGCATTAACCAAGATTTTTCTAGGAGTTTATGTCTTTTTTTTTTTTTTTTTTTTTTTTTTTTTTGGGAGAACACAAGCAGAGGAGGGGGACAGAGGATCTGAAGAGGGCTCTGGGCTGACAGGCTGACAGTAGTGAGCCTGATGTGGGGCTCGAACTCACAAACTGTGAGATCATGACCTGAGCTGAAGTCAGACACTCAGACTACTTAGCCACTCAGGCATGCCTAGGAGTTTATATCTTATGCGTGAGCAGAAAAATTGGTAACGAATTCAGAGTTGCAAGTTTAAAGAAATATATACACTAAAAAATCCAATGCTATTTCTAAAAAGATGGATTTGAATCTATCAAGTGTCCAAGCTTCAGGTAAAAGTTTAATCTACCACGTGTTTAATCTACCAATTTACTTCAATCTACCAAGTGTTGTATGGAGATGAAGACAACCCACCATAGCAGTTTGTGCAGGTCAGTAAAAACCAGCCAAACAAGAAAGGGTTTTTTGAAAAGCAAACCAAATTTTAAAAATTCTAGTATCTCTGTCCTACAGTTTGTTTTTAATGTATCCAGTTTTGATGTCAAATATCAGAAAGCAGACAGCTAAGATGTTTATGGGAAAGTCAGTAATTGAGGCTCTAAAGAGCTTTGCTATAATGACTAACCAGGCAGACTGACTTTCCAGAAAGACAAAGTCTCAGAGAAGACATGATCCAGGTTTTCTGAAATCATGAAGTATGTGAATAGGGCAAATATGAACTTGTTCATCCAACTCAAGAAATGTTTTAAAGCTTTGAAAAAGTAATTTTAGGGTAGGTGGAAGGTCACAGGAATTGTATTTTATTGTTCACCTTAAGGTCTAAGCTGTAAGATTGCCTAATGTGAAACTACTTTAAGAAGACTATCTTTTGCTGTTGTAGTAATTATCCCCCCTTGGATTAGTTTCAAAATTGTTCTTTTTTTTTTTTTTTTATACTTATAAGGCAAATGGGTGTTTTAGCAGATTTTCAGATGTAAGTAGAAATTATTTCAGTTGAGTGATAAAGACTTACTAAATTAATACTTGTTAATTAGTGGATGGTAGATTCATAGTGGATTATTAAAGAAATAGACAATGTCAAATGTGTATCTCTTAGCATCAGAAGTTGTCATGGAGAGCAAATGTATTTTTTTCTTAAAATGTGTTTTGATATTTCTGTCAGAGACCAAATACCAAGTCAACAATTAGTCATTTAGTAAGGCATCTCTTGTGTTATCCAGAACTATTACAGCTGCTGTGGCTCCCCTAACTGCCTCCCTGCCCCCCCCCTCCTCCCCTGCCCCACCAACACCTGTTAGACATACTCAAGGAAGTTTTTTCCTCTCTATGTCCAGAAAGGTACTATCAGCTCAAGCTTTTTTGAATATCAAGAGAGTAAAGCCTTCTACTTACAAAATATCTGCTTTGTATTTAGTACTATGCAGAATGGCCATGCAGGCACTCTTCTGGGATTTTAATGTTAATGGGATGGTTTTACTTCATTAGTTTTATAAATTATAAAGGCCATTAGAGCTGTTTGCTACATTTTACCATAGGCCCAAGGGAGAGAGGCCTTTATCTATGGAAACATGACACACATTTACAATTTCATCTTGCGTTTTGGAAGGGTCCATGTCCATGTACACTTTATGACTTGCTCACATTTTCTTTAGAAATATTGAACACTGAGTGCTGAATTCTTACTATTTTAGATGATGATGTGTTCATGATGAGAATAATGATACTGAAATAATGAAAGGTATCACCACATAATATAAGCATTGAATATCTTTGAATTTTAAGATTTTCAGCTCAAAACCACTTTAATAGATCTCGTAAAAAAAAAGTTGATTGTGATATCCATGGTACTGCACAAAGGTGTGATCATGGTAAACCATCTATCCCAAAATAAAGAACTTATTCTCTTTTATATTTTAT
Organism: Acinonyx jubatus; assembly: GCF_027475565.1. Taxonomy (NCBI): domain Eukaryota; kingdom Metazoa; phylum Chordata; class Mammalia; order Carnivora; family Felidae; genus Acinonyx; species Acinonyx jubatus. The sequence continues at coordinate 102,536,256 of NC_069384.1, read as the reverse complement.
GTGCTTTATCTTTATTCTTGAGGTATTTTTGGCGTCTAATATGACATCTGATTACCTCTCTTTTTTCTAATTCATAATCTCTCAGACTAATTGTTAGACTAAACAAAAACTTTTTTTCATTGCCTTTTTATACTTTTTAAAAATGTCTTTTTATAGTTAGAATCAATTGATTTTATAACTTTTAAAAGAACTGAGTGAAAAGACGATGAGCAAATAATATGAGTTACTGTAAACTACTTGACTGTTTTTGAATTTTTAATGAATTCTTAAAAGCACCTGAAGCTTTACTTGATTGAGCAAGAATCTTACAATCGGACTCCTCTTTATATTATTTTGGCCTAAAGTCATTTCCATATTCTATTTCTTGCAGTAGGGCAAACAGACTTGCTGTTTGTAGTTCTATCCTTTTATTTCCAATTTTAAGTACATATACCTGAGTGTCACTTTGGGTTCCCCGTCTCCCTCTTCTCTCCCTCCCCTGACACACACCTTGTACTGTTAATATGTCATTAAAATTATGTTAGTTGTAGGTAACTTCCCTTGATATTTCACATTTTCTAGCCTTCTTCACTTCCCACTCTTTCCTTTAGATGTTTAAATCTAGAAGAAATTTTTATCCTGAAAAAAATATTTTTTAGTCAGTATTGCAGACGGATGATTGTAAACTTCATCTCTGTAGATGAAGTGTATGAAAATAGGATTCATTTTCTCCTTTGTTGTTTTGGTTAAAAACTTGAGATAATGTGTTGACGAATGGCTGGTGAAATGCAGCTGGCACAGCGCAGTTGGTGGCATGCTGTCATTCTAAAGGTTAAACAGCTGTGCTGGAAAAAGTCGTTTTGGTTTAGTCCTTTTAATTGGGAACTGTTTTGGAGGCTGAGTTCCAGGACAGAATGTCTATGACACTTTAACATATTTAACATAGTCTCAAAAATAATCAGAATTCAGCCTAATAACCTCAACCACTTGACTTCCTACTGGATTACATTTTGGTTATATAAAGAAAATAAGGTTAGTGTTTTAAAAGAGCAGGCTGGTCTGCAAAAAGCCTATGAAGAAATATCAGTCTTTGATGAAACTGAGACGTATTATAGAAGCCTTAGGCTTCTAAGACTGAGGAATTGGAGGCATCCTGTTTTAATCCCCTGTAACCCAGCCACATGCGTCACACTGAGTGCTGTTAATACCTGATATTTTTTAAAAGGGTAAGAGACCTGTTTTTCCATGTATAGTGACAAATTCGAAAGTGGCGTCTATTGCCTATCCTCCCTATTCTCCCATATCTGGTCTGAGAGAAGGAGAGCCTTGCCATTTGTCACCTGCAAGTGTAGGTAGCTGACAGCATATGCAACGTTGGTGACTCCCTGGACTGTGACTTGTCTGCAAGGCGTCCTGCCAAGACTTCAATGTGGAGGGAGCTGGAGGATTAGAGTCAGGTTTCAGGGTCTCACCTGTGCAACATGGCCATAATATTAACTCCAGTAGCCCTGATGTGTCAGACCATTTATATAGCACTCCTTCCCTCCTGACCACCAGAGCAGGGCCTACTTGTAACTGGTCCCTTTTCCTTGGATGGGTTTCAATAAAGTGTGAGGTTTACTTTTCACTGGTTGTTTTCTACCTAAAACCCAATCTGAGGAACAGAGATCTAATTACTCTTGATGCAGCTGCTTTATTTTACTGAGGTAGACAGAGTTTAGTGACACTTAAGAATTAAGTTTTTTTTCAAGTCAGGGTTTCACTAGCAGTACAAAGGTATCTGTATTTTAAATCAAACACTTAATCTTTGAATCTAAAAATATTTAATATGACTCTTAACTTTGCCTTTTCCAAAATGAGAAAATTACAATCAGAACTTGAAGAAATTTCCTATGTAGCTAGATACAAACATTTCAGATTCATGAAATGTGATGCTTCTGGCCTTCAGTTGCTGTTTGGATTTAAAACTCTGAGGTCTAGCCTTTGTTCTCAGGGGACATCTTTTATCTGAATAGAGTTTCTAGGACTGTGCAGTGTGCAGAAGCTGTATCAGAGCTCTGAACTGGAAATCTGGTCTTTGTCATACCTGTGCAGAGAATTTGCTTAAATCACTCGGCTTCTCTAAACCTTAATTCTCCCAACTGTACAATGATATCTAGCTCCCCGGGTTACTATAAGGTTTTAATGAGCTCATGTTTGTGAAATCTAGTAGTTCTGTTCCGGGGACAAAAATATTCCTTCTTCTTTCCCTTTTCTGTAGCCTACATTAATAACTGGACATTTAGGAACATTAAGGTGGAGGTAGAGCTATAAAATTACCATTATCTAATAGTAATAGTACAACTATTTATGTAAAAAATTTTCTGCCTGTTCTTTTGTGAATTTCCTATTCACATACTTTGCCCATTTCCCTATTGTTTGTTCAGCTTTGGTTTGATTTGTAAAAGCTCCTAGCTATTATAGATATAAACCTTATGTTAGGCATGTTGTGAATGTTTTTTACCGTTTTGTCTTTTAATACTATATGTGGTGTTTTCTGCCACGTAGAAATTTAAAGTTTTGTTTTCATGTCGTGAGATCTATTGTTTCTCTTTGAATATATGAACCATTGATTATATGACATATATTGATTTTATGGATGTCAAAATGTGAAAAAACAAAGTCTTAGTTTCATTAAAATAGAATATCAATTTTTTCTCTTATAGTTCTTGTGTTTGGTGGTGGTGGTGGTGGTGGTAGTGTGTGTGTGTGTGTGTGTGTGTGTGTGTGTGTGTACAAGTGTTTGCATGTACAGACAGTCCTTAAATTACAATGATTTGACTTAGGATTTTTTGACTTTAGGATGCTGTGAAAGTGATACATGCTCAGTAGAAACCATACTTTGAATTTTCAATTTTGATCTTTCCTGGGCTAGTGATATGCCGTATGATCCTTTCTTGTGATGCTGGGCATCAAGTGGCAGCAAGCCACAGCTCCCAGTCAGCCAGTCAGTCATGAGGGTAAACAACTGATATACTGACAACCATTCTGTACCCATACAGCCATTCTGTTTTTCACTTTCAGTATAGTAGTCAATAAATTTCATGAGATATTTAACACTTTATTATAATATAGGCTTTGTGTTAAATGATTTTACCCAGCTGTAGGCTAATGTAAGTGTTCTGAGCATGTTTAAGGTAGGCTAGGCTAAGCTTTGATGTTCAGTGGATGAGGCGTATTAAATGCATTTTTGATTTATGATGTTTTCAACTTACGATGGGTTTATCAGGACGTGACCTCATCATTAAGTGGAGGAAGGTTCCATGTAAATTGTGCTTATTTTCAGTTCTCAGAGATAATGCAAACATGACCAGCTAAGACAATTCTAGAAAGAATATAGTTGGACAGAGCTCAGAAACCCTAGTATGTACTTCAGGTATTGCTATAGGCTTATCCATTACCTGAATGATGTGCTGCCCTGGCTGATGTTCTTGTTCAGCTGTCACTGTAACTTGATCCCTCCTTATATCTATCTGTGGTGGCAACAATGCAGAATTGGCCCTGGGTTAGTATTTCTTGCCTGCACCTGCCGGACCCTAACTATGAAAGATAGAGGGGAGGAGGAAGACAAATCCTGTAAAGCAGGCCACAAAGTAGAAGGCTAAAGTACCAGGTAAAAGCTCTCAGGGCAGAGTGCTATAACTACCTCTTCATCGCTGTAAGAAAGTCATCCTGGCCTTTTCTCCAAAAAAGAGTCAAGGTTGGTCTGAGGCCAAGAAGCAACTGTTCTCCTAAAGTAACCTGAGAATCTAAGAATATAATGGAAGATTGCTTATTTGGGAGTCAAGACACAAGGAATAGTTCAAAAAGGATTTTGCATTTATTGCCCATTTAAAAAAAAATCATGACACTGTAATAATTAAGAGCCACTTGCTCTGGTGCAGAGCATGGTAATCATCTGTGAATCAGTAGTTGATGACGTCACAGTGGCCCAAGACCCACAATGCAGACAGGGTGGTGAACATTCAGCAGAACATTATTGTGTCTCTGTGGCAATTCATGAACTGCAACAGTTCTTTGTCATTCCTGTGTTTTGGCAGGTAACAGTGGCTTTAAAGCCATCGAATCTAAAGCCTTAAAATTGTAATTTGTTGTTCTGTAGCCGATATTAGACTTGCTGAGGTCCTCCCACATAAGACAGGGGTTTACACCCAATTTATGAAAATGGAATAATTGATAGAGAATTATTTAAACTTGTCTTCTGTAATATTTCATTTAAATAAATATTGTAGTAAGGTTTTAGCTCTTGGCAAATCCTGACAATAATAATAATAGTAGTAATAATAATAATAATAGTAATAATAATAATAATGTGAAAGCAGCCGTGGAAAAGAATAGTTATTTTTAAATCTCAGTAGACAAGTGGGACCTGCTCACTCATCTATTGAGCACACCTTTGTGATTTCTCAGAAATTAAATAACATGACCCTTTGATTGAATCCAAAGCTGGAAATTTAAATAGGTAACTTCAAAGTAATTGGCTTGAAATCCAAGGATCTATTCTGGGATACTTTAGAAATTTTTATTTCCTTTTCACCAGCCTTAAATATATATGTGTGTACACACACACACACACACACACACACACACACACACACACACATATGTCAAGGCTTCAAAGTCTGCTGTTATACTTCCTCTAAACTATTTTTTTATAATTGGCACTGTTCAATCCTTTTCAGAATAAGATTTAAACTTGAGTTGGAAGAGAGGATGGTTTGGAAGAATCAAGAAGTATATAACAGTGGGATCTAAAACCCAAAACAAAAAGAGGTTGAAGGGACAGATCTGATTTATTCCAGAGAAGCAAGAGTGGGAAGGTGGTATATTATAATAAAGGCCTTCATGCACATGAACTGTTTGATTTTAGACTTTGGAGATTAGCTGTTCTCCATCTCTGCTAAGGGCAAAATAAAAGGAAGTGGTTTTAAGACTGAAACATGAAGAAGCTAACATGAAACAAGGAAGCATTTAGAAATACTTGTTTATTGAACTAAGTACCTGAACCATCTTAAACAAGACTAAGTGTATCAATAATTCTACCCTATTAGTTTGATTAGGTTGTAGACTCTTGAGTCTTCCCTAGATAGCTTTTATTTATTTATTTTTTTAAGCTTATTTATTTTGAGAGAGAGAGAGAGAGTGAGAGAGAGAGAGAGAGAGAGAGAGAGAGAGAGAATCTCAAGCAGGCTCCATGCCCTGTGTAGAGATGGACACAGGGCTTGGCTTGATCTTACGAACTGTGAGGTCATGACCTGAGCCAAAATCTAGTCAGGCATTTAACTGATTGAGCCACCTAGGTGCCCTCCTAGATAGCTTTTAAACCGACATGAGATGATTAGGTATGTCTCACGGTTTATTTCCAATCCTAAAATTTAGTGATTTATTCCAGCAGGCTCTGTAGCTAAATTATGTGCATGTTTCTCTCCCTCCTCTCCTTCCTTCCTCCCTCCCTTTTTTTCTTATTTTGTGTAATATTGAAGACTAGTTTACATAGGTATCATTTAAAAGGTTTATATTTATATTGAAGTCTCCCCTTTGACTGTGGTTCATATTGTATACTCAGACAGCATAATCTGAATATTTTTATTAAGCTGAAAAAGGCCACTTTTGTGTTCCAATTAAAGCATCCTTTTAATATATTATTTATTTTTAAAAGCAGTCCCTGAACACTGAAGCTATGTTATATGCAACACAGATCTTTTCTCCATCTTACTTGGAACAGTAATTCCAGAGAACTAAATCTTTGCCCCAAGTGAGACACTCCTATCGTGTTGAAAGGTGAGCTAGGCTTTTAGTGTGCACTGAAGCTGACGGCTGGCGGTCACTCAGCAGTTTAAGAAATATATGTTGGTCATTTGGGGGGTGGGGGCAAAGAGGTGAAGCATCTGAATTTTGGAGGAGAAGGGTTTAGAGGTTATTAATAGCATCCAGCTGTCCAGAAGAAATGAATGAACCACACTTATAGAAGATATCACTGGCCTAAATATTTTTTCTAAAATAACTCATTATTACTTTCTTTTCAAAACTGTTTTTTTTTTTTAATCCTCTCTCTTTCCCATCCATTTGAAGCTTCAACAACAGCCATTAATTTTTGTCAAGCACCTGCCATATACCCCATGCTAGGAACTGGGGATATAGCACTGAACAAGACAAGGCAGGGCAGGTTCCTGGCCTCATGGAGTTTACATTTTACTCCATTATTTTGTGCTCACATGATAAGGAACTAGAATTAGTGTCTGAGATGTAGCACATAGTAAACATCTCAATTATATTTTAATTTATTGTTAAAGTAATATAGGAAAAACAACGTACTACTAGTTTTATTACATTCAAAACTTATATAAAGATATTAAATATACTGTTTAGGATTTGGGGAGAGTCACTTGTCTGGCAACAATTTTCGTTCAAAAGTTTGTGAAAGATTGAGGTAGATCCTTTGTCCTAATATTTAGGTGGTGTCTGAGATGATTTTTAAAAAGTCAAGGTGCAAAATTTCCTTCCATACAGAGAATCCCCTTGCCACGGAGTCTTTTCTTCCCACCGTATCAGTGCACTTCCTTTGCCGCCACTAAAGATGAGGCAAGGAGGGTCTGTTGCCAAGACTAAGGCAAGAGTGTTCAAGGTTCTGATGAGCATGTGGGTATTCTCCCTCATTAAAGCTATGTTCTAAATACTGCTTATGGGGGCACCTGGGTGGCGCAGTCAGTTAAGCGTCCAGCACTTGATCTCCACTCAGGTTATGATCTGTTTGTGAGTTCAGACCCTGCGTTGGGCTCTGCACTGATGGTGCAGAGCCTGCTTGGGATTCTGTCTGTCTTTTTCTCTGCCCCTCCCCCATTTTTTCTCTCCCTCCCTCCCTCCCTCTCTCTCTCTCTCTCTCTCTCTCTCTCTCTCTCAAAAACAAATAAATAAACTTTAAGTACTACTCCTTATGTTCTATAGGCAATTTTATTGTCTGTAGTCTACCACATACATTTTTTTCAGATTAATTAGATGCTTATGTGTCAACCTAGCAACCTAATTGTTGTTTGGAAAATTTTGTTTTAAATTCAGAACAGCTGACCTATAGGTGGATGTTGGAATATTACCTACCCTTGCACTGGGTATACGAGGCCATCTTCTGTGAAGAAAACAAGCACATTTCTATTTGTGGGATGTCCATAGTGTTAGAATTCACTATGCTACAGTAGAATTATTATCTTAGTTAATACATTTCATTGTGAGGAATTTTCTTATTCTTATGGATTGCATCATGGATTGAAGATTTGGTCTTTATTCCATGCTAAAACTTGATTATTAATTAGCCTCTATTCTTCCTCTTTGCTGCCAGAAAATGGTATGATCTTTCATTTCAAAGTTGTAGAGGACTGTTCGTTTTGTTTACCAGATATTTGCTGGGATTTTGGCTACCCGGCACCTGAACTTCTATTCTTGTTTGGGTGAATTATTTGCTGTATGGGCCTTTGGGGGGGGGGCAGGGGATCATATCTCCCCTCTTCTTGTCCCTGTTGTTAGGTCTCAGACATGTGATAGGCTAAGCCAGTCGGAATTACTCAGATCTTTGAATCTTGAAAGCATGACTCAAAGAAGCATGGGCAGTTTATTGTTGGCAGTGGTAGTGTTGAGAGTCAGGCACCACCACTGTCCAGTCAAGGCAGTGGGGGTGAGAAAGGTATGTTAATGGGATTCTTCTGAGGCTGAGACTTCTGTTTCCCAGCCTCCCTTAGCTCTGGCTCATTTCCAGGCCAGGCATCCAGCTTTATCTTTGAGTCTTAGAATTTTCAATAACCTTCGAATTAACTCCTTTTTTTTCTTCTTTAAGTCTGCCAAAGTTGGTTTCTGTTGTTTATAACCAAGAACCTTGACTGATTTATTGTGTGAAAGCTAACTGCTGCTGAGTATATCTTCCAAAAAATGGTCCCACTAACATATATCCTATCCTAGATGCCCTTTTTACAGTGTGGTTTCACAGACCTACAGGCGGTGTGCGTTCCCACTCCTTAAACCTGGGCAGATCACTAGATTGTGGTGGAGCTGATGATGGGTGACTTCCAAGGTGAAGCCATAAAAGGCAGTACAGTTTCTTCCTGGTTCTCCCTCCCGACCCCACTTTTTTTGGGACCTGTTCCCATGAGCCTGAGTCCAGGTACCCTGAATCTACCATGCTAGAGAGATCACGTGGAAAGACAATTACATCGAGTGAGAAGGGATGCCAGAGGAGTCCCAGCTGTTCCAGTTCCCAACTGATGAGTTTTCCCCATTTAGATGACATACAGATATGTGAGTGAGTAAGGTTTCAGATGATTTCAGCCCCCAGCCTTTGAGCTGGCCCAGCAGATGCTGATTGGAGCAGAAATAAACTATCTCCATTGAGCTTGCATTGAAGATTCATGAACAAAATAGGCATTGCTATTGTTTTAAAATACTTTTGGGGACATTGGCTTAGTCAGTTAAGCATCAGACTCTTGATTTTGGCTCAGGTCATGATCTCATGGTCCTGAGATCAAACCCTGAGTCGGGGCTCTGTGCTAGACATGCAGCCTGCTTGAGATTTTCTCTCTTCCTCTCCATCTGCCCCTCTCCCCTGCTTGTGCGCGCGCGCTCTCTCTCTCTCTCTCTCTCTCTCTCTCAAAAAAAAAAGATACTTTGGGTTTATTATACAGCATTATATATCCAGAACTATGACTATTATACATATTTAAACCAGAACACCTAGTTGTAGCTACTAGTATAGAATCATGTCTTTAGATTTTTAAAAGACAGGATTATTGATATAAAATAAACTCACTGATCTAGTTTCCCCCTTTTTGCATCTTATAGATTAAGAGAGTTTATTTGGTCTATTATAGAATTACTTAGCTGGAATAATATTAAAGAGCTTTATTGATGTTGGAATTATAAAATATCAAGGCTATCTTCAATATTGAGCTGTTAAAAATACTAGTTTTCTGGATATTTATAGCAGCTTTGCATCTGATTCCATTGTGGCCGGGATAAAATATTGCTTGGGCATCCCCTGTGTAAATAAGTCTCTAAATGTGAATTCATTCCCTCTATTAAGACTCTAGCACATCTTTCAAAAAGCAAAATGAAAATCCTAATTTTCTTCTGGGTTGGATGTCCCACTTAACAGGGAGATTTAGAGGGAGTTTTAAAAATTAGGAAAAAATAGCTCAGAGTTGTTGAGGATTTAACTACGTGTCAGGTACTATGCTAAGTGCTTGCGTATCTTCTCATTCAATGATCATTTAAACAATCTTATGAAGTAGATTCTATTACTCTCCTTATTTTATAGGAAGATAAATGTGTGAGGAAACACATTTAGGGTAAATAAAACTTGTCCAGATCACATAGCTAGCAGCTGGGATTTGAACCCAAGACTCTATGTGTCTTCGGGACCATTTATGCCATGCTGTACATCCAGAATGGTTGTGAATGATTCTTGAACATTTAGGCCCCTGGATTGCCTTTGGGGCCCCTAACATTCAGTGACAACACACACAAACCCTAGCTTTTTTGCAGGTTTCACTCTCAGAGTCAGACAAAGAGATACTTTTCACACCTTCTCCCATTTGCTCTAAGCCCTAGTCTTTAAATGTTTAAAAAGGCTCCCCTTACTCTTTTAGGAAAAGCATGAGAACAGAAGCTTTACGGGGATCTTGATGGTCTCAGTGGCACCTGTTTTGACCAATTCTTTGAAGCAAATCTACTTTTTGTAGGAAGTATACAACTTGTATACGAATGATGCAAAGTAATCTATCCTTCATGATGACACTAATTGGTAAGTGTTTAAAGTAGAAGATTTTCATCTCTAATACTTGAAATTTGAGTCACTTGTGACAGTAATGTAAGGGATTGACGGCTTCTGAGGGAAGAACTTGGAGACCATGCTGCCACATTGCTAGCCTGGGATTATGGCAAACTGCAGACCTCGAGTTGAAGGAGAACAAGGAAAATGATACTGATGTTGGATGAGATCCCAATTACTTTAGTTTTTTTTTTTTTAAGTTTATTTATTTTTGACAGAGAGAGAGAGAGTAGGAGACGAGCAGAGAGAGAGAGAGAATTGCAAGCAGGCTCTGCATCAGCAGCTCAGAGCCCAACGCAGGGCTCAAACCCACAAACCATGAGATCATGACCTGAGCCAAAACCAAGAGTTGGACAGCCAACTGACTGAGCCACCAGGCGCTCCGGTTTGTTTTTTTTAAATGTGTATATCATGCCTAGCTTCTTCAGCAGAGATGACTTGTAGGAGAAAATTTGCAAACAGGATGTTAGAAAAAAATCCATCTCTGTGTTCCCAACCAAAATTCAAATCTCTTCTCTGAATGTGCTCCTGTATGCTACTGCAGATACTGTACTACTCCATATGACAGCACCACTAAATTTTATATTTAGAGGAATTGATTTCCTAGTGAACAACAGGGCCCTGGAAATTCAGAACTCTCATATACCCTGCACTGGGTTACCAGAGATCTTTTTAATGCAGAGGCTCTGTGAGGGCACAACTACAATGGTTGAAGTGCCTTATTGGGAGATGGGCATGTCCCATTTTCCCTAATGACACAGAGGGAGTAAAAAAAGATTTCATGTTCTTTTTGAGTCTTGCACACAACAACCTGAGCCTAGCATGTGACAAAAAGCCTTTGGTCTTTTTATATCCTTTGAGAATGACTTCTGCACCTAGGTAACCAATCATAGGCTGTGGACCCCTAACTATGGAGGAAAAGGGCAGTTTTGCTAACTAGCCAAGAGAAACAGACATTGCCACATTCTAGAGCATGTAGGTTTGCAAGAATCCAGCCTAGGACAAAGGTTTGCATTTTTTTAAAGTCTGATATTTTCTCAGGTGTTTCACTGCAGAGACCTGGATTTAACTTGAATTCTCCTCTAAGGGCTATTTATTATGAGCTGTGTGTGTCACAGGTATATATCTGACTTCAAATTGAGGTTTGTAAGAAATATTCAGTTTTAAAATTCTTTCTGGATAGCTGAATTTTCAGCAGAGGACTTTGTGCATTCCCACCAGGCTGGAGAGAAATTTGGTCTTTGCCATCTTTAAAGTTCTTCCCAAGTCTTAGTTCATGGCAAGCTGGGGATGGCAGTTGTTTCTACTGAGATGCCGCTTGCCTTAGTATTCATCTCCTCTTGAGGTCTGACAGCTCTCTTGCTTTCTGATTGTGCCTGGTTCCTAGAAACCATTTTGTTTTCTTGGAGGCTGGGCAGCTGGTTCCTTCTATCTCCTCCCCATAGGGCACCACTTATATTGGCCCAGTTGGACTGTATACAGATAATTTAGCTCATACCTGCATTGGCATATACATATAAAATGTTTTCTTATCTTTACTAAGAATTTGGGGAGAGAGGTATAGTGAGAAGCCATGGAAGAGAAAGAAGCTCATGGTTGGGGCCTACATTAGTCTGCTCAGGCTGCTGTAACAAAATATGATAGACTGGTGGCTTAAACAATAAACATTTATTTCTTACAGTTCTGGGAAGTCCAAGATCAAGGTATGACAGATTTGACTCCTGGTGAGAGCTCTCTTCCAGGCTTATAGATAGCTGCCTTCTTGCTTTGTTCTCACATGGCAGGGAGAGAGAGCAAGCTCATGCATGAACTCTCTGATATCTTAGGAGTGCACTAATCCCATCATGAGGACCCACCTTCATGACGTCATCCAAACCTAATTACCTTCCAAAGGCTCCATCTCTAAATACCATGGGAGTTAGAGTTTCAACATAGATTTTGGGGGCTTATAAACATTCAGTCCCAAAGAAGGCCCCTTTTCAGATCTGGTTGAAGAACCTGCTGGATGTATTCACTGGAGGAGTGGAGGAACCTAAGAGAAGCCTTACTCTCAAGTGTGCAGACACTTAAGAAATACGGGGTTTAGGACAAGGGAGGTACAGGTGATCCTTGCCATCATAATGTGGAACATCTCTAAACATTCAGCTTAGCAGGATACATACTCAATGCTAACAGAACCCGTCTGAACAAATTTCATTTATTTATGCCAGATGGAAGAATTCCTCCCCAGGAACCACCACTAAGTTCCCAACATTTTTTAAACTCATAACCTGAATCATTAGCAACTGAGCAACTAGTTCCACTTTGCCCAAGGATAGAGAGGACACCCTGTGTGTGAGGGGAGGTATTTACCTTTTATGTTGTGAATGTAGCGAAGAAAGAGAAGGCAAACAAAACAGCACTTTCATATTAAAAGAGGTTGGAAGGCTAGATCTTGCCAGAGGGGTAACTAATGAACGTTCCCTTGTATGTGACTCCTACTGTGTGCTTCTGAGAAAGAAATGCTACCTCTTCTTCTCCGCTCTATTCAAGGTTGCCAAACCTTTGAGGGAAATATTTTATATAACTTTTAATTTGTTTTTCAGTTGGATTATCCAAATTCTGATGCTGAGCAGTTCTATCTTAAGAATGAGTGAGTCCTTTCTAGACTGTAAATTGGAGAACTCAGGCCTTTTATTCCTAGATTTTAATTAAGGAAAATAGATATCTCAGGTGGACTAGAATATCCTGTTCAAAAAAGAACTCTTTCCAAGGTTCTCCTCCCTGCTTCCTGTCCTTAGGAATGCTCATTATATTACCTTTGCTTATTAGCTCTGGGAAAGGTGCTGGTGGGTAAGAGAAAGCTAAGGGGACAAGAGAGAATTTTTGCCCCAAGGATTTTATAAATTAGTTGGAGAATATATACACATGAAAATGTTTAGTAACAATTCCAGTAGCATATGATTAAAAGCCAGAATGAATTGGCCGATCGTAAGTTGCTGTAGGACATGGTTAATCAAGTCAGAATCCCATCCAATGCTTGTTGAAACAAATTCATATGCCCTATCCCTAGAGTTTCTGATGCTGCAGGTCTAGAGTGGGGTCCAGTAATTTGGATTTTTAATTTCCCAGCTGGTGCTGATGCCACTGATCTGGAGACAACCATTTGCTAACTGCTGCTCTAGGAGATCAGGGAACAGACAGTTGATGGCAAACGTATGATTGACAGGTATTGAGATGGTGCTTCTTGCTGTCACTCATTTGATGCAGTTACCCACGCTTCGCTTTTCTGGCCCCATTTTAAGAGGACAGCTTGTAGTACTCTTTAAAATATCCACTTTTGATGGATATAAGCAGACAGCATACTCTTTCCTATAATTAGGTAATTCCTTACAAGGAGAGGAAATTTCTGTCATCTTCCTGGCAACAATAGGAAGAAAACAATATTCTTGTTTTTGCTTTGACCATTATTATTTTCTTTCACCATTCTCCTACCTCCCACATTCACCCATGCATTCCCTAATGTACATTAAGTTTTTTTTTTTTTCAACAGCCAAATGAAAATAGGAAACATGTGTCTTTGGATTCACAATCAGTTAAGTAAAATTGGGTAAATGGAGAGGAGTAAAATTTAGAAAGAATGTAGGGTGAAGAGTTCAGAAAACAAGCTTCCTTGGAAGGAGTTATTTGGTGCTTGGGGAAGAACACTTGCTGATTGAGTATATACATTTCTGGAAAAGAAATGCAATAACATTTTCGCATCCTCTAGATGGGGGTTTGTCATAATGTTTTACTGCAGTAAAGTGGAAGATTTCATTGCTATTAAGTTAGTAGCAATCCAAATGATTCTACTCTCAAATATGTGTTCCTATTACTTCGTATTACTGAGGAAATAGCATTATGCAGTTTTTTTTTTTAAAGCAAGGAATCCTTACTTTAAATGCATTTGAATCCTTACTTTATTACATTTGAAGTTGCTACCAAATACCAGTACAAGCAGAATAAAAAGTTGTGCTGAAGTATCTCTAGTCCTCTGGGGAAACCAGCTCCTAACCTGTCAAGAACTTAAGGTTGATCTAATCAGGTTGATTTGGGGCATTTTGAGCAAGAACAAGTTACCACAAGTCCTTCTCCCCTCCAACCCAGATTTTGCAGCTTTATCCCTTTACTCCATTTTCTTCCATTGATTACATTCAACTCCCCAAATACAGTGGTATTAGGATTTGGGGATATAGTGAAACTCAGTGTGTATTTCATAGGATAGTAGTTCTTTGTTTTACTTTATGGTAATTTTTTAAATGCTTGGTTGCATGTGATTCCTAATATAGAGAGCAGCTTGTTATTTTTTCTTACTTTTTCAGCAGCATTTTAAAAACACCACTCTGTAAGGTAATGTTCTTTTATTTTGAAGCATACCAATGCATACATATAATTAGGCACTAAGGAGGACTGTATTATTATTATTATTTTTTTTTTGCAAAGATTTTAATTATAGGTTTACACAACAATCCTTTGGATGTGAATTGAAGATGCATGTTAACATGGTGTCTGATACTTCTGCTGTATTTTTACTTCTACGAAGATTGAGGACCTGGTTCCAAGAGAGGGCACCATTTCTCTTAAATGTTTTCTTCCAATTTTTTTTTCATGCTGATAAAACACTAAATTATGCTGTCAATTTCTGGAAACTGAGTTAACAATTTTCTTAATTTGGCAATAGCGTAGAAACAGAAGGTTAGGAGAGAGAATAGTGTGAAGAAGTTTGTTGAGCCTGATTTGTACATAATTTTGTTTTTGATCAGTGTCTTCTCAGAATAAATTCAAGACACTCTTCCCCTTCTTTTTCAAGATGAAAGAATCCTCCAACAATTAGTTTCTAATTTTCATTCTCTTAACACTAAAGTTTTAATGATTTCAGAATCTGCTTCCATTTTCAACTATTCTCTCATGTGTTTCTTTTATTTATTTATTTAAATGTTTATTCATTTTTGAGAGAGAGAGAGAGAGCATGAGAGGGGGAGGGGCAGAGAGAGGGGGACAGAGGATCCAAAGTGGGCTCTGCACTGACAGCAGCAAGCCTGAGGCGGTGCTCAAACTCATGAATTGTGAGATCATGACTTGAGCTGAAGTCAGATGCTCATCTGACCATGCCACCCAGCTGCCCCTCAAGTATGTTTTTAAAATTTTTATACTTATTCTTCCTTTTCAGAATTCTTATTAGGGTTTTCATGCCATGGCACATATACAGTGACCTCACTCTCTTGCAGTTTGCATCTGATCTCCCAAGATCTTTCTTGAAACAGTTAAGTAATTAATATATATTTGATATCATTAATCTTTGAATAGAGGGAAGGAGAAAGATCATCTGTCTCTTGTACATGGTTGACTAGCACTTAAAAACTTGATCATTTTCTTAATTCTCCAAGATACATGAATAATGCTTTTACTATGAGTTGATATAATCTATTTCCTCTCTAATTACTTAGTAGAGTAGACATCATCTTAAAGGCCAGGAAGTGTCTGGTTTCTGGATTCTCTAGAACCTTTCCCAGGCTACCACATCTAGCACAGAATTAGCACTTTAGCTGAAGTTTGAATAAATGAATGAAATGAACAAAGGAACATGTAAAGCTTTGAGGGAAAGTAGCATATTTTAGTCATGGGTTCAAGATGGTTAATAAATTATAATATAAAAAAGAGCAGAATTTGGAGTACCTGCCTGGCTCACTCAGTAGAGCATGTGACCTTGATCTCAGGGTCATGAATTCAAGCCCCACATTGGGAGTAGAGTTTACTGTAAAACAAAAACAAAAACAAAAACAAAAAGCACAACAACTTTTGGCTTACTTTGTGATTTAAAAATATTTTTTATTAGACTTTTTTAAAAGTTTACTTGTTTATTTTGAGAGAGAGAGAGAGAGAGTGCATGCAAGCAAGGGAGGAGCAAAGAGAGAGAGAGAGAGAAAGAGAATCCCAAGCAGCATCCATACTGTCAGCGTAGAGCTGGACACAGGGCTTGATGTCACTCATGAACCAAGAGATCATGACCTGAGCTGAAGTTCAGTCAGAGATTTAACCGACTGAACCACCCAGGTATCCCTAGACTTTGTTTTTGAGAGCAGTTTTAAATTCACAGCAAACTTGAGTGGAAAGTACAGAGATTTCCTGTATACCCCCTATCCCACACATGGATGACCTCGTTAATTATCAACATCCTGCACCAGAGTGGTACATTTCTCACAGTTGATGAACCTGTGTTGATGCATCATTATCACCCAAAGCCCGCATTTTACATTAGAGTTCACTTGGTGTTGTACATTTGATCATTTGGACAACTATATAATGACATGCATCCACTATTATAATTTCATATAGAATAGTCTCACTGCCCTAAAAATCCTCTGTGGTCTGCCTATTCATCCCTCCCACCAACGTAACCCCTGGCAATTGCTAATCTCTTTATTGGCTTCATAGTTTTACCTTTTCCAGAATGTCATTTGGTTGGAATCGTATAACGTGTAATCTTTTCAGATTAGCTTCTGAACATAGTTATATACATTGAAATTTTTTCCATGTCTTAGTTCATTTCTTGTTAGCACTGAATAATATTCCGTTGTCTGGATGTACCACGGTTTATTTCTTCATTCACTTACTGAAGGACATCTTGGTTTTTCCAAGTTTGGATTTATAAATAAGCTGCTATAAGCGTTTGTATGCAGATTTTTGTGTGGACATAGTTTTCAACTTCTTTGGGTATAATACCAAGGAGTGTGATTGTTGGATCGTGTGGTAAGAATATGTTGAGTTTGGTAAGAAACTGTCAAATTGTCTTTCAAAGTGGCTGTACCATTTTGCATTCCTCCCAGCAATGAGTGAGAGTTCCTGCTTGCTGCTGGCTAGCATTTATTTGGTGGTGTCACCGTTCTAGATTATGACCATTTTAATAGGTATGTAGTGGTATCTCGTTGTTTTCATTGGCATTTCCCTGATGACATATGATATGATTAGAGCAGGTTTTTATATTCTTACTTGCCATCTGTATATCTTCTTTAGTGAGGTGTCTTTTAGAGCTTTAGCCCATTTTCAATTGTTTCTGTTTTCTGTTTATTTACTTGTCTATTTTACTATTGAGCTGTGAGAGTTTGTGTGTGTGTGTGCGTGTGTGTGTGTATTTTAAATGACAGTTTCCTTTATCAGATATATCTTTGCTTTACTAATATTTTCTTCCAGTCTGTGGCTTGTGTTTTCATTTCCTTGAACTTACTTATTTTAATTTGATTGATTTTTGAATATGGGGTATAGTTGCAATGTAGAAAATTTTAGAAGTGTTGTGTTTGTTTCCTAAGGTTGCCATAACAAAGTACCGCTGTAGGTGGTTTTAAACAACAGGAACTCATTCTCTTAAGTCCTGGACGCTACAAGTCTGCAAACAAGGTTGTTGGTAGGTCCATGGTCTCTCTGAAGGCTCTAGGAAAGAATCCTTCCTTGCCTCTTCTAGCTTCTGTTGGTTAGGGGAAATTCTGGTTTGCAACTCCATTTCTCTCTCTGTCTGCTTCTGTCATCATTGGGGTTCTCCGTGTGCCCCTCTGTGTCTGCATCCAATTTTCTCTCTTCTTTTAAGGACATTAGTTATTGGAATGTGGCCCACCCTAACCTACCATGACCTCTTTTCTACTTGGTTATATTTGCAAAGACCCAATTTCCAAATAAAGTCACATTTTATAAGTATGGGGAGAGAGGTGTTGCAACTTGAATAGATTTCTTCTTGGGGACACAGTTCTACCTACTACAGATATAAAAGTGTGTAAATGAAAAATTTCTCACCTGTATCCCCAAGTCACCTAGTTGCATTCCTGAGAGGCACATATTATTTGAGTTTATTTTAAATAACTGCAACTAGTCTAAAAATGACTTAATGGAGGAAAGTTTCATTTTCTCCTAGAAGAAAGTCTCATTTTCTCCTAGAAGAATCAGTCTTATTCTCATCTTTTTCATTCATCAAAACTTCGTGATTTTTAGTCATCACATTTATCCCATGTCCTTGGCTGAGTTCAGGGATGGGGGAAAAAAAGGTGAAATGTTCAAGTACAAACTAAATATAGTGAACCTATATTAATCATTGAGTGAAACATATTCTGTATCCATGTGACTCCCTCATTAAATGTCAGACATTGTGTGGGTAGCACTTAATCACTCACTTGCTGGCACAAAGTAGACTGTTGCTAGTTTTAAATCCTAGTAACATTAAATCCTATAGTATTTGGTTATGATAGTTCTTATTTAGATGCATGTTATTAAGTGTTTTGAAATGAATTTGTTGTTATGTATATATTATATTGTGAAAATGATGTTATTAAAATAAAACTCTTTGAGGCACTGCTCTATTGAGTTAGATGAAACCTATGAAGGATAGTTCTGTTCTTTGATACTTAAAATAAGTGCCAATATCTTATGCCTCTAAAAATATGAAATATATATATAAAAATTGTATATAATGCTGCATAGTAGCATATTAAATGATGTACAAAGTCATGCAGTAAGTAGCCAATATTTTTAACTTTGTTTAGCATACAGTTTCCCATAAAGCTCTTTCTAAAACATGATTTACATCTCTCATTACTATTGTTTCCAAGAATATATTTGGAGGAATGAAGGTCTACAAGCAGAAGGTAGAGTTAACACATGGAGTCAGAAGCCAAGCAATGAGGCAGGGCAGATAGGTAGAAATTTATGTGTCCTCTCTCCAATAGATTGTGACTTATGGTCTTTTTGTTGCCATGGGAACCATTGACTTGCTGTCTGAGAGTTGGAGGGAATGGAGGATAACAGCAAAACCCTGGGTTTGGGGGTTGGACAGATCTGGTGTAAATCTCACTACTGCTACTTACTAGTTAAGTGACCTTTGGCAAGTTGCTACATTTTTCTACGCCTAAATTTCTTTATGTATATGGGGAGAAAAACACAGTTCCCATCCCTAATGAATTTACCATCTAATTGGAGGGTGAGGTTAGAAGACCTGTGGTTATATAATAAGAATTTGATTCTTGCTTTAAGAGATACTCACAGTGGTTGGGGGGTTTAAAAGGAGGCAGAAGCCAGCCAGTTGGAAAACCAGAAGAGGCTTCATGGGGGAGCTGGTGTTTAGGTAGGTAGATGTACCTGGTTTAGTAAGACTAACATTTGAAGACCTAGTAGGGGGAGCATTCCATGCAGAGCAAAAACAAAAGCAATGGTGTGGAGATGGGGAAGGGAAGGCCTTTGAAATATAACAAGTGGTCTTATTTCTTTAGAGACAGTTGAGATTAAACAGACATCATAACTTTGTGCCCTCTGTGCTGTCAGGGACCCAGTGGTACAGATGGTTTTAGTAGTGCTAATGGTGGCTTTTGAGCAGACTAATGCATTTAATAACTACTATGACACCATTACCAAGTAAATAACCTTGTACTTGAATAAGATTTAGCTTTTACTGGATGTTCTTAAAAATCTGGTCACTGTACTAAAGTGCCAGTACACACATCTTCTGACACAGAGCCCCCATACAATGGAATAGGGACATTTTCATAAATATTTCAAGATTTCTAAATTATTTTCCCAAGTTAGTGTTGAGGGAAAGCTTCATAGATGAATAAGACTTTAATATCATTGAATAAGGTTTAACAGGTTTCTTTATTCCTAAACTTCTCAGAGTTTATTGTGCTAATGTGCAGCGTGAGCCCCATGAAGGGAGATTTAGGGTGTGTCACTTCCCGAGCTTATTGGACCTCCGAATCCTTTGTTCCTTGACTTAATATTAATATCTCCCCAAAGATGTTGTCTTTCAGTCATCAGGGTCAGTATTCTTACACCTGTTGAGCTTTTTCAAAGGCAGACATACTTATCCTTTTCCTTACTCATGCCCTTTTCCAGTGTAACAGATTTGCAGTGGGGCAGGACTGGGACAGGTGCTCAGAAGGTTAGGAACAATGTGGGCTCCTTGATGATTCTGATATCTCACGTCCATTCTTCCAACCTCCTACTTCCTGTCTCCACCCCATCTTTGTCTTGACCTAAGGTATAAATTATTCTGTCAGTGGCGTGAACAGTTAAGGCTCAAGCCCTAATTGCTAAACTTTTGCAAGAGAAACCTTATTAAAAAGTCATGAAGAAAGGTATAAATATGAACATGAACATGTAAGCAAAGGCTAAATAGGTTATAGATCACCTCTAGAATAGCAGCAGATAATGTACCAGGACTATTATCATGCAAAGGGAGTACATTTTAGGATTTACAAGTTTATTTCTAAAAGCCTAATTTACTTTTATATGAATATTTTAAACCCACATTAATATATCTTCAAACAATACAATATATAGGAAACTTTCTGCTAAAGATTAAGGTTTGATATTTTGAAAATTCAATAAAACAAACACATAATTTGGCTCAGAATTATCAAGGATGTGCTGTGCAACTGATACTACTTCTCTTTGTACATTTCTTTCTTTTTTTTTTTAAGTTCATTATTTATTTTGAGAGAGAGAGAGAGAGAGAGCCAGAGAAGGGCAGAGAGAGAGGGAGAGAGAATCCCAAGCTGGCTCTGCGCTGGCTGCACTGAGCCTGATGTGGGGCTCCAGCTCACAAACTGCGAGATCATGACCTGAGCCGGAGCCAAGAGTCAGATGCTTAACCGACTGAGCCACCCAGGCACTGCAGCACATTTCTTTTGATTCTTAGATTCTTAGCACTTTTGTAAGAGGTCAGAAAAAAGTTAAAATTCAGATTTTTGCTATATGTTATCATTTGTGGAAATTGGAGGGAGTTTATAATTGCTTATTAGATTCCTGTAATTCATTGATAGTAGGGATCAATCATTTCAGTAAAAGTCATTATTCTTTTGGCTGCATAACTATTTTTTTAATCTATGTGTTTAGCTTTTTGACAAAGATCTGCATGATAATTTTTTCTTAATAGTTCTCAGGTAGAAGTGTGTGTGTGTGTGTGTGTGTGTGTGTGTGTGTGTACAAAATTGTACACATAATGTAGTATCATGTAGTAAACCCATAAAGACTGTCCTCAGTGATTCTCGGAAGCAAGATGTCTTTACTTCTTGATCCAGTACCTCAGAATATACTGAACTTGCTTTCCTTACATCATCAAAATGCATATGCTTCCTATTGGAAATGATAATATCTCTCCTTTTTATGATGGATAAGAATTTTCTGTATATAGAATGCAGGGAACCAATATAGGAAAGTGCCTAAAGGAATGTGTATAAGTTGCCAAAATTTATACCTCCTGAGATGTTTCTAAGAGCATCATAAATAGCATATAGTGAATGCCTTCCCTCCAGCTGAGCTTTTGAAATAGCTCACTCAGCACTTTTGTTAAATAATATCCCTGGGACATGAACCGAATAGCATTTCCTGTTCAGTCTCATCTGTCATTTTCCTGATTCCACAAACCAGTCTCCAGATGTCAAAATATAAAGGTGAAAGTGAGTGAAATTGTTTTTATTTACAGAGCTCCCTAAATCAAACCAGGATTATCTCCTGCCACCATGACCCTATGAAATTCTAAACCATCTTTAACCTTCATTGTAGTTTAAAACAATATACTATACTTGGAGACCATTTTAGCTGAGTTGTATAATCTGCTGTTATAAATTCTGCCAGAGTAAAATTATCATGAGCCTGAGATAATCATTGTAAAACATGCTTGTAGGACCTTTATAAATACTACACTGAAACTCTATTGCTACTTAATATCTCCAGCATTGCAAGAAAGAGATAGACTATTGGTTTCTGTTTCTCTTGCAAGTACTTATGAGTGTGGCTTCAAGGTGTGGAGGAAACATGAAGCGAAAATGCACTGTGAAACACCAAAGTGCCGTGTAAGTACGAGTATTATAGTGGTTTCATGAAGCTTGACTTACCTGTTTTGTGTGCATTTTAGGTTTTCAGATGTGCAAGTTTTATTATATTCCATTAGGGGAAAATGGCTCATGTAGTCTTTTCAATTGCCTCTCATATGTCCAAAAGTTTGGGTATTAATAGACTCAATTCTAGAAAAGAAGAACTCATAAATAATACCTAGTTGAGTTGTTTCATTTTTCAGATTAGAAACTAAGGTCTAGAGAGATGAGGTACCTTGACCAAGCCAGTTAGTAGCAGCTCTGAGTTAGAAGCTGTCTGGCTCTCTAGTCAGATCCCCAGTTTATTATTCATACCTCAGTAGATATGGAATCTTGTTTACCAACAACATCAACAACCACAAAGCTTGTTGGCCTTGCCCATATTTTTAGCATACTTTGGTTTTTTTTCATAAAAAACATACTCAATAATAAACTTGCTTTCAGCAGATTTGATTTCCCTATAATCAGGCATCATGATCAATTTATAAATGTGGATCTAACGATCTTGAAATTCTAGATTTTGTATGATATTTTAATTCACTTCATAGGAACTTGTTAACTTATTGTTATCTGTTTTTATTTTTGCTAAAATACAGGTCTTCCACTTTTTTTCTCCTGGGCCTTTTATCACACAGTGTCTTGGGGGAAGAAAAGGAAGTTATCATAGTTTGTATTTGATGTTATGTTCACATTATTGCCTAAAATAGGGGCACTTGGGACTTTGCCTAAAATAGTCACTTGGGACTTTAAGGTGGTATAGCCTGACTCTGAATTTCATCCTCACATTGGTGAACTAGTGTGAAAAGCTCTTAACTTTGGAAGACCTGGCTGAGTTCCTGCAAGCGCTCCTTTTCACCCACTGTTTTCATTTGGGTCATCACTATCCCCTCTGAACCTGTTTTGTGATGGATACAATGGGAATAATACTTGTCCATCTGTGTCTTAGAATGTGATACTCATACCATTTCTGAGAAATTTATAAAAGAGTGCTTTATTTTGTTTGGAAGCCCTTGATCCTTTGGGTATTTTCTCTCAATAGGGACATCAAGGAGGCACCTCAAACCCCTAATATCTGTTCCTGAAGAAGAAGAAGGAGGGGAAGGGAAAGGAGAAAATGTTTTATAAATTGAAAAATGCAGTCTAAAGACAGTATAAAGTGCTCTAATATTGTTAGCAGGAAACAACTCCCCCTCCTTCAAAAGTTTTTTAATTGATACCTTAGGACCAGGAAATTGCTCTACTCTTCTATTTGCTGTCCTGTCCTATTTTGCAAAATCTTACTCTTCCCAAAAGTCCCCTCTCAAATGCTGCTGCTTCTTTAAGCTTTTCTGATTCCCCTCTCACATTAGATTGGGTATCATAGTGGTTTTTTTGTGCTTATTCTATAACTAGAATGAAAGCTTCTTCAGAGGTTGTTGTGATGAAACTTTTAGGAGAAGGCCTTGCACATTGTAGTTGCTCAGTAATATTTGTTAAGTTGATATTGGGGGCGATGCATTTTTTTTTTTTAGTATTGTTTCTCAATTCCTTCCTTATAATTTTGCTTTGAGTTATTTACCTAGAGTTGAAACAATAGTGTGGGGAAAAAAGTCTTTAACTTCAAATGTCTTTCAGTACATATATTTTTTATTAATTGGAATCAGAGCAGTTGAAAAAAAAGTGGTATTTTAAAAGTTGTAGCTTATTTTATAAATCAGCTCAGCTGCACATCTTGACTTTTAAATCTTATTTTCCATTCATATTTTTTCTAGTGATCATATTTAAATATTCAAAGTTAAGAACTGAGTTTTGGGCAAATGATTCCTCAAAAAATTATATTTATTTATTTTTATATTTTTTAATGTGTATTTTTTTTTGAGAGAGAGAGAGACAGAGTACGAGCAGGAAAGGAACAGAGAGACAGAGAGGGATACACAGAAGCGGAAGCAGAATCCAGGCTCTGAGCTGTCAGCATAGAGCCCAATGTGGGGCTTGAACCCATGAACCATGAGATCACGGCCTGAGCCGAAGTCAGATGCTTTTCCAACTAAGCCACCCAGGTGCCCCCAAAATTATATTTATTTAAAAAAATTTTTTTTAATGTTTTTATTTATTTTTGAGACAGAGACAGAGCCTGGACAGGGGAGGGGCAGAGAGAGAGGGAGACACAGAATCCACAGCAGGCTCCAGGCTCTGAGCTATCAGCACAGAGCCTGACATGGGGCTTGAACTCATGGACTGTGAGATCATGACCTGAGATGAAGTTGGACACTCAACCAACTGAACCACCCAGGCACCCCAAAATTATATTTATTTTTTAAAAGGAAGTTTATTTCAATTTACTCATGGCAAATCAATTTTTAGAAGAAAAGTGTGTTGTCTTAAAGATTGATGACATATTCAAGCTGGTGACCAGAGCATTCCTACCTTCTTTCAAAAGTAGGTGTAGGTGTCATGTGAACAATGATGCATCACATTTTATTTTCTACTACTAGAGTGTTCCGACGTGATAAAAATCATCGTTTACAATATTATGATCAAAAAGAAAAGGTATTTATTGGCTGAGAGGCTTGTGTTTCTAGATCTTTGGAATTATGATGGAAATTTTGACAGAATCATAAACCAAGTTGACATTAATGGGAATTGCTTCCATTATGATCTTGTCTAGCCTTATTAGAAGGTCATTTGGAAACTTTAGATAATCAGATGGTTCTATGACCAAGTAGAAATAGTGCTTTATCTTTTGTGTTTTAACCTTTGGGTGCTCCCACCAAGTGTAGTTTTAGTGTGTATCCTTCCTTTGACTGTTAACACCTCTTACAATGATTACTAGTCTAGTCACTGTGACTAGCTGACATTTCTGTTATTACTGACTTTCATAAAGGTTATCAATTGATGACAATGCTCCTGAAGTCTCTAGCTAGGTAGTCACTTTTTGCTTTTCTTAGCCTTCTACCGTCACCCCTGCATGAATCTCTATAGTGGTGGTGGTCCTTACCTCTAATCCTAACGTGAAGGAATGTGGAATGGGGCAAAGAGAACAGAAAGCTCAATGCTAGCATTGGCTCTGACCACTAATGAGCTTTAAAGCTTTGAGCAAATGATTTCTGATCAGTAATATGTAGGTTGCATTAGGTAATTTTAAAGATGCCTCTGGCTCTGAGATTCTGTAATTCATCAAAATTCATCTGCCAGAATGGCACTGTAATAATTAGGTAGACTGACAGCTGGATGCAGGGAAATGACAGAGCCAGAAGCTTCAGTCTACACTATCCCTGGTGAACATTCATGTTTGCATATTTTAATAACAGTATTCTCGGCATCCCACCTCTACCCAATCACTTACTTAGCAAGAAGCTTTGTCCCTCTTAACATTTTACAACTATGTAATTTAATGAAATTCATTAGTACCAACAAAAGGAGTAACAGTGATATTTTAATATACCTTTATTATCATTCCTTGTATTTGAGAAACCAATTGAAAGACTTTTAGCTTTGACTTCTAAGGAAGAAAAAAATCGCCTGTCTTTATTTAATGGAGGAAAAAAGATCTCCAATAAAGAATAATGCCCCAGAATTGTCATTCATTTCACACTTGCTCCTCTTTAGGCATGCAGAACCTCATGTGTTCTTAGGCATAAAATGGAAGGTGACACATTAAATGAAGGGTCTTTCTGAAAAATAAAGTAGACAAAATCACTTTACTCTCAAGAATAGTTGTGAAGTGAAAACCAAAAATAATAGCTTATTCATAGTCAATATTTGGAAGTATTTCTTAAGTCCAGAAAGGTCAGAGGGAAATCCAGTAAATGTCAACACTGTTTGTCAGGTGGGGAGATTCACAGCATCTCCTGAGAAATTTAATTTATATTAATGAGGAGTGAAACCTGCCTAGGGCTGTCTCAGAGATTGCTCTGGTGTCAATTTTAATGATCTAACTTCATGAAAAGGATTTTTACCAAATTATTCAGCAAGACAACCTCATATGAGATTACTTTTTAATTGTGAGGCCTCAGCTACTTTGACCCCTGCTGAACCACAGTCACACATGGGGGCTTCTTGCCTCACTAAATTGATAACTTGCTGTCACTTCTGACCCTTTTTGGGTTCTTAGGGGACCATGCCAATCCAAGTGAGATTCTGACAGTAAAGTTCTACTTCAATTCAGCAGACATTCATGAAGACCTCTAACTGAGGCAATGTGGGAGTGACAGCAAGGGCTACTGTTTATAAACACTTAGTGTTCCAGGTGCCCTACTAAGCATTGTATATGGCCAATTTCTAATCTGTAACTTCACGGAATTACAGAGGAGGAGATAAGGATTCAAAGATGTTAAGTTTGTTTGCCCAGGATCATACTGTTAAGTGATTGGCAGAAACAGGATTTGAGAAGTCTGTTTGGCTTTCAAATTCCATGGTTTTTCACTCCTCCCCTATTTCTTGGGTTTTTCCTTTACTCATGGAATGTTTCAAAGTTCATAACAGCTTCCATTTATCTAGCAAAGGTATGTTTCAGACATTGTGCTTGGTGTTTTATTATGTAAACCTCTGGAAGAGATGACACTGGCCCCACTTATGAGTGAAGAAGGAGGGCTGGAGGGTTAAGCAGCTTGCCCCAATTCAGACAACTCCAAAATAATGAGGCTAGGATTCTAACCTCTTCCCAACCTACATTCTTACTGTTAGAGAGCTGTGACTAATAGTGCTGTGTCCTGGGTTGGTAGAAAGGTGACAAAGCCAGTTCTCTATACTCTAGTAAGTAGCAAGAAGTCCACTGGGTTCAGATGGACACAAACTCAAGTGTCTATAAAACCAAGCAGAATGATGTAGATGTGAAATGAAGTGATTTTTAAAAGGTGCTGGGGGGGGGGGGTGCCTGGGTGGCGCAGTCGGTTAAGCGTCCGACTTCAGCCAGGTCACGATCTCGCGGTCCGTGAGTTCGAGCCCCGCGTCAGGCTCTGGGCTGATGGCTCAGAGCCTGGAGCCTGTTTCCGATTCTGTGTCTCCCTCTCTCTCTGCCCCTTCCCCGTTCATGCTTTGTCTCTCTCTGTCCCAAAAATAAATAAACGTTGAAAAAAATTAAAAAAAAATTAAAAAAAAATAAAAGGTGCTGGGGAAGCAAAGAGGCAAGAAAATTAATGCCAGATAAAAGGTACAGAATGGTTTTGCCAATATGGAGGCATTTAATGAATCGGATTGCAGAATACAGAGAATGCAAGGAAACACACTTCAGGCCAAGGAACTAGTTTCCCCTAGAGTACAACTTTGGCCGTATTTCCTACATTTGAATGCATAGTGGTTTTGTTATTAATTTCAAATAGTTTGTAACTTAGTTTTAATTTTCTCACTGGTTCATGACTCAATTTCTATTGTCAGAGTCTATAACTGGTTAGATTTTTTTGTTTATTAAGTTGTTTTATTTGTATTGTTTTGGGTCAGAGAAAATTACTGAACTTCTTGGTTTAGGAATTCATTGAGGTTTTTTGTGTGCTCTATTAAATGATCAACTTTTATAAATGTTCCATGGATATTTGAAATGAATATGCAAATATAGATACATTTTCTAAAGAGTCAAAGGATTGGATTGAATTATTCTAATTGGATTGGATTATTCTAATCTTCACATATTTTTTCTTTGAGGAAATAAATCCTGAGATGAGAGTTTCTCACTGGTATTTTGGATTGAATAAATTCTATATTTCTCAGTTTTTAATTCATGTAATTAGATGCTATGTGTTTTGGTGTATAAAAATGTGGGATTATTATGTCTTCTTAGATTATACTTGCTAATCAGTATAAAATATCTATCTTAGGGCATCTGGATGGCCCAGTCAGTGAAGCATCTGACTTTGGCTCAGGTCATGATCTCGCGGTTCATGAGTTCAAACCCCGTGTCAGGCTCTGTGCTGACAGCTCAGAGCCTGGAGCCTGCTTCAGATTTTGTGTCTCTGTCTCTCTCTGCTCCTCTCCTGCTTGTACTCTGTCTCTCTCTCTCTGTCAAAAATAAATAAACATAAAAAATTTTTTAAAGTATCTATCTTGTTTCATTTAACTTTTGTGAACTAAATTTATTGTAAAATAGGAGCCTGGGAGATTCAGGCTTCTGGTTATGGAATGAGTTAGTCATGGGAATAAAAGATGCAGCAAAGGAATACAGTCAGTGATCATTGTAATAGTGATGTAAGGGGGCAGGTGGTAGCTATACTTGTGGTAAACACAGCATAATGCATAACTTGTCAAATCACTATGACAAGTATGCCTGAAACTAATGTACCATTGTGTGTCAACTATGCTCAAATTAAAAAACAAAAGATTAAAAATTTACTGTCAAACAAATGTGGTCATAGCTTATCTGTTTACATACGAGATGCATTGTACTCACCACCCTTTTGTGTCATATTATTTTAGGATGATTTTTTATATTCACAGTTTTTTACTCCTTTAAAAAATGTAGCCTATTAATATATATTTTGATTGCTCATATGGTCCTATGCCTGTCATTTAATTTTGTATATTCTGATACTTTTGGGGGGTGTTTTATTTTAGCTTTTTCTTTCTTTCACTTCACTGATTTCTTTTAAAAATTCTTGAAAATTATTATTCATTTTCTTTTCTACTAGTGATGGTCCTTTAATCAATACACATATACTTAATCAATATAAAAAATAAAAATATCTATAACCTCTAAACAAATAAGAAGACATATTTAGCATGCTTTAATTTATCCTTTCTTACATTTACCTCTTCCTTAATACTTCAAATATTTTATAGACATAACCTGAAAATTTATTTTCACATCACCATCCATGTAGATATATTTTACCTATATGTTTTGTCTTAAAAAAAAAAAAACATTTTCAGGGGTGCTTGGGTGACTCAGTTGGTTAAGCATCTGACTTTGGCTCAGGTCATGGTCTCATGGTTCATGGGTTTGAGCCCCGCGTCGGGCTCTGTGCTGACAGCTCAGAGCCTGGAGCCTGCTTCGGATTCTGTGTCTCCCTCTCTCTCTGTTCCACCCCCACTCACACTCTGTCTCTCAAAAATAATAAATAAACATTAAAAAAAACCCAACCCCCCCCCTCACATTTTCTTGATAATTACGTGAACATTTACAGCCACAGTGAAGTAATTTAACTTTGTTTTACTGGGTTCATTGCTCCCATTTTGTGCCTGCTATCTCACCATTTCTTGAGTTTTTTATTGGATTACCATTTGTCACTTGGCTGGCGTAAGTTTTCTCCCTCAAGTAGTTGTTATAGAAAGAGTAAATGAGTGGACAATATTATTGGTACCATCAGTGACTTTCATAGCATTGTACCTACTAATCAGTTCTTTGCCCTCATCTTACCTAAGCTTTCTATAGCAACTGACAATCACTTTCTCTTGTCTTCATTTGGTTTCTAAGATGCCACTTTTTAAAAATTCTTTTGTCTTAACTATAGAGAACAATCAGATGGTTACCAGAGGGGAGATGGGTGGGGTGGGGTGGGGGATGGGTGAAATAGGTGAAGGGGGTTAAGAGTACACTTATCTTGATAAGCACTGAGTAATATATGGAACTGTTGAATCACTATATTGTACACCTGAAACTATATAACATTGTTATGTTAACTACACTGGAATTAAAAAAAAAATTAATTCTCCTTTTAGCTCATTGGACACTATTTCTTGGCTGGTTCTTCTTTATCTCCCTAGTCTCTTTATGTTGAAATGTCTCAGCGCTTGTTTTTCAACTCCATTTTCTTCTGTTTTCTTTCATTCCCTAGGTGATCTCATTCAGGTCTATGGCTTTAAATGCCATCTATATATAGCCAAAGTTACATCTTTTGCTTTCACATCTCCTGTGAATGAATACTTGATATCTTGAAATTAACATGCCCCAAACTGAACTCTCATTTTCCCTACCCAAACCTGAACTTTCCTAAGTATTACTCCTCTTATTAAGTGTCAAATCTAGCATTCTACTTGCTTAAGCCAAAAACATTGGAGTCTTGCAGTTCATCAAGCAAAATAAAACTTTGGGTTGTCAAATTCACTGAAAAATCTTGTAAGCTGTATCTTACAAGATATATCCAGAATTGGACCATTTCTTTCTTTTTATGTTTATTTATTTATTTTTTTAGAGAGACAGAGAGACAGAATGAGTGGGGAAGGAGCAGAGAGAGAGGGAGAGAGAGAACCCCAAGTTGGGTCCATGCTGTCAGTGCAGAACCCAATGTGGGCTCTATCCCATGAACCGTGAGATCATGACCTGAGCTGAAATCAAGAGTCAGACGCTTAACTGACTGAGCCACCCAGGCACCTCCAGAATTGGACCATTTCTTGCCATCATCCTGGTTACTACCCTTGTCCAAGCTACTAGTGTTTATTTCTGTTATTGCATAGCTTCCTAGCTGGTTTCTCTACTTCTGCCTTTGGCCCCCTACAGCCCATTCTCCACACAGCAGCCAGCCAGCATCTATTTCACTAAGAGTAAAAGTCCATATCCATATGATGGTCTATAAGATCTGTACCCACCCCCCACTCTGAGCTCATCTTCCCTTAACACTCTCCTCCTCACCTACTCTTCTCTAGCCACATCGATCGCTTTGTTGTTCCTCCTTCATAACAAGTGTTTATTTCAAGGACTTTGCATTTGCTGTTCCTTTAGTGTGAATGCTTTCCCTCACATTTCAACTGGGCTCTCTCCTTCACTTCCTTCAGGTCTCTGCTCATAGGCTGCCTTATCCCTTATCTCCAGTGCTTGGAATGTGCCTCACATGTTGTAATTCCTCAATAAACATTTGTTGATGTCTGTGCATAGTTGAAAAATGTTTTAATCAAGACTGGGCATAAAATTTTACATCCTAATCCTTTTTTCTGAGAACTCTGATCAGACCAATTTTTAAGAATCTTTTGGGGAGAAGATATTTAATAAATGGTAGCAATTATTTTTAAGGATGATATTTTCTATTTGACTATCATATTTATCCAGTAAACATTTATTAAGGGTATACTATATATTGGGCATGTGTTAGGTGTGTTTATGAAGAAGATAAAGATGTGTAACATAAGCCATTTATTCTCTAGGAGTTTATACTCTAATGGGGGGATATTATATTAGGAATTATGGATAAATAACATTGTAAAATATGTATGTATGTTATTGGTATATATTTATATCTACACTTACATTTATCTTTACCAAGTTCTCTTTGTATCCATCCATCCATCCATACATCCAATCAGTGGAGGCTTGTTTCCATTTTTTCACTGAATTGAGGAGGGAAAAAAAAAAGTCTTGGATGAACCTGCTCTGGATAAGCATTGGTTGATGATTGTAGTGGGTCAGGCAGCTCTGTTGTTTAAAAAGGTGTTGCAGAGACCTTTTTCAGAAGGAGTGCATGAATGAAATACTTTTCCGGTGTGGACCAAGGCTAAAGCTCTACTCACCTATAGGTTTTGTAATGTTGCTCTAGATAATGTGTACTGTTAAATTATGATTCACCTATATGATAAAATAGTATGAAGTTATTACATCATTCTAAAAGAGTATTTGACATTAAAAAAATTTTTAGGTAGGGGAAAATTCATATAAAATATTACTTAGTATAATATTTATATGTATTAAAAATGACTGGAAGAGAATATGCCAAAAAGTTCACAGTAGCTGTTTTGGGATAAAGGGATTATAGCTGGTTTGGATTGTATGCTTTATGTGTTTCTGTTTTTCTTAAGTTTTCTAATATAAATATTTATTACTTTTTTAAAATTGTGGTAAAATCCCTTGTATGTGATGATTCACTTTTCTCTTGCTGCTTTCAAAATTCTCTCTTTGTCTTTTGAAAGTTTGATTATACTGTGTCTTAGTATGCATCTCTTTGAGTTCATTTTGTTCGGGATTCCTTGGGTTTCTTAGGTGTTTATATTCATGTTTTTTTTATCAAATTTGAGAAGTTTTCAGCCATTATTTTCTCAAGCGTTCTCTCTGCCCCTTTCTCTCTTTTTTGGATAATGAAAGCATCCATTTTTCACTTTATAATGAAATAATATTGAGGGTATTATAAAATTGTTTTCTAGTGAATGAATGGATGCCAAGGAAAGAGAGAACTGGGCATTGTGTGGATGGACAAGAATTTGTTTGCTGGTTACCTACCCCAACTCTTCTGGGTATGGAGGTAGTGTGGATAGTGGATGTGGCATACTATCCAGCATTCTAAGACAATGTTTTCAAAGTGTGGTCCTCGGGTGCCTGGGTGGCGCAGTTGGTTAAGTGTCCGATTCTTGATTTCAGCTCAGATCATGATCTCATGGTTGGTTGTGAGATCAAGCCCTGCATCTGGCTCTGTGCTGGGCATGGAGGCTGCTTAAGATTCCCTGTCTCCCTCTCCCTCTGCCCCTCCCCTGCGAGCTCACTCTCTCTCTCTCTCTCTCTTGCACACACATACTCTCTCTCTCTTTCTCTCTCTCTCTCTCTCTCACTCTCAAAACAAAAACAAAAATAAAAAATGAAGTGTGGCCCTGACCAGCCACATCAGCTATGAACTCAGATTTATTGGACTCCAGAGCCCCAGCTCGTAAGCATTAGGCTGTAATACTTCACAAGAGATTCTTTATAGTATCAGAAAAAAAGATTTCAAAAAATGATATAGTGGGAAATAGAGGCATAATGTAAAGCCAGAAATGATCTTGGAGCAATTACTGTCTACGATAACGGTTATGTCTCTAAAAAGGGAAAAGTTGAGGTCTAGAAAAGCCACGGGACAGTTCATGTTCACACAGCTAGTGTAGGGTAAAGCCAGTGTAGAGCCCAGGTCTCTTGACTTTTAGAGTGGTGTTCTTCCCACTACCTCTCTTCCTCCATGTGTCTGCCTTCTGAGGTAGGGGAGTACTTAGTGTAATCCCAGTATAGAAAAGGAACAAATGGTAATGGTATGGCTATGGCCTATTGTGTTTAGAAGTTGAGCTCAAATCAATGGGCCAAAAATCTTATTGACCTTGATTTTTAAAAGTATCAGTGCTACATTGCTGTCAGTTGCCCTTATAACTAGATATTTTCTACCCTGTTCCACTATAGTGGCTTATTGTCATATGCACATCATGTTATGGGAGTAGAAAGGGAAAGGAGAAGGCAAAGGAAAGGAGGGAGGGGGAGAGAGAGAATATAACATCTTTCATGATATGAGTGATTCCCTGTGCTGTTCCTGGAGCAAGTGTGCAGTGTGAGATGTGAATCTGCTGTGCCTCAGTCATCTTGGCTGCTTTGTGCCTCTCACGTTGTGAACCTCTTGCCATTCTTGGTGCTATTTTGGTGTTGACAGATATGTGATTTTGTACAGCATTCTCCAACTTCATCTGGTTTACAGCAGAGAAATAAAGGCCTGATTCAGTGCTGGAGGAAGGACTGGCTGAAAGATGTTACAATCTGTATTCCCATGACCCTTTCTAAGGGATCTTTAAGGGTGATTCTGACTGTGTGGTTTGCTAACCTAACTTCATGTAAAGTTACTCTCCTGAATTTCTTTTTGCATCTTCTCTCCAGTTCTAATATATAATATTGTCTTTCAGAATAAGTGTTCTCTTCCCATTGTGGCCCTCCTTTGATACCACTCTCCATTATAAAGAGCATGTTCTGTCAGTCGGTCATTCTTAATCTCATTATACCCCAAACTGAATCCTGTGGTTGAAACTGTTTCATTGATACGTGTGGAATATTGACCTTCTAGTCACTTGAATGGCCATCTAATTGTTCTGAGAACTGGGTTTTATTTTTCTCATTTTTTGGTTTCTTCTCTCCCTCCCCCAATCATTGACGTTAAGCTTAGAAAACAGTAACTTCTAGGACTGTCTTCTTTTAAATAGTGCTTATCAAAATCATAATGTATTTATAATTTTTATACATTACAGATACTTTTAGATAATTAGGACAAGTGATCATCAAGAGACTTAAGCAATTTCTTTTAGTATCTAAGAGCAAAAGTCATCACATCTGCAGAATCAAGTCTGTGTAGCTTTTTATATCATCTTTCACTCATTCTTTTCCTTCCTTGGGCCTTGTTCCCTTTAAGAATAGTTTTCTGTTGTTGAAACTCCAGTATTGGTTAACCCTTTCCTCATTTTCTTTTTGATGGGAAAAGTAGAACTAGAGAAGACATATTTTAAAACCTTTTAGAGCGCCTGGGTGGTTCAGTTGGTTAAGCGACCGACTTCGGCTTGGGTCATGATCCCACGTTTCATGGGTTCCAGCCCCGCGTCAGGCTCTGTGCTGACAGCTCGGAGCCTGGAGCCTGCTTTGGATTCTGTGTCTCCCTCTCTCTCTGCCCCTCCCCTGCTTGCTCGCACACTCTCTCTCAAAAATAAATTAAAACATTAAAAAAAATTTTTTTTCTTAAACCTTTTGGGGGCACCTGGGTGACTCAGTCAGTTAAGCGTCCAACTCTTGGTTTCGGCTCAGGTCATGATCTCACAGTCAGTGAGTTCGAGCCCTGCATCTGGCTCTGTGCTGCCAGTGTGGAGCCGGCTTGGGATTCTCTGTCTCCCTCTATCTCTGCTCCTCCCCCACTCATATTATCTCTCTCTCTCTGTCTCTCTGTCTCTCTCTGCCCTCCTTTCTTCTCTCTGTGTCTCTCAAAACAAATAAATTTTAAAAAAACCTTTTAAAAATGCCACAGATATGTAACACAAGATGGAGCACCCAAGATGGAAACCATAATCTTTTTCTAACTCCAGAATCATCACTTTTGCCTTATTGTTTTCATTTCAAACAAGTTCCTTGGTCCAGCACACATTCAAGGTGAGGGATTACAGAAGGGCATAAATACCAGACAGCAGTGATTATTGGAGGTGATCTTAGGAGTCATATGTCACTGAATGTGTGCTAAGAACAAAACATAATGTGGGGTGCCTGGGTGGCTCAGTCGGTTGAGCGTCCGACTTCGGCTCAGGTCATGATCTCGCGGTCCGTGGGTTCAAGCCCCGTGTCAGGCTCTGTGCTGACTGCTCAGAGCCTGGAGCCTGTTTCAGATTCTGTGTCTCCCTCTCTCTCTGACCCTTCCCCGTTCATGCTCTGTCTCTCTTTGTCTCAAAAATAAATAAACGTTAAAAAAAAATTTTTTTTTTAATAAAAAAAAGAACAAAACATAATATGGAAGTGTTTTGGTGGCTCAGTTGGTTAAGCATCCAACTCTTGGTTTTGGTACAGGTCATGACCTCACGGTTTCCTGAGTTTGAGCCCCATGTTGGGCTCCATGCTGACAGTGTGGAGCCTGCTTGGGATTCTCTGTCTCCTTCTGTCTCTGCCCCTCCCTCTCTTGTGTTATCTCTGTCTCTCTCAAAATAGATAAATAAACTTAAAAAAAAAAAAAAGAACAAAACGTAATACATACTTGGATGCAGCAAAAGCACCACTTCCATGGAACATGGAGGGCAGTAGAAATACAAAGTTGAGATAAATACCCTGAGTTACAACACTGTTAACAGTGGCATGACTTTGTAAAAATATAGGTAATAAGAAGTAGTTTAGGATAAAAAGTAAAGAAAGCTTTTTTTATCATTAGTATTTCCAGTCTACTTAGAAAAAAATCACATCAAAAACAGAATCATTAAGAAATTTATGTTTAGTAAATTATCATAAAATAATAAAAAAAACTTATACATGCTTTTCTCTTTTTCTCTCAAGTTTATATTTTTTATTTGTTCTTCATTTCTTCATTTTTCTTGATTGACAATTTAGTGTTTTCCCTCTTAGGTTTATATTATGTTTTTTTATTTGTTTGTTTTATTTATTGCTGAGATTCAATCAGTAAATCAGTTTTCATCATAAACTATCTTGCCAAATTCCTTTCCAAGTTTTGCCCCTATATTAATGAAAGGACTATTTACAAAAGTTAGAGTTATGGGAAATCAAAACACCCTTGGGCCGGCAACAGTGGGAAGCTGTTATTATCCTTAAGCCTTAGAGCAAGGGGTATCATGTCATTGGAAACCATTGAAGCTGAAGATAAGAGATATGAAAATATGAGAGAGGGACTGTTCAACAGGAGCAGGGACAGAGCTACTGTCAGCCTATAGTCTGGCAGGGAGGAATCCAAGGAGATGAATGTCTTAACTTCATTCTCTTCTCATCTTCTGATCTCCTGCTTTCCGTTGGCCAGACCCAGTGAGAAGCCATGAGGCAAGGGAGTCCAACTGATGCGTCCAATTGATGCTGGCTATATAGATCAGTTTCTCAGGGCAGAGCATGGTAGAAGATGGAGAATGATTCTGGAGGGGTGAAAGGAGAATGCTTAGCAAATAAAGAAAGACTATTTCTTTATATTGCCCTTGTTTGAAATATGAGCTTCTTCGGGTGTACCCACTGTCTACTCTAAAAAGTTTTGAGTTTTTGCAAGTCTTCAAACTTGAATGACCCTGTAATGGTTACAACAAACTCAAGACACTTGGTCTCAGGCTTTCTTTTTTAAGTATTAGATCATGTTTATATTAGATTCTATTTATGATCCAAGTCATGGCCTAAGAGTTGCTTTTACTGTGGATGTTTGACCTTGAAATGACTTGTATGGAAGAAATATGGATCCTTGTGAAATTTGGAACAATAAGAAATGGATGCCCTGTTGTTTATGCAAATAAATAATTTTTGTTGAAGAGTTGTTTATCAGTTTCTGTAGCACTATTTTATAAATATCGATAAACTTGAAGAAGAAAGTCTGTTTGACATAAGTTGAGACTAGATGTGATATAGTTATCACTATTCTCCATTTTTAAAAGCATTATTTTATATTTAGAAACAGTAATCATTACACAGAAGCAAAGAGGATTGATGAAATTTACTCACTAAATATTTATAGAGGCCTGTCTACTTAGTGTGAATGCATGGAGATAAGTGGTATAGGAATATGGTGGTTACCAAGATAGTCTTTGCTCTCAAGCAGTTCACCACCAAGTAGAGCAATTAAATGTGTAAACAACTGACAGTAATGATGGGCAGAGTCCTGTATACTCTGTTGGAGGTATAGGCTCTCTCCACTCCTTTAGAAGAATGCAGAGTGATCACAAAGGGATTAGTATTTGGACTGAGCATTGAATTGTGAGTACAATATTACAGTAGAGGAGGGGGAATTCATTTTGGGCTCAGGGAATGGCATGAATAAGGCACAGCTGAATAAAAAATACAAATGTGAAGGCGGGTGAACTTGTATATGTACATGCAATGAAAATACTGAAGGGTTTTCAGAAGCATTTGGTAGAAGATTAGGCCAGCAAGAGATAACAGGGCTGGATCATCAAGATGCTTGAATGCTTTACTAAGAAGTTTACATTTTCTATCTGGCCTCTAAGGATTTTTTTTGAAAAAAGGGAGACAACTAGTGATAAAGGAAGGGGTCATCTGGAGATGTAAGAGAATGGTACACAGAGGCTGCTGGCAATAGTGCAAGAGTGATGAGGATGAATTTGCATGAAGGCCATGACATGGGGATAAAATGGAGACCACAGACATAAGACATCTTAGGTGCTGATAATAGATGTGTGAGGGGGTTTCTTGATTTTCATTTGGGATGATTGGTAGAAGGTGATGCTGTAACCTGACAGGCAATAGAAGAGAAAGAGTTGGCCTAGGAAGCATGTTAACAGGTTCAATTTTAGACTGGTTAAGTTTGAGGTTTTGGAACAATGGTCTAATATAGATGTCCACTAGACCCATTGGAAATTTTAGTCAGAAGCTCAGGAGTCGCCTGGGCTCAGAATAGAAATCTGGGAACATCAGCCTGGCGATATTTTTAAAAACCTGAGAATAAATGAGCCCTCCCCCATGGAGAGAGTTCAGAATTCAGAGTGGGCCAAAGAGAGAACTGTTTAAGGAGAGGTTGAACAAAAGGCCATAAAAAAGACCGAGAAGGAGAAATCAAAGAGGAGGAAAATCAGAGGACTGCAGTTATCGTAGAAGTTAAGGGGAAGGAGTTTTTAGAAGTTAACAATGCGACATTAAGAGTGCGTGTTTATAGCAACTTGTAGATTTGCCCCCCTTTTCCCCAGGAACTCTAAATTCTGCCCATATGGTGAGTTGAGGGGTCTGCAGCATTTGCAAGAGTAACTTTGGATGTCTAAAAAATTAAGGTGGTCCCTAAAGCTGACGTGGTACTTTGGCCTAGTTCATACCCTTTAGTTCTGCAAAGGAATGGGGTGTGGCGACAGAATCCATTTCTTGTCATGTTACGTTCTGTCGTGTCTGAATCTGGTCATGGATATTAACCATTTTCCCTTCAAGCCACAAGTAAAAGAAGACTGGCTATTCTGTTAAAACATTTAGCACATAGGAAGAACAATAATGCTTTCTATTGTGGATTCTCAATCTTCAAATATAATCAGAACTTGAAATATTTCAAGGTTTTTTCAGTTAACTTCATGGCTTTCTTTCTTTCTTTCTTTCTTTCTTTCTTTCTTTCTTTCTTTCTTTCCCTTTTTTCCTTCTTTCTTATCAGTTGTTTCCTAAACCTTTATTTTTTGTTTTTTATTTATTTACTTATTTTTTTAAATGTTCATTTTTGACAGAGAGAGAGAGAGAGAGAGAGAGAGGGAGAGAGCATGAGCGGGGGAGGGGCAGAGAGAGAGGGAGACATAGAACTGGAAGCAGGCTCCAGGCTCCGAGCTCTCAGCACAGAGCCCGACGCAGGGCTCGAACTCACAGACTGCGAGATCATGACCTGAGCCGAAGTTGGATGCTCAACTGGCTGAGCCACCCAGGTGCCCCTTATTTACTTATTTCTAATGTGTATTCATTTTTGAGAGACAGAGAGAGACAGAGCACGAGCAGGGGAGGGACAGAGAGAGAGGGAGACACAGAATCTGAAGCAGGCTCCAGGTTCTGAGCTGTCGGCACAGAGCCCAATGTGGGGCTTAAACCCATGAACTGTGAGATCATGACCTGAGCTGAAGTCAGATGCTTAACCAACTGAGCCACCCAGGTGCCCCTCCTAAACCTTTTGTTAATGTGTGTATGTTTAAAATTTTCTTAACAATTACATATGCTAAGTGAGATCTGGTTAAGTATTTCTTTTGGTTTTTGTGTTTCTGTTTTTTCAAAGAAATTGAAATAACTTAAAAAAAATGTTTTTAAGTTTATTTATTTTGAGAGAGAGAGACAGAGAGAGAGAGAGCAGGGGAGGGGCAGAGAGAGAGAGAATCCCAAGCAGACTCCACACTGTTAGCACAGAGC
The DNA here is from genome assembly GCF_027475565.1 of Acinonyx jubatus. Classification (NCBI taxonomy): domain Eukaryota; kingdom Metazoa; phylum Chordata; class Mammalia; order Carnivora; family Felidae; genus Acinonyx; species Acinonyx jubatus. Next base: position 102,497,387 of record NC_069384.1, on the reverse strand, counting down.
CCAACGTGGGGCTTGAACTCACGAACTGTGAGATCATGACCTGAGCCAACGTCAAGAGTCAGACACCTAACTGACTGAGCCACCCAGGTGCCCTGAAATAACTTTTTAAATGTTATCATGGTTGGAGCCTGCAGTAGGTAACCAAGATGATATGCACCATGGTAAGCCATTTCTTTTGGGACTCAAAGACATTTCTTGAACTCAGTGATTTAGGAACTAAAATTTAAATATACTGTACTCTATAAACGACTTCAGCAATACAGCATTTTTATACATAGTTTGAAGATGAAAGAGCAAGAGCAAACAAGACAGATTAGCATTCAATTAGGACCAGCAAAATTAGCTGTTTAATGTGTGATGGTTTGCATATCAGGGATGTGCATCTATAGCTTTGTGGACAAGTAAGATTTTTATTGGTATTTTTTCTATCACAGCAGTACTGTTCTGATAATAATAGCTTCATCCTTTACCTCTGTATTAGCTATGACAGAATATAAGTAAGAAATCTCAATAACGATTAATGTTCAGTGTTCTTGGTGGGAGTGTACATCACTGTCAGAAGTGAGGAGATTTAGAGTGAGATTGTATTGTATTGTCTCTGATGGAGTGAGTTCGAGGGGTGGCTAGGCAGGACCCCAAACCTCAGCCATAGCCATCTAACACTGTCATAGGTTCTGCAGAGAGCTCTGTAGTGCAGCCCCTCCTAGCAAATGCACTCTTGCTCATTGTTGCTGGGCTTTGACCCCAAAGCCCTCTGTGGAAGCCCTAGCTCTGGTGGGCTGACCTCAACCACTCATGAGCGGGTACTCATTTTATCCCTCTGATCTATGACTTAGACTGAAAGGAGGCTCCTTTCACTAGGTCCAACCTTCTTTTTATCCTTGGTTCCTGTCATCCCGATGGTACGGGAAAAATAAACCCCAGGAGCAGAAAAAAGAGTTCACTAGCATTACTTCCTAGTCTGCCTACCAAGCACGAGGCAGCTTATTACACATGGAAAGAGGCATTCAAAGGAAGGACAGTAACCTGTATTGATTCTGATCTAATAGAGTCAATAACCTCTATTGACTCTAATAACCTCTATTGACTCTATTGACTCTAACCCAAAAGGAGCATGCCCAAGAACTTTGGACTGTCCCACTTTCTAATGTGGATCATTTGGCATTGATTGCACACCAATACCAATTCTTCTGTTTCTTTTTTTTCTTTTTTCTTTTTTTTAGAGAGAGAGAGCACACACATGGGGAAGAGACAGAGGAAGAGGGAGAGAGAGAATCCTAAGCAGGCTCCATGCCTGGCATGGAGCCTGACTCAGGGCTTGATCTCATGACTGTGATATCGTGATCTGACCTGAAATCAAAAGTCAGATGCTTAACAGACTGAGCCACCCAGGCACCCCCCACCCTCCTCAATTCTTCTGTTTCTTACAGTGACAGAAGGGGAGTCTTGAAATCCTGAGGGTAGTTTGTATTTCTGCATTTAAGATGGAAAACATAGAAGATGGTAGAAAAGGGTTTTCACTTTATGAGATTAATCTGTGTTAAATCAGGGGCAGAAGAGAGTTGAGTTTTAAAAGGCTTGGGAAGACCTGAATAATGTTGTGTGCAAAGCCACAAGATGCATAGTTTTGACAAGGCTAGAATCACACACCCTGAAAGTTGAACAGAAATTAGAGAATACCTGGGATGTTTAATTTTTAAAACTCCTTCTGAGCCCAGGGCAGACCTTTCACCCTTTCCTAAAGTAGTGTCTCAGGCAAATTCTTATGCAGGGTGGGGTCTACTTGCCATCCCTTTGCAAATCCATGCCTCCCCACCTCTTATAGGTTAGAAAATAATCCTTTATATTTGTTTAGTATTGCATTTTCAAATGGCTTTCCATATATTAACATTTAACCCAGTGCATTAATCACAGAAGAAGAAATTGAGGCACTCTTAGTGGAAAGCCTCTGTCTAGAGTTGATGGTCTTTAAAACACCACAGAGCTCCCTTCTTTTCATAGGATTCTGTGTTGGGACAGCAAGCCCTTAAATACAGGGAAAAGCATACTAAGATGCAGTTGTCTGAGAGATTCTGAAGGCATTCCCTTTCCCCTACTAAGACCTTAAATTCCATCAATTCTAACAATTTACTTCCCTAAGTCTTCTAAACCTTCTGTAAGAATGTGACTATCCATGCAAGAGAGTTATTTGCTTAAATTGAAGTGTGTCACATTGAAATTGTTGAAGAAGTAGTAATTATAGCAGATTGGTTGGTAGTTTGATGTACAAATGCATGTGGCAAACAGTTATTAAGAAATTGTGAAGTTCAGAGCACTGAACTGTGGAATAATAAGTGATCCCTTTCCCAAAGATTTTACAATGTAGTAAGAGATCCTCCAGTGGGAACGGGGGAGATTTTGGAAACAGAGTAGCTGTGGGAAGTGACGAATAGTGATATAAATAACCCTGTTTCCTTTTGTGAAAGTTGGATTTGGTGACCAATTTAAGAGGTTTATTTAGTGGCATTATATAGTGTGACGGGGTAAGTTGAATATAAGGCAGGTTCCAAGAGGGTGGATGAGACGCTTAGTGGGATGTCCTATAACTAAGATGTTCTGTGAATAACACATGAGTGTTCCATGCAGATGATATATGAATTTTTGAAATAAATGAGCTGTCCTGGGGCTGTATTTAAAAGGAAGGAGAGCACACTCAAAGAACAGCACAGAGAGTCCTGGGTCTCTCAATAGCTGGATTAATGAGTTTGAAGGAGATAATGTAGAAAAAGTTAAATTATGAAGTTGCAAAATAGGTAAATGCTATATTTTGAACAAGTGTGGGGAACCTAGGCTCTCAAGGAGTGGACAGTGGACTCTGATGTCAGAGGCTGAAGAAAATCTGATTTTTTGACTTTTGTTAACATGAAACTACTTATTTTAGTTTATTTTGAGAGGGAGAGTGCAAGGATGGGAGAGAGGCAGAGGGAGAGAGAGAAACCTAAGAAGGCTCCACACTTAGCATGGAGCTTGACTTGGGGATCGAACTCATGACCCTGAAATCATGACCTGAGCCGAAATCAGGAGTCAGTGCTCAACCAACTGAGCCACCCAGGTGCCCCAAAATGCCACTAATTCTTTAAAAAAAATTTTTTTAAGTTTATTTATTTTGAGAGGGAGAGAGGAGGAAGAGGGACAGAGAGAGAGGGATAGAGAGAATCCCAAGCAGGCTTTGTCCTGTCAGCAAAGAGCCCAAAGTGGGGCTCAAACTCACCAACTGTGAGATCAAGACCTGAGCTGAAATCAAGAGTTGGAAGCTTAACCAACTGAGCCACCCTGGCATCCCTGCATGCAACTAATTCCTAAATCAACTTATTGAGGTATAATTTATCTATAACAAATCATTTTAGGTACGTTTCAGCAAGTTTTGATAAATGTATATAGCTGTGATCACCATAGCCGAGATAACAGAACATTTCATCATTCCAGAAAGTTCCCTTGTGCCCCTTCTCAGTTACCCTCTACCTCGACCTTTGGTCCCAGGCAACAACTGGTATGCTTTCTGTCACTATAGATTTAAATTTGTCTTTTCTAGAGTTTCATCTGAATGAACTCGTACAATACATCTTCTTTTGTGTCTGGCTTGTTTTTGCTCAGCATGTATCTGAGATTCATCTATGTTGTTGTATATATCAATAGTTCCTTTCTTTTCATTTCTTTGTAATACGTACCCATTCAGCTATTAATGGATATTTGGGTTCTTTCTACTTTTTGACTACCATCAATAAAATTGCTGTGAATATTCATGTACAAATCTTTGAAAAGAAATATGTTTTCATTTTTCTTGGGTGAATACCTAGGAGTGGAATTTCTAAGTCGTATATATCTTCTTCGTGACGTGTCTATCCAAGTCTTTGATCAGTTTTTAAAAAATTGTTCTGTTTGCCTTCTTATTATTGAATTGTAATATTTCTTTATGTATTCTGGATAGAAATTTTTTGTCAGATATATGTGCTGTGAATGTTGAAACTAATTTTTGGCCACTAGAAATTACTGAAAATCTTGCCATAGTAGTGGGTTCAGTGCGTAATTGAAGGAAAAATAATGGCCTGTAAGCTAAAATGTAACACTTCTGCTGTAATGTCATTCATTTGTGTATAATAGAAAAATACAGAATAAAAATACTCTTTGTCATATTCAACTTAGTGATCTCAGATTTCAACCAAGATGCCTGCCTACATAGCTCTCTTTTCAGTACACTCTTAAATCCACCTTTTTTAAAATATATTTTTTTAGACAGCTGCCAGTTGAGTGCCAGTTTTATATTTGAGTTTTTTCCTGGCAGCACCTTTAAGAAACATATGCTTCCAACTTCAGCTACTGCTTTTTGCTCCATATGCTTCTTGTTCCATTTCTAGGTATCAGAAAGGCATTTGGGTTGAATATGTGCATGATTAAGATCAAGGAGCTTAGTGGTGGAGTCAGGCTTTCCAAATGTGAGAGAAAAGAAAATCTGACCACGACCAAACTTCAGAAACATATAACACCAAGCCCTTTTCTGCCAGTGACTTTAATTTTTAAGCTATAGGAACACTTGTTTGTCAGCTCTTTCTTGCTCCATTTCTGTGCATGTTCTAAGCTTAACTTCACGGGACAGAACACAGACAGACACTGCTCTCAAGAGCTTAGAGAACGGGTGCTGAGGACAAGAGAGGGAGTTTGAATTCTCGGATGCTTCCAATGCCATTCATTTCTGTTCCTCTACAACTGCATGTTATCATCTGCTCTCATTGACTTAGAGGCTTTACATGACAGTATTTGGTTCAGAGACATTGAGTAGACATTCTGCAAATGCTAGTGGGACAAATTTGGTCTCACAATCCCACTAATGCTTAAAAGTATTAAAGAAATCTCCCAATCCCTGGCATTATAAATAGTCTGTTCTAGCTAGATTCATCTAAGCTTGTATTGTTATGTAAACTATAGAGTGATGGGCCAGTGAAAGTGTTTCTACTTATAGAAATTGTGGACCTTTCTTGAACTTGAATTTTTGGGCTTGATTATTTTAAATATAACTAATCAATGGACAGTAAACAAAGTGATCTCTGGATGACTAAAATAGATATCATAAGGTCTTTCTTTCCTATCTCATATACTTTAGGCCTAGCAGAAATCCTTCAGCCTTGTGCATAGCTTATGTATTCTTATATTAGACACGATTTTCATAAGCTTGGTTATCTGGTTTCCACATGCACTGCTATTAAAAGCAAAAAGGCAGGTGGAATGGAGAGGGACTCTTATATGCAGAAACACTGATAGCAGATCAGAGGAAGAGACCACCATATAAAAAACAGGACATAACAGACACATGAAAAAATGCTTAACATCACTCATCATCAGGGTATGCAAATCAAACTACAATGAGATATCACCTCACACCTGTCAGAATGGCTAAAATAAAAAACACAAAAAGACCAATAAGTGTTGGTGAGAATGTGGAGAAAAAGGAACACTGATGCACTCTTGATGGGAATGCAAACTGGTGCAGCCACTGTGGAAAACAGTGTGAGGATTCCTCAAAAAGTTGAAAATAGAATTACCCTACCATTCAGTAACTGCATTACTGGGTATTTACCCAAAAAATACAAAAACACAATTGAAAAGTGTACATGCACCCCTGTGTTTATTGCAGCATTATTTACAATAGCCAAGTTATAGAAGCAACCCAAGTGTCCATTGATAGATGAATGGTTAAAGAAGATGTGCCTTATCTACCATCTATCTATCTATCTATCTACCTATCTATCTCTATAATAGAATATTACTCAGCCATAAAAAAGAATGAAATCTTGCCATTTGCAATGACATGGATGGAGCTAACAAACTGATGTTTACTAGAGGGGAGGTGGATGGAGGGAAGGGTGAAATAGGTGAGGGGATTAAGAGTGCACTTATCATGATGAGCACTGAGTAATGTGTAGAATTGTTGAATCTCTATATTGTACACCTGAAACTAATATAACACTGTATATTAACTATATTGGAATTAAAAATAAAATAAAATAAAGGGCATGATTTGAAGCCAAGGCAATGTAGAACTGTTTAATATGGTTGTAGCAAATCCCAGCGGAGCCTGAGGGCATTTCTGTGTTATATGATGTGATGGCCCTGTATTACAAACAAAATATTAAATTATCATCAGTGTTCTTTTTGTCCTTTGTTTGTAATAAAATTCTAGACTGATTTCAAACCAAAATGATTAAATATAAGTTGCTGTGCCTCAAGATTTAAGGTCTTGACCATCAGGAAAACTATTTCCTGTTCCCTGTCCTGATTCCTCTGTGCTCTCCCTCCACTCCTCTGCACATGTACAACATACACGCGAACTCCTCATCCCAGACTCACCTGCTGAGGGCATTTCCCTTAGGAAAGAGTGGTTTAGCTGCCCCTCCTTTGGGTGCCCTTTACTTGTACTCTCATGACTTTCACAACCCTGTATGGTAATTGCCTGTTTACTTGTTCATCTTTCCTAGCAAACCAAAGTCTATTTACTAATATGTATGCTTACTACTTTGCACAATAGCACCTGGCAAATAATAGATGCTTATAGATACTTCTTGAATAAATGGATGGCTGAATAAATGTGAGTGAATCCAAAACAACTTTTGGGTAGCCAACGTTCGTTTGTATAGTAGTTTAGAAAAGTAGCCTGCCCAAATCTTTTGAAAATTTGTCTTCTAATCTGTTTGGGAATTTCTGTCACAAAGCATCACAGTGGATAAGAAACAAAATTGAATCTAAAAATGGGTACTATGTATAAATATTCTAATATAATAGAGACATTATGGAATAAATGTATTGTTCCTTAAGAGTTCTTGTTTGATATTAAATTATCCACATCAAATCACACAATTGAATAGACTGCACTCCTATAATTTAAAGAATTATTTTGGAAAATACTACTTTAAGAACCATTAATAGTTCATCATTGACTTGGCTGAAAGAGAACAATAGGAAACATGTTATTTCATGGATCTAGTAATTAAGAAAAAATGCTGTTATATGGAATAATTTAAATTCAGAAAAAAGAAAAGCTTATTACTGACAAGTTTACTAATGACCAAAAATTAGATGGCAGTAAAAAACATTAGGTGATAGCATTAAATTTCAAAATGCCACATTCAAGTCATCAGACTTGGAAGTACAATGATACATATGAATGAAGAAGGCACAGGGTTTAAAGTACAGCGCCAGGAATAAAACAGAGATTAAAGAGAAGGGTTATTAAACCCTGGATGGTTGGTGAAAAAGATTATGAAATTTTTTCATACTAGGATAATGGCTTTGAAATTCCTTTTATTTGTCTGAGTGAGAATCATAGCTATTAGTATTACTTAGTGTTAGAATAAAATTGGTGAAACCCACTAATACAGGAAGAGTCGGATTAGACTGGATATTTTAGGGCCTCTGTGAACCCTCTGACTTAGCAGGCTGACTGCCCCAGGAGCCTTTTCTGAGGTCTTTTCTTTCCTTCCTTTCCCCCCTTCATCTGGCCTGTGTCAACTCTGCTTTTTCATTATCTGAGATCATAATTGGACCCCATAAGAACTGGGCTTTCTTCCAAAATAGATATTTGGCTGTGGCCATTTAACAGTGTTGCCTTAAAAATAAAAAGGCACACTAAAAAACAAAAACAAAAACATTGAATATACTAAGTATGCACAGACCTCATCCTCCTGCCACTGTGGTAGGTACCCCCATAGGCTCAGGATAGAGTAAGGCTCTTGGAAAGGAAGAGGATGTCTGTTGAACATACTGTATGATTTGTTGTACAAAAGCTAAAAGTTTAATAGTTTGTTTTTGGATGGAATAAAAATTGCCTCCTGTCAGAAATAGCTGCATCAAAATGTCTGCTTTTTCCTTTCCTGTTTTGCGTTAGAAAGTTAATAAGAGAGTAGCTGGTGTGAATTGCTCTATGAAACTTGAGCTCAAGAAAACATTACTTGTCTATTTTTATCACTCAAATCACTTTCTGAGTGTTTCTTGCCAGGGCTGGTGAGGAATCTGATATCAGCCATTATTTGGGTTCTTTCCCCACCCCACCCCTCACCCCCACCCCTGCCACATACACGCACACACTGTATCGTCCTGGCCTTGGTCTCCCAGGGCTCATTTGGTCCTGGGTACATTGGGAGAGGCCTGGTCCTGAGCCATCGTCACGGTCACCATGGCTCCTTCTATTCACTTTGCCAAGTGGGAAATGGGCATGGTGAGCTCCCAGAAGTGCCCACCCATGCTCCTTGTCCCTGCAGGCAGGCTCCACAAGTGCCAGTCAAGGGCAGCATGCTCCAAAGCCAACTATTTGTGGGCGCCCTTCTCAGATATCTGCCACCTCTGGGTACTCTATGGGAATAAGGGCTGAGGCCCCCAGACTGGATTCACTGCACTCCCAGCCTGCCCCTTCCCTTCCCAGCCCCTTAGTACCTCAGCTCTGGAACGGCTTTTCTTGGCCTCCTCTTTCACAGTGAGGTTTAATGACCCATCTGGAAGCCCTAAACGGACAAAACTTTATGACCACAAAAGCCTATTTACCTTTCCTGCACATAAAAGGGTTTTAATTTTTAGGAATGCAATAATATGGCCTGCCATCTCCCAAGGATAGATTCGATTATTTACTTTAGCAGGTGAAAACCAGCAGTTGCATTTATACATTTAGCTTTCATATCCTTCCGCATTGAATTCTCAATCACCCACATTCCTCCCCCACCCCAGGTTTTGCAAGTTTAATCATGGCATGTTCTAAAGGTTAAGGATTTAGGATCTTATATTCCTTGCAAGTGTATGACTATCACAATCTTAAAGACTGGTCTATTTCTCTTTCTTTCATCTTTCTCTGTTTTTGTCTCTGCCTTTCTCTCTCTCTCTCTCTCTCTCTTTATCTCTCTCTCTCTCTCTTTCCCCCCTCTCCCCACCCTCTCCCTCTCTCTCTCTCTCTTTCTCTCTCTCTCTCTCTCTCACACACACACACACACACATACACACACACTGTTAAAGATCTGAGAATATTTGTTTTGTTCCAAAACAAATCTCTTAGCAATCAAAGAATGGTGGCGAGGGAATTTTTGTCTCGTAATGCTAAATTGTAATTATTTTACTCATCCCCCAAACTTTCTCCATATATTAGAAACTTACTATAACATTATCCAGTTGTAGTATGGAATTTAGCATACCCAGGTGCCCTTGGCAGCTAAGAAGGCATAGTTACTGGGTAGTCCTTATAACATGGCCACATGTGTGAGACAGTGCATAGTAGTGACTATGGCAGGCTTTCCTTCTATTAAAACATTTTTTTTAATTTTTTTTTTTTTTTAAGACAGAGAGACAGAGTGCGAGTGGAGGAGGAGCAGAGCGAGAGGGAGACACAGAATCCAAAGCAGACTCCAGGCTCTGAGCTGTCAGCACAGAGCCTGATGCAGGGCTCAAACCCATGAACCATGAGACCATGACCTGAGCCAAAGTTGGATGCTTAACCGACTAAGCCACCCAAGTGTCCCTCCTTCTATTTTTATTTAGCCTTGCAATCCTATTTTTATTTAGCCTATCTTGCTTAGCTTAAATCAGAAATTTATAAATCCCTTTTTAAACTCTGATTTTGCCAAAGATATACAAGTCTGATCAGATTTTGCCAGTCAAAAGCCATTTAAACTCCTGAAATTTAGTTTAGACAATCCCTGTTCTTCTCTGTAGTATGTTCCTATAAAGGATATAGAAAACAAAGACAACAAAAAATTAATATAAGTATACCTAATTCTATTGCACTTCACTTTACTGTGACCTGCACATTTTACATTTTTACATATTGGAAGTTTGTGGATCTGCATCAAACAAGTTTATGGGCACCATTTTTCCAACAGCATTTGCTCACTTTGTGTCTCTTATGTCACATTTTGGTAATTTTTGCAATCATTCAGAATTTTTTCTTATTATTATATTTGTTATGGTGATCTGTGATCAATGATCTTTGATGTTACTATTGTAATTATTTTGGATTGCCATGAACCATGCCCATGTAAGATGGTGCACTTAATCGATAAATGTTGTGTGTGTTCCGACTGCTCCACTGACTGGCCATTCCCCATCTCTCTTCCTCTTCTGAGGCCTTCCTATAGAGAATAGAGACACAACAATATTGAACTTAAGCCAATTAATAACCCTATAATGACCTCTAAGTGTTCAAGTGAAAGGAAAAGTTACATGTCTGTCACTTCACATTAAAATCTAGAAATGATTGGGGCGCCTGGGTGGCTCAGTCGGTTAAGCGTCCGACTTCAGCTCAGGTCACGATCTCGCGGTCCGCGAGTTCGAGCCCCGCATTGGGCTCTGGGCTGATGGCTCAGAGCCTGGAGCCTGCTTCTGATTCTGTGCCTCCCTCTCTCTCTGCCCCTCCCCCGTTCATGCTCTGTCTCTCTCTGTCTCAAAAATAAATAAACGTTAAAAAAAAATTAAAAAAAAATTTAAAATCTAGAAATGATTAAGCTTAGTGAGGAAGGCATGTTGAAAGCCAAGACAGGCTGCAAGCTAGGCCTCTTATACCAAATAGCCAAGTTATGAATGCATGGGAAAAGTTCTTAAAGGAAATTAAAAGTGCTACCCCAGGGAACACACAGATGATAAGGAAGTGAAACAGTCTTACTAGTGACATGGAGAAAGTTTGAGTGGTCTGGGTAGAAAATCAAACCAGCCACAACATTACCTTAAGCCAGAGCCTAATCCAGAGCAAGATCCTAACTCTCTTAAGTTTTGTGAAGGCCAAGAGAGGTGAGGAAGCTGCAGAAGAAAAGTTTGATGTTAGCAGAGTTTGAATCATGAGACTTAAGGAAAGAAACCATCTCGGTAACATACAAGTGCAAGGTGAAGCAGCAAGTGCTGATGTAGAAGCTGCAGCAAGTTATCCAGGAGATCCAGCTAAGATCAGTAATGCAGGTGGCCACACTACACAGCAAATTTTCAATATAGATTAAACAGCATTGGAAGAAGATGCCATCTAAGGACTTTCATAGCTAGAGAGGAGAAGTCAATACTTGGCTTCAAAGCTTCAGAGGACAGGCTGACTCTCTTATTAGGGGCTAATGCAGCTGGTTATTTTAAGTTAAAGCCAGTGCTCACTGATCATTTTGAAAATCCTAGGGTCCTCAGCAGTTATAAATCTATTTGTGCTCTATAAATAGAACAACAAAGCCTGGATGACAGCACATCTGTTGCAACATGGTTTCCTGAATATTTTAAGCTCACTGTTGAGACCTACTGCTCAGAATGAAAGTTTTTTTTTCAAAATATGACTGCTCATTGACAATGTACCTGGCCACCCAAGAACTCTCATGGATGTGTAAAAAGAGGTTAATGGTGTTTTCATGCCTGCTAACACAATATCCATTCTGTAGACCATGGATTAAGAAGTAATTTAAACTTTAAGTTTTATTATTTAAGAAAAATACATTTCATAAGACTATAGCTGCCATAGATAATGATTCCTCTGATGGATCTAGGCAAAGTAAATGGAAAACTTTCTGGAAAGGATTCACTATTCTAGATGCCATTCAGAACATTCACTCTTCAGAGGCATGTGTGTGGCTCAGTCAGTTAAGCGTCCAACTCTTGATTTTGGCTCAGGTCATGATCTAACAGTTTGTGGAATCATCGAGCCTGGTGTTGAGCTCTGTACTAACAGTGCAGAGCCTGCTTGGGATTCTCTCTCTCCCCCTCTCTCTGTCCCTACCCCACTCGTTCCCTCTCTCTCTCTCTCTTAAAAAAGTAAAATAAAAAAGAACATTCACGGTCCATGGGAAGAGGTCAAAGTATCAACATGAACAGGAGTTTGGAAGGAGTTGATACCAACCCTCATGGATGACTTTGAGAGGTTCAAGACGAGTGGAAGGAATAACAGCAGATGTGGTGGAAATAGCTAGAAAACTAGAAGTGGAGGCTGAAGATGTGAATGAATGACTGCAATCTCATGATAAAATGTTAACACAGATGAGGAGTTACTTCTTATGAATGAGCAAAGAAAGTGGTTTCTTGAGCTGGAATATACTCCTGGTGAAGATGCTGTAAAAATTGTTGAAATGACAATAAAGGAGTTATTAGAATATTGCATAGATTTAGTTGGTGAAGCAGTGGCAGGATTTGAAAGGATTGACTCCAATTGTGAAAGAAGTTCTTCTCTGGGTAACATACTATCAAACAGCATCACATTCTACAGACAAATTGTTGATGAAAGAAAGAGCCAATCAATGAGGCAAACTTCATTGCTGTCTTATTTTAAGAAGTTGCCACATGGGGCGCCTGGGTGGCGCAGTCGGCTGAGCGTCCGACTTCAGCCAGGTCACAATCTCGCGGTCCGTGGGTTCGAGCCCCGCGTCGGGCTCTGGGCTGATGGCTCAGAGCCTAGAGCCTGTTTCCGATTCTGTGTCTCCCTCTCTCTCTGCCCCTCCCTCGTTCATGCTCTGTCTCTCTCTGTCCCAAAAATAAATAAAAAACGTTGAAAGAAAAAAAAATTAAAAAAAAAAAAAAAAGAAGTTGCCACAACCACCCCAACCTTCAGCAACTACCATCCTGGTCAATCAGCAGCTGTCAACATCCAGGCAAGACCCTCCACCGGCAAAAAGGTTAAGACTAGCTGGAAGCTCAGATGATGATTAGCACTTTTTAGCAACAAAGTATTTTTAAATTAAGGCATATACATTTTTTTAGACATAATGCTGTTGCACACTTAATAGACTACAGTAAAGTATACACACAATTTTATATGCACTGAGAAACAAAAAAAAATTTTTTTTTGACCTGCTTTATTGTGATATTTGCTTTTATTGCAGTGGTCTGTAACTGGATCAGCAGTATCTCAAGAAATACCTGTATTTAATTTTCCCTCCTCTGTATTATTACTGTAGAGCCTGCAGTCACCCTTTGAAATCAACGTTGTGAAGCCTAGCTTTAGTACTTGGCCTATCAGTAGGCTGAATATTAGGCCGAGGGAGACAGAGGTTGTGGGTGATATGTGTTGGTTGAAATTCTCAAGGGGGATTTTGTGTGTGTGACCAAAAGGACTATACAGAGGGTTTCATTTTGGTTTTAAGAATTTTTTTTTACCTGAAAATCAAAAAGCCTAGTTCTGTAGGCATTTCAGTTCAGTTTCTAACTCTGATTTCTTCTTTTTTATGCATAAATCAGACTACATTTAGCAATAATTTTAAGGGGCCTTTGTTTGGTCCCATTTACAAAATTGATTAATTAAACATTTAAGCTGCTTATAAATTTAAGATCTTTACTGTTTTCTTTTTAGGTAATTAAATTGAGTTAAACAAAATGTTGGTGGGTGGTAAATACTACTTTGGTCTTCAAGTTCTCTTAAATGTTCTAAATAAATAATATTACAAGAATAGATTTTTGGATAGGAAATTTTTTTATTTTAAAAAGTCTTCTATGCTTACATTTAACTTTTGAAACTTCTGGGGCATAAAAGACAAAATCCCTTTTAAGGAAGGCAGGTGACATCTCAGTTAGCTAAGGTTACTTATGACCAGAGATTTCGGTCAGTACAAGTCCTAGACTTGCAAAGACCCAGAGCACCTCTCATCACCAGCTAGGAAAACCACCAAATGCCAAACAATTCAGGGCTATTTCTCAGTATACCGAAATTACTAATAACCACGGATTTCCATCTGGACGTTGATTAGATTCTAGTCAGCCTAGAAGGCACACATAGAAATCACTTTATAATTGTTCTCTCATAGATTTCATAGTCTTGCATATTCGTATGTCCATGGTTTAGATTACATACACCTTACCAAGTTCTGATTGCTGGCACAAGTTCTATCATATGCCAGGGCCACTGTTTGCATCCTTTTGGTTCCTAAGTTATATAAAAGACTTCCATTTAAGTCTGAAGACTTTTGAGCTAGATGTGATTTTTTTTTAATGTTTGTTTACTTTTGAGAGAGAGACACACACACACACAGAGCGTGAGCAGAGGGGCAGAGAGAGAGGGAGACGACAGAATCCAAAGCAGGCTCCAGGCTCCGAGCTGTCAGCACAGAGCCTATGTGTGTCCCGAACCCATGAACTGAGAGATCATGACCTGAGCTGAGTCAGACGTTTAACTAATGAGCCACCCAGGTGCCCCTAGATATAATCTTTTCACATGTTCCTAGGACCACATACACTCTAACTTAAAATGATCTATATTGAATTGGAATATTTCAGTGTCTACCTTAAAGTCAACTCTCATGAAGTCATAGTTTCTACAGTAGTAAAAACTGAAAATATTTATGCATTTTTGGCATTTGCCAGTAAGCAAACTTATGTATCAACTTTTCTTTTCTTTTTTCTTTTCTCTTCTCTTCTTTCCTTTTCTTTAGTTTTCTTTTCTTTAGTTTTCTTTTTTTTCTCTTTCTCTCTTTCTCACTTTGCTTTGCTTGCTTTTCTTTCCTTTTCTTTAGTTTTCTTTTCTTTTCCTTTCCTTTCTTTTCTTTTCTTTTCTTTTCTTTTCTTTTCTTTTCTTTTCTTTTCTTTTCTTTTCTTTTCTTTTCTTTTTTTTCTTTCGAACCACCTCTGTGCCAGGCACTGTGCTAGGCAAAAGGAATGTAATCATTGTTGAGGCAAACATGGATTCTCTCTTCTTAAAGCATATGATAAAGTTGGGTTGACCATATCCTAATAGTAAAATTGGGGACTATAGGGCAAGTATTTATATATTGGGGCTGATTTCTGCCAATGAATAAACTACCTCAAGGTACTAATTTTCTCCTTCTCTGGAGTGAAACTAATGCCTGTTCTGTTGGAGTTGCTATAAAATTAACTTGGAGATAATTACTAGCAAACAACTAGAATTTGTGTTTGGTTACATCAAGAGTAACCTCATGGAACAAAGAAAAAGGTTCACTTCTGAAAGCAATCAGTTTATTCCCTATTCACTAATGAGCTTTATGTTAAAATGATGCTACTTTGCCTTTTAAGATCTTACTATTAGATATCACAGTAAAGCTTGCTCATTGGATATTGGAACAAGTCACACAGTACAGAACCATTTAGGCCAATTCCTGCCGTATTTCCACTTGGAAAATTTTTTGAATGGAACATTTATCATTCTGAAAGAACTTCATGTGAAAACTCCATGTTTTACTTCCTGATTCTCAAGAATTTATTTAGCATTTAAGAATTTAGAAGTTATTCTAATCAGTCAAGATGACTTAAAAAATGTGGCCTTATTTTCACAAGTTTTAGGTCATTAAATAGTATATGCAAATGGGTTTCTAAGTGGTTTCAACTCATGGCAACACTTGGGAAATAGCTTTATTCTTCTCTCACTACTGCTCTCAAGTGACATAGCATCAAAGGATATGGAAATAGGTCCTAGAAGATTAAACAGAAAAGTGGTTAGCCATTAGGAATATCAGTTTCCTCTTCAGTCATTATCATTTTTAAATGAATATTGAGGAGAATCAGATGCTACCTGTGTTTGATAGGACCCAAGAATGATTCTCTGCTAGGCGAAATAGTCTTTTTCAACAAAGCATGTCAGGGTGCATTTGAACCTTGGAGAATAAGGTCTCAGGATGATCTTTTCCTGGAACTCTGGAAGTCCTGACACCTTCACAAGATGGTTTTTTTTCTTCTCAGGGGAAGCAGATGGAATTAACAGACTCCATTATCTGCTATTCTTAGGCAAGCTAAACCACGATTTGTGCTCCCCTTTCCCAAGAGGATGAGATACTTTAGCAAAAAAAGATATAAATTTTTCTGCAAATGCAGTTAAAAGTCTCTCTTTAGAAATTATAATCACTGTTTCTGTTTCTTTTAAAAAGAGTATAAGGTTTACCTGCTCTCCTAAATGATGAAAGAGGATGTGATTGGATGTTGTCAGTGAGCCACAACTTCTGCCCCAGGGAAAATAATTATCCTCTTTGAAATAGTCAGTTGGTTGCTCCCGAAGTGCTTGGCTATGGGCTATGAGTAAAACCCAGCCACATCAGCTTGAAGCCTAGAAAGATTGGATACATTGAAGAATCCAATCTTTTGCAGAAGGTTAGAAGCAGTGTGGGTAATAACAAAAGATTGTATTTGAGAGGGATATTTAAAACTTTTGTTTTTTCTCTGTCTTTTTATATCCTGAATCTTCCAGAATCAAAGGAAGGTATAGCCCAGAGAGGAAATCATCTGTAGTTTTGGCATGTTCTATCATAGTGAATGAGAGAAGCAAATCTAGCCAGCCAAGTCTAGCCTGATAATGAATGGGGCAACTTCCAGATGGTGGAATTCAGCACGCACCTACCTACCTATATTGTTCTCTAGGACAATATAAAATAGTTTAGTAAGTCACAGAGCTTAAGTGTTAGAAAAATGCAGCATTCTCCATATAGTTGATGCCTGGAAAAACATTTGCTGTTTCAAGGCTTGACAGAGGTACTGACATATGTCCTCCTTAATCTAAATGTAATATATAGCACTTCATGGCATATCATAAAGAAAAATCTCTAGAGCAGAGGGAACAGTTATATAATAGTAAGGCTGACTTCTCCATATGGGACCAAGATAGGTCAGTTATATTTTTGCAAAATGAACCTAAAATTACAAGCTAAATTCTGACTTATGTCTGATGATAGGAAATAATTCACATTTAGATTTCCTCACAGATATGTTATCCTTCTGTCAGCTCTTTACTGACATGAAACCTCATTGTAGAAATGCTAGAGGTTCATTTTTACCTAGCTCAGCAACAATGTGTAAAATGACTATTTTCTCCTGTTTGTTTTATATTCCCTTTAAGAATAAACTGCATCTGTCCAAACAAATTCAACTTGTAAAAAATCAGAAAATCAGGAAGCTATTCCTAATCATTGAAATCAGCTCTTAGAATTTTAAATATGGAAACTACGTGCTATTATCAAATGAGAAGCAGTCGTGACCGTTTGCAACAGCCACTGTTCTGCAAATCTGATATACCAGTTCACTAAAACCCCTATTTATAAGTGTCACATTTGCATGCATAAAATTGAACTGCTCATTCCAATTCATGCTGCCAGTGAATTTTGGAAGGAGGAATCATGAGATTTTTGAGAGGCTTTTTATTTTATTTAGTATCCATATGTTATGGAGCACATAGATGGAAATACAATATAGTTGTACTTTAAGCTAGCCATTTGTGATCAAAACAACGGTTGAGTTGAGTTTGGCATATTATTCTGATTTTGTTATTATTAACAAAATTTGTGGTTTTGAATTTTTATAGCAGTTGTCCTTGGGTCCTCAGGGGGCTGTTTTGTTGTAAACTAGTCCACTATTGCTGGAAGTGAAATACCAGACTCTTTTCATTCTTTATCTCAATAACTTTTTACATCTGTATCATTATTAATAAGGATAAAAAGAACTACCTTATATTTTTAGAGAGCTTAAGATTTAGTCATACTTAGTGTTGTTTTTTTTTTTTTTTACACCAAACATGGGGCTTGAACTCACAACCCTGATATCAAGAGTCACGTGCTCCAGTTACTTAGCCAGCCCAGCACCCCTAGTCATCATTATTATATCATGTAGTTTCTTCACATAAAATTGGTGATACAGCTAAAGCAGATATTTTGAAGGAGGGAATTGAAGTCTAGAGAGTAAATGACTGGTCCAGGTTTGAAGAATTAGTTAAGACTAGAGCCAGCCAGCCAGAAACCCTGCTCCTTCTGCTCTTACAGGGTGCTAGCATTCTTTACAGGACGGTCTTGACAGAGTTGATGGGGGTAGATGGTTGTGTCTGCTTCTCTGCCAATTTTAAGTCTAATGAATTCCTCTCTTGCTGGAGGGCTGCAGCAGCACCCTCCTTTATGCTTTCTGAACCTTAACAGGTTGCACCATGCATTTTGGTACTTGATTAGAATTCTAGAATTGGGGAACAAAAGCTTAGATCATCTAGCCAAGGCCTTTGTTCAAATGAGTGGAGTGAAGAAGCTGCTGTGTTTGAGATGAAGCAGCTAATAAATAGTAGGCCTGGAACCAGAACTCCTCTGTCCTATCTCTTTCCACCACATGAATTGTTCTCTGTAGTTTCATTTCGATAAGCCAGACTCCACACCAAGAATTTAAGCTTTTGGAGGACAGGGACTTCTTAGATCTCCCCATGACCATTCCACAGTGCTGAATACATTCCCAAGGTCATGGAAGTGCATACTGAATTGATTTCGGAGCAAAAGAATTCTGCTAGTTGTGCTGGCTCTGGCTCCCTCCAACCAAGTGCTTGTGGGGAGGGGGGGAGATACTTGTCTCAGTTTGACAAGTCCTTTTCTGGCTCTGCTGTGAATGTGCTATAGCAATGGTGGCTGATGGATACAAAGTCAAGTACTTATTTCACAGGACTGATGGATACAAAGTCAAGTACTTATTTCACAGGACTGCACTCTTTCCTAAATAGATGGTCATCATGAAAATATTCTCCTGAGCCTCATTGTTTGTAGTACTGGGTGTGTAGAGCATGGATTGATAGAGGGACTTCTTTAAGAGGCAAGGCACTCATGCTTGTTCCATTTCAAGTATATTCCAAGGAGCTTGTTATAGCCCTATAAATAATCATTGATCCTTCCAGGATGCCTCACAGCAAGTGTTTATGTTTTGCAGATGAATCAAGAAAGTGAGAGTTGTTAGGTTTTCTACCTAAGGCAAATGGGTTGATACTGTGCAAGCAGATAGATACTCTGAAGGACGATGGGGCAGGAGGCCTTTCTCTGCATCTTTGCCTTTGCCAGATGTGCGTACAAGGAACATCCCATGCCTGAAGGGAAGATAGAAAACCCTAACCTGTGTCACTTTAATACACCAACATCAGCAAAAGCCCAGAATCAAAGCTGGCTGTGTTATCTCTTCTAACCAGAAGCTCTCTCAGGAAAGTACAGTTGGAAAAGCAAAATAATTTCCAGTTGTGTCTTTGAAGTTGTCTGGTGTGTTATCATGGGTTTTTAATACCTACTGTGGATATTTTTTAAAAAGGGAGAAATTATAAGGTGATAAATAGAGGAACTGTTTGAACAACTACATCTGAGGCCTAAAAAGTAACCTACATAAAATTTTATTTTCCTCCTTTACTTTGCAGCTGTGTCTGTATTCTAATGCTGGAGAATTTTCTTTTTAAATTAGAGACTTATACATGCTGGTAGTGAAACTGTTACACATTATGTGATTTTTATACCATGAAGTTTCTCATTTTTATGAGATCTATCATTTCCTTTGCGCGTGTACGTGTGTGTATGTGTGTGAGTGTGTTAGTGATTAACATGTCTATAAGAAAATCTATTTGCTTCAGTCTTCTCCTGTGGCTGGTCAAATGAATCTTGCCACTCATGGCTCATTTTAATTGGTAACTATATGAGTTTATTATACTAATTTTTCTGTTCTTTTGTCAGGCCACTACTGGGCAGTTCAATGGTTTAGTTCTATTTGGGGGCTCCTACACGAGCAATACAGCAAGAGAAGAGTGCCTGGCATGTAGCAGGTAATAGGTGCTCAGTAAATGTACATTGAATGAACTAAATAAACTGCAGAATGAATAACTCCAGAGCCAATCACAAAATATGGAATACATCAGTTAATGACCTATTTTAGAATCATAGAATGCTATAGCAGGAAGTGACATTAGAGGTCACTTAATCTAGTTTCCTGTTAGGAGATATCAAATGAACTAGATCTGTTTGCTGTAGAAAAGCTTTTTTTTTTTTTTTAAAATATTAATTTAATTTTGAGAGACAGAGGGAGGGAGAGAGAGAGAATGAATGGGGGAGGGGCAGAGAGAGAGAGGGAGGCACAGAATATGAAGCAGACTCCAGGCTCTGAGCTGTCAGCACAGAGCCCCTTTGAGGCGCAAGCTCAGAAGCTGTGAGATCATGACCTGAGCCAAAGTTGGACACTTAACCGACTGAGTTACCCAGGCGCTCTTGCTCTAGAAAATCTTTTTAAAGAGATTTGGAGTATTGGAAAGGATTCTAGGTTTACAGACAGCTAGATGATCTAGGCGCCATGCCAGCTAACCACTTGCTTTTTTGCATGACCCTGGAGATACTACTCAGTGTTTGCCCTCTTAAGGATAAAATGAGACAATGGATGCAAATTGTAGGGTTCATGTATTTCATCTCCCTCCTACCCTTTTGCACTTTTAGCAACAAATGACACACCCATCCTGAACACTGGGCACAGGGCCTGGTACCTCACCTCAACTGAACACAGCTATTGGTCTAGGAGGTGGAAACATGATTGAAGCAGGACCAGTGTTAAAAAACAAAATTCAACCAAGTATATTTGAAGGTTGAGTTGGCTTTGTTAACGATTCATGAATTGGGCAGCATCCCATCTAGTAAGTAGGTTGGGAACTCTTGAGGAGTTCTTCAGAGTGTAAGCTTTTCCGTAGAAGGAGGGTGAGTCAAGAAAGTCAGTAGCGAAAAAGGATTGTTCCAGGCTAGGGCAGCTAGCTTTCCCTTAGGGGAAAAAGCAAGGGATCTTATCACACATCTTACCTCATCTCTTTTGGGGGATGGAGAGTGCTCAGGAGGCAGACTCTTTGGTGCTGATCAAGAAATTCCTGACTGACCAGTTAAGACTACATTTCTGGGGGAGGTTGAAACAAATTGGATTATGTATTAAGCCCCAGTTTGGGGACTCTGCCAGAGTGACACCATTTTGGACCTGTGGTTTTCTTTTTAACACCAGTTAGTCTTTCTGTGGGATTCTTCAAACCAAACCTGACAAGGCCCATTCTTTTAGTCCTCTGTTGCAGTAAGGACTTGAGCTTGGAACCGCTAGTGGTCAGCCCCAACTTTCCTACTCCCACTGTTGGAGGGAGTAAGAGGACAGACAGTAATAGAGATAAAGGGGAGGGGAGGCTTAAGTTCCTTGGCCCTGAGGAAGCCTCTTGTTTTTGCTGCAGTTTCCCTCCTTGCTAACCTGAAAATTCCTATTTAGGACGTAAGGTGTAGGGTATTAGTTTACTAAGGCTGCCAAAATAAAGTAGCACAGACTGATGGCTAAAGAGCAGAAATTTATTTTCTCACAGTTCCAGATGCTGGAGGCCAAAATCGAGGTGTTGGCAGGGTCAGTTTCTTCTGAGGCCTCTCTCTTTGGCTCGTACATGTCTGACTTTTCTCTGTGTGTTCACAGGGTCTTCTCTCTGTGGGAGCCTATGTCTTAATCACCTCTTCTTATAAGGGCACCAGTCACAATGGATTAGAATCTGCCTTAAGAACCTCATTTTAACTTTATTACCTCTTCAAAAGCCCCGTCTCCGAATACAGTCACACTCTGGGGTACTGAGGGTTAGGACTACAACATAAGAATTTTAGGGAATACAACTCAGCTCATAACAGGCATTTTGTTGGATTTCTGTGACTTCCTACTGAAAGAGTGTCAGTTAATCTGGTAACCATAAATTGAATAAACAAGATTCATGGGATCTGGTCAGAAAGCATCTTTTGTTTCCCACTGCCCATTAGAATCTGTTCAATAGAGGAAGTTCTTTCCCTGCCCGAGGATGAAAACTTGGGCAGTCGCATGACTTTTCTGATAATTTATAAGGAATGCACTTGATTACAGTGACTTTTAAGTTATAAATACAAGCTCAGATCAGAGAGTAGAAAGGCCAGTTTGATGAGATAATCAAAACTTCAAACTTGATTTGAAATTAAATCTTCTCTTTGCTTCTGTCCCCCACTAAGGCTTTTGACAATTGGGAATCCTGCCTTAAGTTTCTGATCTCACTAGGGCGTAAGCTGGAAAAGGAAGGAAAAGAAGGAGAGAGGGGCAAGGAAGTACTTCTTGATGGGTTAGTGACACAAAATGGCTTTATGCTCTCAGTGTCTCATAAGTGCTTTCTCCCCTGGTTTCTTTGTGAGTTTTTCAGCCACAGCAGTAAATGCCCCTATGTTTTACTTATTTGTAATGCAAGTGGTGCATTTTCCTTACCTCCTGGTTTTTAGCAGGTCTGGTCCATACAGGTGCCACTGTGGGGTCCTTTTACCCTTCGAGGCAGTCCTCTTGAGCAGGACCTAAGTGGCTTCAGACTAGCTCTCTCCCCCATGTGGCCCACATCTGTCCCAGGAGGTCATCTGTTCCCTGGACAGACTGATAGAATAGGCCTGTCTGGCATGGTCATGTCACCCACCTTCAGCTCTTGCTTCCGTCCCTTTTCCAGGCAGGAGTCAGACCTACTTCCCCCATATACTCCTAACTGGGGCACGTGCTAGGCTTTCTCAGTGGCCCTCTCAAAGCCCCTCTGTCCTGACCTGAAGCGAGTGGAGATGCATCCTTCCTTCTGGGTTATGTGTGAGAATGGACACATAACACGGCACTTTCCCATGAAATCGCCCTCAGAAACCCTTCATTTTCATTCTCTTGACCCTCTCATTTTGTATGTGGGTTAGGGCTTTTTAGAATCACAGGGCGGGTTGTTAAATGCTGCTCTGACAAATGTGGATGTGGGCCTGGACTTCAAGTTGGAATGTCTTGACCACTATGTCTTTGTATCTCGGTTGGAACTTCCAATTTAACAGATGTTAAACAAAAACAAAAAACAAAAACAAAAACTGTGTAAACTGTGAAGTGCTACAAAAATGTAGGGAATTAACTCCCTTTGCCTTGAGGAGGTACTCAATAAGATAGAACAGAGAATAAAATGTGGCTGTACTTCTTGAAGAAGCAAACATCTCCAAGAGATTTATATAGGTTGGTCTGGGTGACTTCACTTTGTGTCTAGTTAATACATACCTCACTACTTAGTTAAGGTAGAATTGTTAATAATACGCACACTGCTCTCCTGACTTCATGTGCGAATGGCAGTAATCAAGACAGTAGGGGACAAACATTTGAATGAAAGATGAGAGTCACCCGTGGAGCCAGCATTTCTCTCTCAGTTTACACAGGCTGCACTTTGCACAAACACACACCATGTCCACCCATTCAGTGTGTTTTGGTGGTTATGGTGCTTTGCAAAAGTGTATAGACTGAACATCTAATACTTCACTCAAAGGAGCACTTTCTTCACTGAAGGGTTGGAGAAATTGTCAGAAAAGTAGAGAGCCCGTGGGAAACTGCACCGATCACTCGGAATCCACAAGTTCTCATTCATCCATTTAGCTCATCCATGTAGTTATTTACTGGACACCTACTTTTCCCAGGTGTTTATGCTAGCCACTCAATCTGTAGTGGTCAGTTAAACCCGCAGGGCTTGCAGTCTAATAGGGGAAACAGACAAACACTTAACTGTACAGTGGGAAACTGTGCTAAGTGACAAGAAGAATAATGCCAGGACAGGGGAGGGCAGGGATCTCCTGCCTTCATTTGGGGTTTAGGTGGGGGAGGCATTCTTGGCAGAGGAAGTATGAAGGGTGGGTCCCACTATCTGTCCAAGCCTGTGGTTCCCATGTATTACTAATTAAATAGTAGTAGCCAGTAATTCTAAATGAAATATTACATTTGATTAGGACATGTGTTTTTTAAGGGTACCACTCAGGCCTTTCTTCCAAATGTTATTTTCTTCAGTTGGTGCTCTACCCTTTTCCCACACAGACCTTAGAATTTGTTTAAAAAGACTACTCTGGGAGAGATTGTTGTTTATTGGAATAGAAGTTTGTGTATAATATTTTCTCTAAGTGGTCAAATCTGCCCTCTCAGAGCTTCTTGTTATCAGAAATCTGAAGAGCTGTCCCAGAGGAGTTATTCTTTTGTTTTCCACTTTCTCATTCTGTGTAGTTAATCCCTCTTGTTTATTCCATTTCAAAGCAGGGAACTCAGGGAAGGGGAGGGGACGGAAGGAAGAGTGAGGAAAGCCATTTTGACCATGAATGGTTTACTAATAAGAATGTCTTCTCCAAAAACAAATCACTTAACGTTTTCTTCAAGAAAGCAAGAAAGTGAATATGGTTACGAACATATTGTGAACACAGAGCAATTTGGCTAGACAGAAATGTGAGGTACGATGTCTGCTTGACGTGTGGATGATACCTGCCCAAGCTATCAATTGTCAGTATTATTTGATAAAATGATTTCTTGAATGCTCTCTGACATGGGAGAAGTAGCACTGGGAAGTGCATTAAGAAACTTGGTTTATAGGGGTGCCTGGCTGGCTCAGTCAGTTGTGCATCTGACTTCAGCTCAGGTCATGATCTCACGGTTTGTGGGTTCAAGCCCTGCATTAAGCTTTCTGCTGTCAACGCAGAGCCCACTTTGGATCCTCTGTCCCCATCTCTCTCTGCCCCTCTGAGACTCTCTCTCTCAAAATAAATAATTAAACTTAAAAAAAAAAAAGAAACTTGGTTTATGACTTCTGTCTTGCCACTGACTAGTGGTTGTCCTTGGTCATCACTTGGTGGTATCTATCTCCACGTCCTTAGCTACAAGATGAGGGTAGTGGTAATACCTGCCACACTACCTCTCAGGTTTGTTGTGGAGAATAAGTGCAGTACCCTTAACATGTTTTTGATAATAAATACTTTCACACTGGATAAATCATTATCATTACCATCTGTCTGTTTTTAAATTTTTTTAATGTTTATTTTTGAAGGAGAGAGAGACAGAGCGTGAGGTGGGGGGGTGGGGGCCGAGAGAGAGACACAGAATCTGAAGCAGGCTCCAGGCTCTGAGCTGTCAGGACAGAGCCTGATGAGGAGCTCAAAACCACAAACCACGAGATCATGACCTGAGCTGAAGTCGGACGCTTAACCGACTGAGTCACACAGGTGCTCCCTGGGCACTCAGTCTTATACTGGTTGTGATCAGTCTTCCACAAAGTCCTCCTTTTAGTTTCTAACCTTCCTTGCCTTAGTTTTCTTATTTCCTTTCTCTTTTCACAGAAGTAAAATTTAGAATATATTTATTTATAAAGCCACATGTGAGTCCATGAAGATAAGGATCCATGGTTGGTATTACTTTGGCTCTGATGTATATTAGCTGTTAAGATGCTGGAGCAGTTGTCTGCCATTTATGTTGGGCTAGGGGATCTTTCTAGGATGCCTTCCACGATTTTTCTTGTTCAAATTCAGGAGAGTATCATTAAGAACAAACCCAAAGTTGGGGAGCCTGCTTCAGATTCTGTGTCTCCCTCGCTCTCTGCCCCTCCCCCGCTTGCGCTCTCTTTCTCAAATATAAGTAAACATAAACAAAAATAAGAACAAATCCAAAGCAACACAAATATTGGCAGGTCTGGCAAAAGCCCTGAAGATCATAGAGAACGACAAACTGATGAATTCTAAAGTTGTCAATGATCAGTGGAAATAATGCCGTGGGACCTGGCTAACATTCTGTTTCTATTCAGTGGGTGGATATCACCCTTACTTGAAGACAGAGTTCAGTTTTGGTCACTGCATTTAAAGAGGGTGGTGGAGAAAGTGGCATATGATAATGAGTAGCAGCAGAATGGAAAATGGGTCCTTTCCATAGGAACAGGTCAAGTTTAAGGGGCTGGATATAACATTTCTTGGTTGAACCACCCGGTTTTATAATTCTGTGGCTTCTAGTTATTGCTTTACTTTTTCTATTTTTTAATTTCTTCTTTTGACTAATATGCGTTTTTATTCCATTCCATTGCTTTATTGTGCTACTTTATTTTGTTTTGTTTTAAAGACAGAGTGTGCATACATGGGTGGGGGAGGGGCAGAAGGGGAGAGAATCTCAAGCAGGTTCCACGCTCAGCACAGAGCCTGATGCAGGGCTCAGTCCCTCGACCTTGAGATCATGACCTGAGCTGAAATTGAGAGTCTGACACTTAACCAACTGAGCCACCCAGGCGCCCCTGTTCTACTTCTTTATCCTATACTCATTTATTATTGTCTTTTGGATGCAATTTTAAGTTGACACTTCTTTGTTCAATTTCTTTAATTTCTCATTTACTCAGCACTTAATTTATTTTCTTGTTTTTTATTCATAGTGCTATAATCTTCCCCCATTCTCACACACAACCTGTTCTGTTTTTTACTTTATCATTTCTTTGTTTCCTTGTATCCCCAGTGACAAAAGAGGGACGCTGGTATCAGGGTGAGCCCCAGAAGTTCTAATCCAGGGTTTATTCACTGCTCTGGTACAGTGGGGGACACAATATGGAATCTGGAGTAAAATAGTAGCAGACAACTGAAAGTTCTAATGACAGGGGCGCCTGGGTGGCTCAGTCGGTTGAGCGTCCGACTTTGGCTCAGGTCATGATCTTGCAGCTTGTGAGTTCGAGCCCCACGTCGGGCTCTGTGCTGACAGCTTGGAGCCTGGAGCCTGCTTCGGATTCTGTGTCTCCCTCTCTCTCTGCCCCTAACTCACTTGCATTCTGTCTCTGTCTCTCTCAAAAATAAACAAACATTAAAAAAAAGTTCTAATGACAGCTTAATTTTTTAGGTAATCACCTGGGTCAATTTTTCTGGCACTCATTTTCCTCATTTAAAAAATACTGATTCTTTGCCTTTCAAAGAACTGCGAAGATTAATGAGATGATGAGTGTGACAAGTCTTGCCCAGTGGTTGGTACATAAGCCTTAATTAAATGTTATATTTTTCCCTTAATCACACATACCTGCTCATTTTAGTATCTGACACACACACACACACACACCCCTTTCTCTCTGGATTGACAACCTATATCAGTTTTCTTTTTGTCTTTTCCTCTGATTCCTGTATACTTACTCTTTTTGCCTAGTTACTACATACTCAAAACCAAAGTCAAATGTATGACAAAGATGCAAAATAAAAACATCAGGAAACAATAAGTTAAACAAATCCTTAGTTGATTTTAATTAGCAAGACAGATTATTTAGAGTATGTAAATGTGGAAATTTATTACTCTATTCTGATAATCACAGCTTACCCACAATACTTCATATCTCCCAAGAAGAACTAATATTTAATCACTTGTTCTAACTTCTTTTATGCTGTTTTTCAAATCAAAAAGTCGCTTGGCTTCTAATCACTTAGACTATTGCATAAATTAAGCAAACTATCCCTTTACTAAAGATAACTTCTAAGTGTTATGTGTTTAGGATTTTCCACAGGCTGGAGAGGATTTTTTTTAATGTTTATTTATTTTTGAGAGAGACAGAGACAGAATGCGAATGGGTTGGGGCAGAGAGAGAGGGGAGACACATTATCAGAAGCAGGCTCCAGGCTCTGAGCTGTCAGCACAGAGCCCTATGTGGGTCCTGAATCCATGACCTGATAGAGCATGACCTGAGCCAAAGTCGGCCGCCCAACTGACTGAGCCACCCAGGTGCCCCATACCATCTGTCTGTTTTTGAGTTTTCTGTTCATGACTGATCTTAGCCTATAAAACCATTCTCCCCAGGTTCATTTACCTTGAGGCTGAGATTTCTGACATCTTACCTGTGTACCTGGCTGGGTAAAAGTTTTCTGACATGGCTGCCACTCATGCAGGGATCCCTCATGGTGTATATGACAAAGTATACCTTTTGAAGCACAAGAGAACTGGGTTTGAATCTCAGCCCCGTTATTTACTGCTAAGTGACCCTGGGGGTGGGGGAATTACTCTTTCTGTGCTTCAGTTTCCTCATCTGTGAAATGGCTGTGAGGAATGAAATGGTACAAATTATGAAAACACTTACCACACTGCCTGGTGTTAGGATAGGCTTTTCAGAAATGCTAGCTCTCTTCTTTAAAACAAACAGTGTGGAACCCAGGATTTGCAAAACAGGTTTTTCTTAAATAAAAGATTCCATCCATGAGGGGTTATGATGAATACAAATTCGGTTTCTTTTCAAATGGTGCTGTAGCCAAGAAAACGAAGCACTTCTGTACTAGCTTTCTGATAAAATCATACTTAAAAATATTTTAGTATTATATACTTATTATTAATATGGAACTGAGAATAGCTGTTTTTTAATAGAAATATCAGAAGAGGCCATTTATTTTTATGTTATTACAATTTGAAATTTTACCACTTGAGTAAATTAATTTTTTTTAAACGGGGTTTATCTCTTACCATTTTTCAGAAAAGTTTGAAAATTGTTTACAAAATGAAGCCCAACAGAAAACAAAGCAATTAAAAATGTAATTGGAAAAAAAATAAGTGGCTAGCTATCCTCAGAGGCCTGATGACAAGCCACAAAAAGTACCTCCAAGGGAAGAAGACAACGAGAGCCCTTGTTTTTCGCGTGTCTTGTGCGGGCAGTTTGCATTGTCCTCCTCGGAGTGTGCCCCACCTCCTTCCCTGCCCTGCCTCTTCACTATTTGTGGGAAAGGGGGCCCGGAGGTCTTGAGGTCGGTGGGAAATGAGCCAGAGCTGACCAAGAATTTGCAGCACACAAATAGAAAAGTGTACATTCTTTTTGTTGCCTTGACACTTTTTCCTGAATTGAGAGCTTCACATATTGCATCTGCATGTGTATTGTCTCTTGCCTGGGATATAACCGAACTTTCTTTATCTGAAATGTTTCTGGGCCAAGAGTGGTGAAACAGATGACTTCAGACAATCCGATTACAAAAAAAAAGAAAGGACTTTGATACATAGCTTTCTGTTTATGAACTTAAAATGACTGAATTTCTCTTTTATAGAAGTGCCTCTTGAGGAATGTGTTTAATGGAGGTTTATGCTCTTACGGATATTTCAACCTAATGGTGTAATTACCATATGTCATTAATCCTATTCCTACAGGGAATTTGTCTTCTCCTTTTTTTTTTCCAAAGCTAGAGGGTAACAAGAGCAAATATGTTCAACTTTAGCACATAATTCATTTTAAATGTAATTTGACAAGTTGAGGATATGAAAAACAAGAAGTCAAGATGATCAGTTTTTTAAAAAGTGGAAACCATTAAACTGTGTTACAAAGAATGCCTCACAGCACCCTTCCCCCGTGCTGGTATTAATGTAAATGTAAAACAACTTCTAGCTGCATCTTCTATTTTTAGACTTTGATTTTCTGTAGGTTGCTTCTGTGCCAGCTCTGCTCTTCCCCACCCCGAATACTTTTTTGGTAGGTTTCCTGCTGCGACCAAAGTCAAATGACTGTAAATGAGGGAAAGTTAACATTTAAGGGGTACATTTAAGAGATTATACATTCACTGTTCCTTTGCTCACTCTTTGGGAGAAGGAGGTAGTATGGGTCTTACTGGCTTTTTTTCTTCTTCTCTTCTTTTTACCCGAGATTCTTTTATTACAAAAGTAATATGTACTCAGTGCAGAGATCCTAAGAAGTACAGAAAACTTGAAGGAAAAAAAAATCACTTGTAATTCCTCCACCCGGAGAGAACTGCCATTGATCGTGATTCTGTGTAGTGGTATATACATCCTTGTTTTATGTGTCTGTGAGTTCACACCATAGGGCAGTTTGGTAAACTTTCTTTTTCAACTAGCAATATACTGTAAATATTTCACGTTGTTGAAACTTATTCTCCATCACCATTTTTGATGGCTATATGGTATTCTGTCATTTTGATGTATCTAAATATGGACCAAACATATCTATCTGAAGACAAAAGCCTTCCTGTCCTGAACCCCGAAGGTAAGTCACAAGCCATTTAATTTGGGCACTAGTGAGGACCTGTGCATGAGTTGCTGAAGGCTGGGCTGCTGGGGCCCAGCATCCCCCGATGATGGGGGAGTCATCGGACTTTAACAAGGGACTGCATTGTTCCATCCCTGTTTTCTTATGCCTGGTGCCTCACTTCCTTAGTGGCTGAAAACACCCTGGGGAGAGGGTTTCTCAGGTATCATTGCTTAGAGTGAGCGAGATAATTTATATACAATTTTTTTTCCGCCTTAAAGCCCTGAGAATGTGTACTCTGCAGGGACCGTTCAACTCCTTTTAATTATAAATAATGACTCCTGTGAACTTGATACTGATAGTCATTTAATTCTGTCATTCTGCAGGATGTAGTTTAGATTCTAATCTATTAATCTAATCTCTGCTCCAGCTCTATCTTTAAAGGATTGGGTAATTTTGCAACAGCCAGGATAACCCTTCTGGTGGGGAGGAGGCTAAGGGAATGCCTGGCTGCGTACATCCATATGTGTATATCAACGCCTCTTTCCTGTATTTGGTTTCTTGTAGTCAAAAGAATAGTGATCCGTCAGTTACAGCTTGCCGGTGCAGGAATGCTGCACTGCAGCAGAGACACTGGAAAATGTGAAGATAGCATGTGCTCAGGCAGTGCTGAAGGAGCGTTGTATAAATAGCGGATGCTGCCTTGTCCCGGGGCCTGGCGCTGTGCACCTCAGGAACCAAGAGGAGAATGGGCCTCAGTAAAGGAGTCCTAATTGCACCAAATCAAAGCTCATTGAGTCAGCCAGGTCATTAACTCCTTGATATTTAATTACTGGCTGCTCCACTGCTGGAAAATGTCATCAGGCCCTTGTACTAAATCAGCTCCTAAAGAAAGCGTTCTCCCTTTGAATGGTTCACGTTTTATTGTACTGTAGAAAGATCAGAAAAACATTTTGACAATCCGGTAAAGCTGGAGG
The DNA here is from genome assembly GCF_027475565.1 of Acinonyx jubatus. Taxonomy (NCBI): domain Eukaryota; kingdom Metazoa; phylum Chordata; class Mammalia; order Carnivora; family Felidae; genus Acinonyx; species Acinonyx jubatus. Next base: position 102,466,946 of record NC_069384.1, on the reverse strand, counting down.
TGCCAGCTGCTGTGTCCCGAGCCGCCATTGCTCTCCCAGGCCTGCCTCTAATGGCTTGCAAGGCCATGCAGAAGAAATTCGAAGATTTGGCAATAACCTAAGACTCATCCTGGTCAAATTTGAGGCGGATCCTTGATCTAGGCATTTTGTCGGTCTGTTCCTCTCCTCTATTACAACTGTCTTGTGCAGGGAATTGGGGGAGAATTTTTAACTGAATTTCTTGACGTTACTTTAATGGCCCATATTCATTCAATCCTGGGTATATCAGTCTCAGGACACATGAAGAACTTTTGCAGTATCTTCTCTACACAGCTTTAAGTGAACAGAGTCTGAAGAGATTTTTAGTATTCCCAAGGGTGTGTTTGGTTTTGTGTTTTGAAAAATGATTTCAGTATCAATTGTTTTTTAACATACTAGGTATTTTACTTTGTGTAATTATACCAGATAGCTAATGGCACAAACATTATAATGTAAAACAATCTAAAATACGAAGCATTAGAAATAGTTGTGAGATTTATGTTTCCCAGATGGGCTTAATAATTCCTGCCTAATAATGGCATATTTCTTTTTTAGGAGAGTTTAATTAATTTGCACCATAATTATTTTATTGGTCATGACCTTTTAAATTACTTTCTTATATTTTTTATCATTTTGCATAGCCAGAGCCCCATATGTATTAATAATTATGCAATGTTTGACAGAATAATTCTGAAGTAGAGAGAATTTCACTTGTGGAATTTTTCTGCTAAGTGGATATTTTTCCCTCCCAATTTTTGTTTACCTTCATTGCAATAATACATGTATGGTTCTTAGCTCGGTGCCTGGCCCATAGTAAATGCTCAATAAATGTTAGCAGTTGTGAGCATTTTCATTATAGTCACCAAAATATTTCAGTTCATTTTTTTACCTCTAGTGGCAGCTCGTGTGTTGTTTGAAATAATTAAATTTCTGAGTATTTACATAGTCTCACAGAATTAAAAGAAAAGTAAACTCTCAATAAATTTTAATAAAATATGTTTCCCAGGAGCTAGTAAAATAATTTAAATTCATTTCAGAGTCATCTCTGAATTATAACTCTTCTCATTTATCATCCATTTCATTTGATGATAAAAGAATGCAAAACCACGTAAGGGAAATCTTTGACATAACTGGAATAAAATGTCTATTGTCTCGTTAAAACATTTCAACACTTTGTACTATTTTAAAAATTCTATATTCATTTAGCTCCCAGATGTTTTATGCCCAAAAGTGCAATAAATTAGCATGAGTCATTGAATGGTACAAACTGTTATGCCACACATTCAGGTTATCCTTCTAAGTGTGTGTAATTCAATATTTAAAATATTGTTGAATATCATTTCTTACAGGTATAGATCTACATAAAATTGTGAGTGTGTGGTTTTTAAGTTTGATGATTTCAATTTTTTAAAAAAAGGTTAGCATCAAGAGTGTTTACCCTAAATGTTGTTTTTTTTAATTTTTACAAGTATTTCTTCTGCTCTACTCGTAAATCCTGACTGCTTATTAACATCATACTCTTGTATTGTTGAAAGCCAGTCACACAAGATCTCATTTTTGCTGCCTTAGTTAAGACAAGAGAATTGCTGTTCTTTAAGAAATGGATTTGTTCATTGCTGCTTATGTGACAGAAGGAATTTGAAGCCATCTGATTTCTTAGCTGGTTCTGTTAATTCAGTAATGGCTTCATACTGCCAAATGATGGCTTCTAAGTCACTAAAGCTAACACAGAGGTTTGTGAGAAACTTCTGTTCCAATGATACCTGAAAATATGAGCATATTTTTAACCATCTGGATGATCAATATGCCTTCTGTTGGTTAGGCTTATATAATTTAACCTGGAGAGATTACTACTTAATATGATACCTGCAAAAGAGAAAGTTTGCAAAACAGATATTAGGAACCTATGAACTATTATTTTTCTTCTGCTATTTTCTACCAAATTATAATGAACTCTCAGGCTTTCTATGTTATATAGATCTTACACATTCTTTGTATCCTGACATATTACTCACTAGCACCTCCAAAGTAGGATGGTATGATAAAAGGAAATAATTAATAGATGATTGATAAAATTTTAGAATTCATAGAATAAAATTTAAGACACAAAAGGATTTTGAAGATCCTCCGACTCAGCATTTTCCCTTCAGCCCACTCCTCTGTCTTACCAATGAGGATACTGAAGGCCAGAGATGTTCAAGAGCACACAGCTGCAGAGTGGGCCAATTGCACTGTGACCTCGAACCTAGCTCTCCTATCTTGTTGGGGACTCCTTCCAGAAGAAGCTGGGAAATGGAACACTTCATTGTCCCACATTTTACTGTGGAATAGAATGAATTGCCCAAGGAAAGAATGCCTAGCCTACTTTCAAAGGTTTTTAAAGTAGGTGGGTGGTGGGGAGAGACTGTGGCTAGAATGGGTCCCTACTGGGAAAGAACCCAAAGACAGACAACAGCACTCACTGCTCCACCGTATTGTTTAGGATGAGTTCTGCGAATTAGCTGAGCAATTTATGTCTTAAAAAAAAATCTATCTGTAAATTGGTTCAACTCTTTTTTTAAAGTTAGAGAACAGTAACTCCATTTTTTATATACTCTCAAGCTTTGATCCATTTAATTCACAAGTCTATGAAATAGCTCAACAAGAATGTTATATTTCTTCCTTTTTCCACTGAGTATATTAGAAAAATGTTATCATATAGGTTGTTTTAAGTCATTTCTTCCTTGATTATTCTGTACTTAAAGAGCAAGTGGATTCTACGGTTGAAATTTGCTAAGAGAGTTACCACAAAAAAAAAAAAAGAAGAAGAAGAAGAAGAAGAAGGAAGAAAAATGTGAAGTGATGGATGTGTTAATGAACTAGATGGGGGGAATCCTTTCACAATGTATTCACATATCAATTCACCATGAAATATGCTACTTTAAATATCTTACATTAAATATCTTACAAATTTATATGTCAACTATACTTCAATAAAGCTGAAAAAAGGAACTGAAATTTGATTCAATAATACCTTGGAATTTCTCTGGGAAGTATTTAGCTTATAAAACCCCAAAGCATAATTAACTATGCAGCCTGGAATTTGTCTCTAAAAAAACTTTTAATCTCAATATGATAAAGTCCGTTTAAGGGCCCTGTTAAGTAATTGTGTTTGAAAATAATTTATCTGTTTCCATGTGATTTAATTTAATGAACTTATATATCTACTTCAGGTCTTTCTTCTGCCAGACTTTCCCCTTATCAATTCATCTTTCACACTGCTGCCCCACTTTATGTTTTAAATCACAAACCTGGTGGTCCATTCTTTTGTTTCAAACACTTTAAGGAATTGTATATATTGTAGACTTTACAACAAAATCCATTACAAACGACAGATTTAATAATTTGATCTCAGAACCAAATAGTGACTTGGGTTCAAATCTCAACTTTATCATTTACTAAGCTAAGCAAGTTAATTAACTTTTTTGGAACTTATGTGAAAATGGGTATAAAAATAGTACATATTTTTTAGAGTCATAATGAAAAGTAAATAAGATAATGAATTTGAATGCTTGGCTTAGCATTCAGCATATAGAAACGTTTCAACAAATACTAGCTATTGCTGTTTACTATTATTATAGAATTTATTTACTTATTTAATTTATGAGAGAGAGAGAGAGCATGCGTGCATGTTCAAAGGGGGAGGGGTAGAGGGGGAGGGAGAGAGAATCCTAAGCAGGCTCCATGCCCAGTGCAGACCCCAATGCAGGGCTCAATCTCACAACCTTGATATCACCAATTGATCTGAAATCCAGAATTGGAAGCTTAACCGACTCAGCCACTCAAGTGCCCCTATTATTATAGAATTTAAATTCGTAAGTATACATACATGGTTCCAAGTGTACATACATGATTCTACCTTTTGTTCCACGTTTTCCTCTCCCTTGAAACATACATATAGACTCTTCACTCCAGCCCTTAAACCCAATTTAACCTCAAACATACCGTGTTTTTCATGCCTTTGTGTGTGCCCTGTGTTCTTTGCCTGGGTTGCTACTCTGCTTATTGTTCTGCTCTAACCTTACATCCCTCAAGGCTCAGCTCACATATGTCATGTGTCATGGTGTTTCCAAGACTTCCCACCTAGAGAAGTTTATTGTACTCTTTTGTAGTTGTTTCTTTACCACTCATCTGCTTCCTTAAATCATAAGCTTTTTGAGGGCTAGGATTCTTCTTTTTGCTCTCTCTGTTCAGCATAATACTAGGAGAATCGTTAACATTCAATAAGTGTTGAAAGAATGCATACTCAAATGAATTACTAGGCCTGCTTTGTAACCCAGTACAGGCAGCCATCTGCATTTCATAACTGAATTTTGACAGTTGTTCATCCAGTAGACAGGATGACAACCACACCTTAGTACATTTATTCAGTTTCCCTCTTGAGTATCATGGAAGTTGGGCATTTTGCTTGATTCATGGATGCCATCTGGTGGAGGAAAGAGTAACTACAGGTGTGTGCGTAACCAAAACCATATGGAAGTGAACATGAGTACTGTTCATTAATATGGAAGTTTCCACAGTTTTACAGTGGTTTCTAGAAGCCTAGTCAGGAATAACTCCCTGGTTTGTTCTTTAATTCTTGTGCATTTGTTTTCTTAATATTTGAAGAAGTTGTTCATTTACAAGTAATGTTTGAAAACATTACTTTGGCTAATAAGATTCTATGACTAAGTATTGTTCATCTGTTCCAGTATGTGATAGAACAAAACTGGAAAGTCTTATAATGCATGTTTATAAAAAGATTTAAACTCTATGAATTTAGGAACTTCCCAGACCCTATTTCTAATTGCTTTAGCTCATATAGAGAATAGCGAAAAAGAGTGGCAGAGATCCTAGAGTAAATGGGCCATCCATTGTATACAACTCTAACTTCCTATATTGCATATGAATTTTTTTAATAAAATTGAGAAAAATCTAGTGTAAGAACTTAAGTGAGTTAAGGTCAACTGATTATCTAAAATTTAGACAGTGAATTTTAAAAATGCTTCTGTGATAATGAAGTCTATTGATTCATTCATTCCTCAAGCAGTGAGCATGTACCTAATGCCTGATATTGTACAAAGTACTAAAGAACCAGAGATGAAAGTCATAGTTCTAATTTTGGCCCAAATAATGAATATTTAGGTAAGTGTAAAGCTAAATAACTTTTCATAAGACAAATCATACCAACTCCATTTAGATTTTCATGAATTCCTTATATTTATTGACCCATCTATGTGAATCATAAGCATCATGGGTATAAAGTTACCAGTTTTATTCTTGCTATTTTGATGGATTTTCTTAGAGTATATGAATCTAAAGGGAAGTTCTTTATGATTTTTAATAAAAAGTAGGTATGCATTCAATATTCACATTTTTAAATTACATTCTACCTATCTGAAGGATAGACTCTCATCCCCCCACCCCCTGTTTCAACTATCTGGAGCACTATAATGAACCAGGCAGTAAACAAAAAAGGACTAAGGAGAAAATGATAATCATAAAGTCCATGAAGAGCTTCCCACAGCAGTCAGAGTGCTTGGATGTGGGAACCAATTTCATGTATAGGAGAAATGAGTGTTTCCACCTTTTGTGTTCTAAAGATGGTCTTAACAAAAAATGCTAGATTTTCTTCTGTGTATTCTCGTTGAAAAACTGTGGAAGTATGTGTTTCACTTCAGAAATATATCCATCAAAGGAGGTTAAAATAATTTTTCATCATTTAGAGTAGTAGAGTTAAATGGGACATTCACTTATGTGGAACTCTTCATTCCCTGATGACACTTGTTAAATGAGGTATTACAGAATTGAGCTATCATTTCTAGAACTTTCATTTGAAAAATTACATAGGACACACATACACCCAAATCTCATTTTCTCTTTAAAGAACTGGAATGGACCCTGAGAATTTACCTAGTTCTTGGGAAGGATACCATTAAAATGTTACATTAAAATGTGTTATATATAAAATTTTGTTTTGTACAGGTCATTTCAAACCAAACTGGCAACTCACTTATAAATAGCTATTCAAAGCTAAAATGGCCAGCTACCTGTCTTCTAAAATTCTATTAACCTTCTATTTAATTATCTAAATGAAGATACATGATTGGTGTTAGAACAGAAAGCTTGGTTTGTTGAGTGCATCTTGTAAGTCACGTAGACTTATTTAATGACCTCTTCATCCTAGGGCACTTAGATCAACATAATATGTTTTGAAGAAGACTCATAGGTACTACCTTGTAGAATAAAAGGAGGGTGTAGATGGCAAAGTTTATACTTTTTATAGTCTGATTACTTCCATACTAATTTATGACATTTGGAAATTGCTTGTTGCAACAATAAATCTTTAGGTGAATTTCCCTTGGATATGGACTATCTGGATACAGGACATAAAGATAGGACCCTGCTCCATAGTAAATGGTTTTTGCTTGCCATTTCATAGACACCAGCCCTTACTAAGCAATTCATTATTTTCTAAGGTTGAAGCAGCTGTGGATTACTATAATTATGAATTTATTATGTCCCTGCCAATCTACGACGAATCCTAATTCAAACTTTACATGTCTCTTTGGAACCTTGTTAATTTTCTTGTGATAATGTGATTCTGACATATGACAGTTTTGAGAATCCATAGTTGCTTAAGTTAGTTTTTTATGATGCATTGCCAGTTGCCCATTGTTTCTAGAATGCCTAATGACCTTTTCATTTTTAACATTACATCATGTTACAGCAGCTACTCTTTATAATGCCTGGCTGCATTTTTATCTACCCATTTCCTCTGAGGATTGCTACTGAGCTGCAGTTGCCTCTGACTTTTTAGGTTATGTGGTCAAGTGGAAAGCTATAGAATGTTTAAGAAATCTCTCTGGAGTGTTACAACCAACTTTATTGGGCTCACATAGTAAATTTGCATGTACTTACATTTTAGAGCTGATCAGATTGTTTTGTGATTATCTCTTTAGTCAATTCTGTAGCTAGATTGTGACCTGTTTCTAGGTAATGACTCTGTACAACTTATTTTTACACACCTAGAGCCAACACATGATTAAGTACATGAAGGCAAATAATAAATGTGAGTTAAACAATATCAGTAATATATATACATATACATAATCAGTAATATATATACATATACACATACATATACATATCAGTAATATATATATATACATATACATAATCAGTAATATATATACATATACATATACGTAATGTGTGTATACACACACACACACATCTGCTGATTTTCTTTAGCTTGGCCATTAATATATACCAGGGTTTGGCAAACTTTTTCTGTAAAGAGCCATATAATAAATACTTTAGGCTTTGTATATCATATGTACTCTGTCTCAACTGCTCAACTCTGCCAATGGAGTTAGAAGCAGCCATAGACAGTATACAAACAATTGTTTGGGGTTGTGTCCCAGTAAAACTTTATGTACAAAGGCAGGTGTTTGGGCTGTAGTTTGCCGCCCTGGATTTAGACTAAGGCACATGAACAGGTTTCATCTCTTGTGCTAACTTTGATTAATTGGTGGCTGCCTGGAGTACAGTATTGAGGGGGATTCTCAGTGTGGGTCTAAGCTCAGTGACAAATCTTCGACCAAATAATAGAACATTATTATTATTGTTAAAGTCTTTAATAATATTATTGTTAAAGATGTTAATTCATCTTAACCTCTTAAGATGGAATCTTAAGGCATGTATTTTATGTCTCAGCTTTATCCCTGGCTTCATCTCAATTTCACTATATTATTTTTCTTAGCTGCAAATTCCTAAAACTTGCCCACATGAAATATTTATGAAACTATAGATTTTGTTGAAGAACAAAGGACTATGAGAGGTGCAAGGGCACATCTGCAAAACACTGACAGTCAGATCCACCTTTCAGGGCTGTTGTGAGGATTAAATGAAGTAATTTATAGAAAGTACCAAGTATAGTGCCTAGCACACAGTAAGAACTCAATAAATGGTAGCCGTCAAATATATGCCTACTAAAGAGCTGGGTCAGCCCACCTAGATGGGTAAATTATGTTACTTATGATTCTCTAGCCATCTTCCCAGGTAGGTGGAAAAAACTCTGAAGATGTGAATCTTAATTACTCAGATTTTATCATTCTGAATTAAGTCTCTGCCAGTGAGAAATACTAAGCTATAATATACATTCAAGTCTTTTTCTCTATTCTTTTGTTTGTGGGGAACTTTCCACATGAAATAAGACCATGTATCCACATAGAGGGAACATGACATGGGGGGACCACTGGCCTTCTTTCTTACCCTGCTGAGGCAACTTGCATACATTTCTTAAAAGAAGTTTAATTTTATGTATTTCATTTTACTTTGTTTTAGTTTTATTCCTCTGACTTTTTGGGCAAGAATTTTACAACTCAGGACAAATGATTTTAAGGTACTTTAGGCTTATTAGTTGATGCTATTTTAGCTCACACAGTTCCTTTTGGAAACAGATATTTTCTCTGACTTAAAGAAAAAAAAATAGTAGAAGATACCCAGAAGTATTATGATTCTGTGTGTTATTGTAAAAAGGTCAAAACTTGGTGTAAATTTAACACTTGAGATTAATGTGGAAGGAGAGCAAAGACTCTACCAGTTGCCTGTACTAAACAAAGACAGGCAACAGTGTGAGGACTAGGTGAGAAAGAAAAAATTAAAAATACACAAGACATTGGGGTACCTGGGTGGCTCAGTTGGTTAAGTGTCTGACTTCATCTCAGATCATGATCTTGAGGTCTGTGGGTCTGAGCCCCACGTCGGCCTCTGTGCTGACAGCTCAGAGCCTGGAGCCTGCTTCAGATTCTGTGTCTCCCCCTCTCTCTCTCTGTCCCCTCCCCCTGCTCACACTCTGTCTCTTTCTCAAAAATAAACATTAAAAAAAATACACGAGGCATTATTAACTGGGAGGTCAAGAGCTTGTTGGGGCCTGATTGTCATTCTTAACTCAGCTTCTTTATGAGAAAGTCATGTTAATGAAAAGAAATTCAGAAACTAACTCCCCCTCCCCATCCCTTGCCCCAACACAGAAAATTATTACTGGTTTTATTTGGGCAAGTGTAGTGTGTATTGCTCCCTTCCATATGTTCCTCAACAGACTCAGTGACCTGTATCTAACACCTCAGAGTACAGGTCCATCGTGAAGCCTTCCCTCCTATAAAATTGCAGCTTCTATTCACTCATAGCTCTCATTGATGCACATTTTAGAAATTCCATATCAATAAAATATGCTCTTTTTGCTGCCTGTATTGACCTCTTCTTTTTTTGTTATATTTATTATTATTTTTTTTTAATTTTTATTTTAAGAGAGGGAGAGACAGCAGGGAAGGGGTAAAGAGAGAAAGAGAGAGAGAGAAAGAGAGAGAATCACAGGCAGGCTCCATCTGTCAGTACAGAGCCCGGTGTTGGCCTCGATCTCATGAACCTTGAGATTATGACCTGAGCTGAAATCAAGAGTCAGATACTTAATCAGCTGAGCTACCCAGGCACCTCTGTATTGACCTCTTATTTCCTTACTCTTTACTCCTTTACCTGTGAACCTCCTAATTTTTAGATCTTGGCTCAAGCATCATTCTCTCAGGGAAGCATCCCTTTTCCCTCACCAGGTTGTTTAGGTTTGTTTGTTATATCCTCTCAAAGAACCTTATTCCTTTCCTTAGAGCACTTCTGTTTATATTTATACACTTACTTAAGAGACTACATATTTCGTTAATTTTTGTCTCCTCACTAGACCTTAAGCACCATGAGAGCAGAGACATGTCTACTTTTGCCCACCATTATTCCTAGCAACTAGCACACTGCCTGGCACATAGTAGACAAGTAGTAATTGGAAGGATGTAAAGGATATAATTCTAGCCTGTGACTGCATGCCTGCTCATCCAACTCTTGTTCGGAGTTGAAGCAGGACTTGGAAAAGGATATATTTTTCTCTGTAGGGTCCATGAACTATTCACCTATTCAAATTTATTTTAGTTTTTTAAAAAAAAAAATTTAAGTAATCTCTACACCCCACGTGGGGCTCAAACTCACGACCTCGAGATCAAAAGTCACTCGCTCTTCTGACTGAACCAGCCAGGTGCCCCTGCCCATTCAGATTTTAAAATGTGTCATTTTATATTTACATAAGCAGGTGTATTCACTACTAAATTATAGCTGTGCCATGCAACTAGGTATCCCATTTTCCTCTTGCTAAAATAAGATACCCTTTCAAACTCTGTATGCAAAGTTATGCAACACTGCTGGTGATGCTGATTTGCTTTCCTTTCTGCTACATTTTGCTGCCACTCTTCAGGCTTCAGAATTCCACTGGCAGTTCCCAGCAGAGGTCAAGCCAGTGTTCTGACCATGCCTGGGCATGGTCAAGAGGATATCACTATGTTTTCAAGGTGCTTTGCCACAGGTCATTTTGTGGCCTGTTTCACACAGCTTGCTGAGACTTGCTTGATTGCGCACAAGCTGTTGGGAAAGGGTTCCAGGTGCTCCTGGCATCAGAAGTACTCAAGGTCAGTTAGCTTGCTTTAGGGAGGGCTCAGCCTTTCAGAGGCCGAACAGATTGGCGATTTTATACAATAAAAAAAGCCTGTGGCACGGAGGGTAGACAGGCCGTGTGGGAATATCACTGCATACAGTAAGGTTTTTACAAGAATTAAAAATATTTACGCACCAAACTGAGTCCTGGGGGATGCAGGAGGGCTTTATTGTGGAGGCTCTGGTATAGCTCTGGATATACATCAGAATTTGTTGTATAGCTTTGCAAAAATACACGTGCCTGCACCTTATAAAAAACAGAACTCTAAGGGGTAGAAACTGGTAGGTTTCTCCCTACCTCGTTAAAATATAGTACAAGTTTAAAAAGCAGATTCTAGCGTCCCACCTGAAATATCTTGATTTATCAAGTAGGGAATAGAACCCATAGTCTACATTTTTAAGAAGACATCCCCTACCCCTGTCTCAAGTGATTCAGAAGCAGTAACATCCCTGAGAAACACTGATCAAGTCCAACCACCAAATTTGTAGAAAAAACTAAAGCCCTGTCCTAAGTGTCCTTTCCATGAGTGGATCTAATAAGGCTTTGCTGAGACCTCGTTCATGAACTTCATACTTGGGTTCCTAAAATGGGACACGAGATATACATTTTGTGTGTGTGTGTGTGTGTGTGTGTGCGCACACACATGCACACAAGAGGATCCATTGCTCTCCTCAGATTTTCATTTACGTTCAAAATGATACAAAAGCAATAAGAAACAGTTTCTTAGTTTGAGATACAGCAAGGGCTGGCTCTGTCCAAACTAGCAAAACTAACAGTACTGTTTCCTGTGGTATTAAACAAGATTTGGTGCTTAAGTGTAAAATAGTATGACATTTGTATTAATGGCAGAAGAGTGGCAAATGTCAGAGTAATAGAAACACAATGGGCCCAGTCCTTTTATGTTTGTGATCAAAAAAATTAACATTCATACAGCGTTAAGCTTAGTTTTCAAGTACCCCCCTCTCCACCCTTTTCTCCTGGCATGCCTACACTGGGTTCAATGTTATGTGTGAAAACACTTTTGTCCCACCTGTTAGTTGCTCATAAATTAGTGAGGTGGCAAATAGGTGGCTGGATGCAGACCATGTGAGTGGTTGAGAGCTGTAGAGAGGTCCAAACAAAAGACGGTGCTGTGGCAGTACAGGGGAGGGAAACCATAGCTTTTGTTCTGGAACACTCCTTTTGCAACCTAAGTAATGACTCCTGTCTGTACAGAAGTTTTAAAACTATGGGCATGCAATAGATGCTACTGAATGCATTCTGTCCTTCCCTATGTGTGAGATGGAACAAATTAAGGTGGTTTTTTTGTTAGGTTATCCTCAAAAAAGTTTTGATGGTAGGTCTTGCAGGTGAAGCCAGAGATGGAGAAGAGTAAATTAAACCTTAAAGTAGATCAGAGTTTTGTGTTTTCCTCCACACAGAGTTAAATCTCAGAGTACACAATGTCTGTCTGTCCTGACCTTCACTTTCCCACTTTATGCCTCATTCCTAGGAATTTCTCTCAGTGCTTTATTGCTTCTTATTTTACCTCCCTATATATAAAAACCTGTTCAACTTGTCCACACTAAGACTGAACATTTCTTAGTGTATTACTCCTTAAAATATTTGCCTTTTGATAGGGGAAGAACTAGCATAAACCAGAGATTGAAAGTTCCATGCAGAAATTGGAATGGCAGAATAAGACAGTTACCAGCTTCCTGGACAGAAGGATGGACCCTTCTCCACACCACCACTGCACATACAAGGAGCCTAAATGTAATACTGATTTTGAAGGCACTTTTTAAAGTCCTATCAGTCTGGGGACATCAGATCGATTGGCATTGGCCTTGAACTTCTCTGCCACCTGGCCACATCTGTTCTTTGGAGGTGCTCCCTGAAGAGCCTGATGGTAGCTGTGGAGCAGAAGCCAAATGAGGCCCAAGAGGAGTTCTCTGGCCCTATTGCCCAACAAGGAACATTTTTTCTGACTATGTTCTGGCTGCCTCCCTGAGAGACTGCTCTATTGTTTTAGAGTTCTTTTTGATTAATTAACTCATGAGTGTTTTATAATTCATTTATAACAGTTGATCCCATTGGCTTTATGAATTACCAAGGGCATTTTCAGTTAGCATTCTGCATGGAACTTTCTAGAACACATTTGGAGAGCATCTAGGGAAATTAGTATTTACCCAAGCCTAAGATTCAGAAATGGAAGGGAATTTTATCAGTAATTAACCATAATTTTCTTTGAAATATGCCATATTTTCCTCTCTGTAAACAAATATTACCTGGCTTTTTTCTTCTATAGATGTCAAGTGTATAGAATGTGAAACGATTTCTTACTTCTTTCTATAACTGCTGAAATGATAGGAACTCACCTATCAAAAAATTGAACAAGACTGCTTTGGCTGAGTGCTGCTTGTTTTCTCAACAGATTTACAAGACAGTTCACCAGCAGACTGTTTTTATGTTGCCATCTCTCAGGAGAACTTAGATGTGTGTATGTGTGCTTTAAGAAAAAAATTAAAAGGACCATGGAAATTGTATAGTCTATTCTCCCCTGATTCTCTAGAATGTGTGTGGTAACTGAGGGGCAAAGGCTTCATTAATCATCACTTTGATAGTAGAAGATAACTTCAACTTTTCTTCAGACTGTAAATAGATGAACCTTTTTAATTCCTTAGAGTTTGAGTGTAGATTTTTATTATCAAAGCAGTAAGATTAGGAAAATAAATCACATGGCTAGACAGTGTTAGATTCCTTGGCTAATAATATCTTACTGGACTAGAGAACGGGGATCTAGAAAAGGAAAGTAAGGGCACCTGAGTGGCTCAGCTGATTAAGCGTCTGATTCTTGGTTTTCGGCTAAGTTCATGATCTTGCTGCTTCATGAGTTCGAACCCCATGTCGGGCTCTGCGCTGGCCTCGTGGAGCCTGCTTGGTATTCTCTCTCTCTCCCTTTCTCTCTGCCCCTCCCCAACTCACACTGTCTCTGTCTCTCTCAAAATAAATACATAAACTTTAAAAAAAATAGAAAAGGAAAGTAATTTGGTATATATGTATATATATCCATCTGCAGTCTGGGAAGCTATCACTTAGGGAGTGGAATTTGAGTTATATTTTCACACTCTGACATGCTTGGTGCTACCACGTGAAAATGGCCTCAGATCAAATATGGATCAGATGACTGATAAAATTATTAAAGGTTTGTCACTTGAAGAATCCCAGGTGAATTATCCTGAATAATCTATAAGTTAGCAGTCAGCATCTTTATGATTAAACTAAATGAAAACTTCAATCTCCGTATTAAGTAGGTAATATGATTTCAGGTCCCTCACCTGCTGAGTGTTATGCCCTCTGTGGTGGTCATTCCATCACAGACTGACTAACATTTGCACATCCACAGCTCTGGCTCTCCAGGGCAATCTCAAATCTCCATAATAAGTGTGGGATTTCATTTATATACTTCAGGTTTAAGCCAGGAACTTTTTCCTGATGCTGTCTCTCTTGGAGGAATCACATCGCCTTCTGGAGCCAGGATTATGAATTCAGGAGTGCAAGATGGTCCTCTCAGAGATGTCTTTCTTATTTAAATAACCCCCTCCAGGTTAGAAGTGGCAGAGACTAAAAATGGCAAGAAATGAGGCTTTTGGCAGGTATGAGACAGGAACAGCTCCCTTGCCTTATGTCCTCTTTCTGGTGGGCAAGGGCACTCACTCTGACTTTGTTTTAAAGTGCCTGGGGCCAAAGAGCAGTTGTCAAAAGTTAATGATATGTAACCATAAGAAAGATGGATTCCACGATGGACCTAAGTAAATTAACGTGTGATCTGTGTGCTGGCTGCTGCCAAATCAGCCCATGCACATTCACTTCCCTTCAAGGGCAGGCAATCCTTGTCTGCAATAAAAATATTACTCCCTTCTCCCTTGTGTCTTCCTGTGGCACAGATTTTGAAGGATCTCCTTTATGGTCTCTCCTTTATCTTGTGAGTACCTAGCTATCATTCCTGAGTCACCATTTCCCAAAATACAGCTTTTCTTCCTACTCAGTATTTGCAGAATTGATTTCCCATCTGGGCTTTCTTGTATGTCGTCATCAGCACCAAAGTCTACCTCTCAGCTAAAGGGTCGCTGATCAGATGCCCTTAGAGCCAGATCCAGCACCATATTGTGTGTGATAAGATCGCTGTTAGCTGTGGGTAATATGGATCCAAAGATCAGCCCATTAGTCTTCTTTTGAACCAGTTTTAGAAACCTGTGTTCATTTATAATCAACACTTATTTGAAGCAGTAGCACACTGTGTTCCAAGTCAGGCATATATATGGTATAAATATAAACTGAATGGGGCTGCCATCAATTATTTGTCCCATTCACATCAATGGAGCATTTCTTTTCGCCAAATTACAGTTGTGTGTGTGTGTGTGTGTGTGTGTGTGTGTGTGTGTGTACATATTAGGTAAAATGAAGGAGGGTGGGGTAATTTATAAAATCAGATAATTTGAAATTTGAGAGTTATTAAAATTCTGAAACTACTTTTTTTACTTGGCAAAGAAGGCTCAAGACCATCATTGAGGCAAAAGTGAGTGTGTGTTTTTAAGGTACTTTTCTCAGATTTTGTAATCTTAGAATCTCATTTGTTAGTTTTTCTAAGTTGCTTTGAAATTGGGTCTTTACAGCAGGACTAGCATTTATAACACAGCTCATTACAAACTTAATGTTAAAACCCATTCCTTGGGGGCTGCCTGCCTGGCTCAGCCTGTGAAGCTCATGGCTCTTGATCTCAGGGTTGTGAGTTTGGTCTCCATATGTTGGGTATAGAGATTACTTAAAAAATAAAATGTTTAAAAAAATCATTCTTTGGTTTTAAAAATATCTTCTAAGTAAGAATTTATTGAGTTTAGAAGGATCTTTCTTTCTTTCTTTTTTTTTTTTTGAATATCATACCTAAAATTTGTAAATATAAAATTGCATATGATAGACTAAGTCTTAGACTTGGTAATAAGATAGACTATTTGATTAGAAAGTAGGGGGCAAAATATTAAAAACTCCCACAGCCATGAAATATACAGTATTAAATAAAAAATGTAAAGCATATTTTCATTAATGACATCAGAAGCCTGTTTTTATTTTAAGCCTGTCAAAGGTCAAAATGGATATTAACTTGACCTCTGCCAATTCTCAGAGAAAAATACTAAAAGTAATTTGAACATAGGTCTAATTTGCTTGTGATCTTTCTCAAATGGTGGCTCTAGTAGAAATTAATGCAGTATCACTTAATATCTTTTCTTGGAAATAGCTTTCACCTCCCTAGAACTTGTAACCAACGTCATTTGTCTGGTATTCTTCTTTCAAGTTCTATAAAATAAGTCTAATACTTTCTCCTTGTGGAGGTTTTTCCTTTTTGAGGGGAGGTGGTGTATATTCCATAGGTTATGGAGAGGTGGATATTCTCCAGGCTTACAGTTAAATGTTTAAAAGTAAGTTTATTATGCTTCACTTTACTCAGTTTTCCCATTTACTCTTAATAGCACCACCTCATGTTTAGCTTCCAGTTTTGCAACATCGAAGCCATTTTACACATTTTTCTTCCCCATCTGTCACCAAACTTGGATCAAGTGCTCCTTTGTCCTCTTCTCAGGGCCCTTATCCCAGCCTAGGGCTGCTTTACCTTGTAAAGGAATGACCACAGTAGGCATCACCCTCTTTTTTAAAAAAACTTTTTTTCTCTTTTGGCTTGCAAACAGTTGGTGTTTCCGGCTCCAGCACTCACTGCGTAGCCAAGGATAAATGACTTAGCCTCTCTGAGTCACTGTCCTCATCTGTAGAAACTTCTTAGGGTCACAGTGAGGATTAAATACGTGAATACACATAAAGCATTCAGCATGGTGCCTGGCACATAGAAAATGGTCAATCATTTCCTACTGTTTTTATTTTAGAAAATTGGGAAAATGCAGAAAACAGCATAGAGAAAAAAAATTAGTATCACCTGAACTCTTGGTACTCTGAGATAACTGTGATCCATATTGATATAATTCAGCCAATTTTCTCTTCCCACGTGTAGTGTACAAACTGTTTTGTAATCTGCTTTTCATTTTGAACATTTCCCCACATAATTTAGTGTTCTTTCATAATATGATTTTTAATAGCCACATTGTATTCCATTGTATGGATGCCGCATAATTGAATCAACC
Source organism: Acinonyx jubatus (assembly GCF_027475565.1). Classification (NCBI taxonomy): domain Eukaryota; kingdom Metazoa; phylum Chordata; class Mammalia; order Carnivora; family Felidae; genus Acinonyx; species Acinonyx jubatus. The sequence continues at coordinate 102,450,203 of NC_069384.1, read as the reverse complement.
AATTTCCATGAATAATACTTCGGTAAACATGTTTACACCCAAATCTTTTTCCCCCCTGGAAGAGAATGTAAACTTTTATTCAAGTAGTGATGTCACAGAATAAATGGCAGTTCTTCCAGACCACTAACCACAATCCCAGGAGTTCCTGTATGAAGAATAAACTCCATCTTGAACATACCACCATAACAGTCTGCCCCAGCCTTAGAGAACCTACATAAATGAGAGGGATTTACATTCAAAAATATTACACCCAAATCTTTAACCTCATATTTAACTTTTTCTTAAAATAAGTTCCTAGAAAGGCCATTACTAGGTAAAAGCTACACACTGTTTTAAAGTGGTTACATTTTTTCATATTCTGTCTAAATAAATTGTCCCATTTATACTCCAACCACAGTATGGAAGGCCAGTTTTCCTGTCCTTCAGACTTTTTACTTGTCTCCGTGCTTTAATTTTATTCAAGTGCCTCTGAAACTCAGCTCCAAGCACATTTTTTCTCAAAACAAGATGTGATTATTTATTTCTCTCTTTGAGATGGTTAGTATTTCCTGTTACTGCTGGTACAGATCCAAACACTGGTTTAACGGGGAGTTAAAACTTCTCCAACTGCCAAGCTCTTTCTTACTCCTAGTTTTCATCTTCTTCATTTCTTAATATTTCTTCTTATGAACTTGCATTCACTACTTTCTAGATTGCTTTTCTTTCCTCCAGTAAATGCTTCTTCAAAACTGATCTTTAAACTCCAGTGATTTTTCTGGTTCTTTTCTTGTTCCCACTCCTTAATTTTTCTCCCTGGAGGCCATTCAGCACTTAATATGGCTCATATATGAAATAAATATGTTAATTTATCCCAAGATTCATGCCTGTTTTTTATTTCTTTGTGAAGTGTGTTTTTCCAGTATTTCATGTGTGTGTGTTGTTTGGACATTAAACTTGCAGGTTCCTTTATGTCAGACGTTTGTTCTCCAAGCGGTGTTGGGTCTAATGCACTTTACTCAGCAGGCATTCAAGAAGTTGGAATTGGCTGGCTGACAGGTTTTTAAGATGAATTGTGAAGCAGTTAGCAGCTTTTAAAATACTTTGCACCCCCGCCCATTCTTTCATATATATTGATTATTTCCTAAAGAACATATACCACTGTAATAGTAAAGAGCTTTTTAGCCGAATGACCAGTACCAGCCTTCTACCTAGTAGGTTCCTGAATTTAGACACTTAGTCATTCTGCTGCTTTTATTTTATCCTTTTTGAGTATTTTTTACAAGGTCTGCTCTAGCCCTTTACTGTCCTCCAGACCAAAGTTGCTATGTATGCAAATTCTGTAAGAGGGTGCATTGGCAGGGCACCTTTTGTGCCCTGCCTCACCAGTTTTTAGCTCATCTTTCCAGCTGTTGACCATCTTCTCAGGTGTAATCTGGAGAACCTGTGAACTGTGTGTCTTCCAGTTTCTGCCCTGAGGCTTCTCTGCTACCACCCGAACAAGCACAAACTTGAACATGTAGGCAGAGTTAACCTCCACAGGGCAACCATTAACTGAGAAGCCCAGTTTTGAGCTGCATTCCACATGACTCTTCAGACGGTCCCTAGCAGATTCAAACCCATTGCCAAATGAAGAAATAAAGGCAAGAATGGAGAAGATGGAACAATTATGGAGAGAGGAACACATTAAATAAAGCTTCCTGTACAGTTTTGTATGTGAAGTACATAATTTGCTATTTTGGGTTTAAGCTGTTTACTTTCCTACAGTAATGACATCAATGATAATTAAAGACTAAGTGTAGTAGCATTTTCCAGTGGAAAATGACTCCTAGGCTCTATCTAGAATCGTGAAAGCAAGTTAAGATTGCAAGCAAAGAATTATATACTGTCAGAAGGTTTTCTCTAAAAGCTATCGCAAAATACCTGATTCTTGGCTAGAGCCAAGATGTTAAACTTCTTGGTGCCAAGCACTGAACCAGATGCTGGGGGAACCTAAGGGTATGTAAGATACAGTTCTTATCTCAGCCACACTGAGGAAAATACTTACACCTATACAAATACCTACACAAACACTTGAAAGACTCTTGGCTACTATTAGGTGTGTTCACTAAAAGAATTTGTAGCATTTTAGCCAAACTTTGAAGGATGTGAAGGACTGGCCAAAACCAGTAATTTGTCTACTTTCATTCAAAGTTATTGTGAACATACAGAATGGTAACAGCATAAATTGCTGGGGAAAGTGTAAAGTACCACACGAATGCAAGATACTGATATTGCTAACTAATATTATCGTTTCTGGAATGGTTGATTATAAGAGCATGTAATTTAGGATTTAAACTTCCAGTAGCATTTCTCATTGATGAAACAATAGATAAGTAATCTTAAATTTTAATTTTTTAGAATTCCAATGAAATTCTTAAATTTAAATTTTTCTTTGTATTATCTGTTACCTGTGGAATAATTATAATCTCAGTTAATAAGATAACAGCCTGGTTTTTTATTGAGATATAACTGACAATTGTTTCAGGTGTACAACATAATGATTTGGTATTTGTATATATTAGGAACGATTACCACATTAAGTCTAATTAACATCTATCATCACACATAGTTACAATTTTTTCTTGTGATAAGAATCTTTAAGATCTACTCTCTTAGCAACTTTCAAATATACAATACAGTATTTTCAACTGTAGCCATCATGCCAAACATTATACGCCCAAGACCTATTTATTTTATAACTGAAAGTTTGTACCTTTTGACCACCTTCACCCATTTTGACCACCCCCATCCCACCAATCTGTTCTCAGCATCTACGAGTTCAGTTTTCTTTTGTTTTGTTTAAGATTCTACATATAAGTGAGATCATATGGTATTTGTATGACAGCCTCTTTTTTAACATAGATTCACGCTTGAACATAAGGTTTTAACTGCCATTTGAATACATTTAGAGCATTGCCTCAGTATGAAGGTGATTTCTTGAAATATCTTGACAGAATCTAGTATTTTGCCAGAATTGCTTTCTTTCTGTTCCTCTTAAGAATCTTTCCCATGGGAAGAACTCTATACATGCACATGCAGTTATACTGTTTTAGAAATGAAATGCCAAAGTCTAACAACAACATAGTAAAAAAAAAAAAAAAAAAATAGGCCCTGTTCAAAGGCCTGTATCATGATTTTAATTAGAAAAGTAAATCAGTAGTACAATTTCAAGGAAATGTGTATGCTTTCAATAATAGAGAGTACACCAGTATTTGTAAAATGTGCATTTTAAATTACTGCTGGTACCTCATAGATTATCTCCAAGAAAAAACATTAAAGACGATATTACACTAAATAGCAAGGTAGTATGAGTCTACAAATAGTTATTCTGCAGTATGTTTGTTTTCCAGTGTCAAGAGAAAATTGTTATTAAACTCTAGAATTAAATATGTTGTGGTAATATGCTGAGTCCATTTACATTTTATGGAATAATTTTATTTGTTCTGCACTAGATGGCTGGCAGAGAAATTGAGCAATGTTTGGTGAAATTTTAAAATTGTAATTTCATCAACAACTGACCTAGGAACTCTAAATGTAAATGTGGAAATAAAAAGTGTTGGGTGGTATATTTTGCCATTCTGAGGACTGATCTATAACTTTTCCCCATCATTTCCCAGTAGACTTTTCCTGGGAAATTAATTGTCATTGTTCTGGCAAGTTTCTCTTCCTCTTAAACTGTGCTAACATTTAAAAGGAAAACTCTGAAGGTTACAAAGATAAAAATTTTAATAAAGATAAAGATAAAAAGATAAAAATTTTAATAGTAAAAATTTTAATAGATTTTAAAGATAAAAATTATAATAGTAAGAGCAGTGAAACAATTCAGAAATGTGGAGAGTAAAAAGTGAGTATTCTCTACAATTGGAGTATAGCTCTCCCTACCTTCTCCCAGGCACATATGATATTACAGATTAATTATGTACATACATATATGTATGCTTTCCATAAAAAGGATATATTGTCACTGGTATTCTGTAACTTTGTTTTTTAATGTTAAAGGTAATATCATGATGTTCTTCCTTGTCAGTTCAAATAGACCTAGCTCATTATTTCCAAAGGTTATAGAGCATACTGTTCTATAAACGAAAAAACAAAACAAAACCCTGTTGATGAGCATGTACTATATATGTGTTTGTGTGTGTGTTTAACTCACACTTGTCTTAAATTATGCAATGAATAGCTGTATCAGAATTAAAATATATATATATATTAAACTATGTGGATGGGTCTTCTAGGCACATATCCCAGAGACAATCCTTTTTAACAGTTTCTTTTATTTAAATTTATTAGTGGTTGTGAGTATAATTTTAAGCAGTATATGTATGCATTTGTTTATTTTATCACCTTCAGTCCCCATGCATGTGAGGCAGAACTGGACCGCCAGGAGATGCCAAACTCTTGGTTTTCTTAAGCGATGTGTTTTAAGAATTTCACAATTCCCCTGATTCATACATGCCGCTGTATCACTTAATTTCTCTCTTAAAGTTCTGTTTAACTTTAATTGTGATTCTCAGCTGGGAGGGAGAAGAGTATGCTATCTCCAGCCCAGCAGCAGAACATACCAGAATCTTTGGGGAGGTCTTTTTCAAAGTATGCATGCCTTCCTTCCTACTTCAAATGGAAGCTTGCTTACCTGGTTGAAAAATCACTGCATGCGATTTCAGGTGTTACTAGTTAGGAGTGCTTCGTGCAGATTGTGTAGCCGAGAAAAAGAAAATAAGCTAAGAACGATTTCTATGTCTATATATCTATATCTGTATCTATATATCAGAAATATATATGTATATATATAGGCCAAGACATTGAGTGGTAAACAGTTCTTTTTTCAGGTTAAGGGCATCATTGCCTTAGGTCTCTTCATTCTGTTTATGCCATTATTCCATTATCAGCCCCAGCAGAGGACTCTCTATTCACTTCACAGGAGTTCCTGTGTAAGCATTAATGAGCAGAGAACATCAAAGCAGAGAAGTGGATGCCGTGGCATAGGTGAGCTCACCGCTGGGTTGAGTGACTAGCTTCTGCATTCTAGACCAGGGCAAGTCAGATTTATAGCCAGTAAAATTACTATCACTGGGTCCTCAGAGTTCAGCGGAATAGTTGGAACTCCGGGTGATAACTCTTTGTATGCCAAACCAAATCCATCATCTTTTGTACCTTTAAACCTGGTAGAAAATTCCTAGAGGTCTGTGAGTCTATTTGAAGGCCCACCATACTTCGTAGAGTGGAGTCTAACAATGACAATGACAAGAATGTGCTTGTCTAAAGGGTTTGTGTCACAGTGCTTTCGGTTTCACTACAGCACTTGAGGGGAAGGGAACAGCCTAAGATGGCTACTAATAGGGTTCTCTACCTGTTTTAACTGCAGACTGCAGCAGAATATGTAAAATCGCGACTCCCAGAGGCCCTCAAACAGCATCTTCAGGACTACGAGAAGGACAAAGAAAATAGTGTTTTGTCGTACCAGACCATCCTTGAACAGCAGATTCTGTCAATTGACAGAGAAATGCTAGAAAAATTGACTGTATCCTACGATGAAGCAGGTATGTTTGTCTTTAACATGCACGCGCGCGCACACACACACACACTTTTTTTCCCTGCAGAAATGTCTTTATAGACTTTGGTTTAATTTAGGCCCTTTTCTGAGGTAGAAGATGAAGGGCAGACTGGATTCAAAGTTACATAACATGGATTAACAATAAATTTCTGCTCTGCAGTTTTAGTATCAAAAATTTCATCAAGAAATTCCTAAAAATGGCTCTTAAGTATCAAATCCCTTTAAATTTTTTGCTTTTTTTTTTAAATGGAATTTTTCTGGCCTCTTATCCACCATGCACTCCTGTTGATTTAATCATTTAAAGTGTCACTTCAATTTTGGATACCAGCTAAAACCTTTTACATCCGACAATCCAAGGATTGTTACTTGCTTCAAGCATTACTTTTTAATTTCAGAGACTTTCTTTTCTAAAGAGGTACCATTTTTTTTTTCCTTCAAGTTTCAAGCTGAACTTAACTTTCTTTTCCTTTAGCTCCTCAGATGAATTCTCACCCCTAATACCACATTGTAGACTTGGGTTCACTGCCTGCCATAATTCACCCATCTAAGGGAGTTTCTTAATGAAGGCATGGACAGGCCTCCTTATAAAACCATTTTAAAATATTACAAGGTCTGTCAGCTAGAACTCAATTTTAACAAAGCCAGTACAGTATTACTTGGAATTTTAAAATCTTTAATAAAATTAAACTTGGGAGAAATATCTTGGATAAAATTGTCATTACTTACCCCTTATTCTCCCCTCCCAGATTTAGGAAAATAGGTTGCTAATGGACAAATGTTGGTAATATTAATCCCCATTTTAATACCAGGAACTTCTGTCTGTATTTTCACAAGGAAGTTGTTAGTTTGCATCTTATTTTCTTTCTCATGATCTAAGCAGTCTCAATGCTGACATTCTTAACATTTGATTTCAAGCTTGAATAGCAAACAGAAGAGCAAATTTAAAAAGCAAACATTAGGGGCAGCTGGGTGGCTTAGTCAGTTCTTGATTTCAACTCAGGTCATAGTCTCAAGGTCATGAGATCAAGCCCTGTGTTAGAGCATGGAGCCTACTTAATATTCTCTCTCTCTGCCCCTCTACCCTGCTTGCTCTCTCTCTCTAAAATAAATTTTTTTTAAAAATTCTAAAAAGCATATATTATATACTACATATGTCTAACCACTAAAGCAGTTTTCTGGTTACCAATCTGTTCCCATTTACATTCCATCCTCTAATCCCTTTACACCCCTGTCAGAAAGGATCCATATCTCTACCCTTGCCCAAGACATTTGCCCAAGACATTACTACTCTCTCTCAGTCTCCTTTGCTTTATTAATTTTCCAAACACATTGGCTTTCTTCTGCCTGGTGAGTGGTTAGTTATTTGATCTCCATATTTATCTTGTTTTTAACATTCTTTTCTTTGGAATTCACATTTATCTCCTCTCCCATCCCCAATGAAATAAAGTAAAGCTATGATTTAGCCCAATGAAAATACTATGAATATTTATAGAATCTTAGAGATTATAGACCTCATGTAGTCCACCCACTTGCTGTTCCCATAACCATTTTATGGTGAGAAAACCGGGACCCACAGACCTGCCTAAAATCACACACCTCCTAATTACTAATCAAGCTGGGCTTTCACCACACTCCTGCAGGTTCTCATCCCCTCAGTAGGCATTTGTTGAGTGCATAGCAGATTTCTAGGCCATTGGAAGAAAGAGGAAAGGTATCAAAAAAGGCAGGGAGGAATCTGAGATATAGAAAACACAGATCTTGCTTGAAGTCTAGCTGGCGAACTAACACATCTGTGTATGACTTCTGGAGAAAAATTCCCGAGGAGTTTGGGAATAGGCACGCTCTGGAATAGCTACAAGCTATCAAAGTTAAGCTGAAGGGAGTAAAGGAATAGTGAAAGCGGCTCAGATTTTCAGTGGGACTCTTTTGGGGACAGCATTAGTTTAAACCCTGAAGGACAAATGATGAACATGGTTTTATGAAGAGAACATGGTTTTATGAACATGGTTTTAGTCTGCATGCATGAAAGGGCCCAGGTGGACACCAAGCTGGCAATGAACATCAGCCTCAGCCTCCTACCACCCAGTTTTAACTTCTTCAGGAAAAATTTTCCACTCACCTGCACTCTTGTTGAGTAACTACTCATCTGCAGAGGTGCCCTTGTATGTGGACGTTAGGGGCAGATACTCTGGCATGGAATTTATCGGTATGAAGGATTTATCAACTTGAAGCAGTGGAATGAATACAGGATTGGGAGCTGGAGAACTGAATTCTGGGACTTTCCTCTGGCTTAACAGTGGTGTGATCTTTAGCAAATTAATCTCTTAGAGCCTCTTTCTGCATCTATAAAGTTGGGCTAGTAATATCTCACAGGGTTATTATAATAAAAGATAGCATGTTTGGGGAAGTCCTTAGAAATCATATTGCAAATGCTGCTAATGTTGAATGAGAACAGATTTGGATCTTGTCTGTCTCTCAGACCAGTTTAAAATACTCTTAAGAGGGTTTTCTTGGCATATAAAGTTTGGGGAGGGAGAGGGAAATTTTTAAAAATGATCTTCAGATGCTTCTGAAAGTCAAACCACATCTATCTGTTAAATTCCCCACTCTGGGATCAGTTTGCCCTTGGTCATTCCTGCATGAGGTGACACATTTTGTGGGGACTGTGTATATGTATATGAATAGGTGAATGTCACTGTGTGTTAGAAAACCAAAAGATCATTCACTGCCTTCTCCTCCACTACCCATATATTTAATATTTCATTTAAAGAAAGAAGAGAAAATACAAAAATACTGTTATTTAATAGAAAAATATTTCATCATAGTACAAAAGAATCAGGATAGAAAATCGGTAAAAAAAAAAAAATAGCCAATACCTTCAGATATAAACATCCTATACTAAAATACTCATTTGCTTCAAGTATTGAACTTCTTTTTTTTTTTTTAATTTTTTATTTATTTTTGAGAGAGAGACAGAGTGCAAGCTGGGGAGGGGCAGAGAAAGAGGGAGACACAGAGTCTGAAGCAGGCTCCAGGCTCTGAGCTGTCAGCACAGAGCCGGACATGGGGCTCGAACTCACGAACTGTGAGATCATCACTTGAGCCGAAGTTGGATGCTTAACCAACTGAGCCACCCAGGTACCCCAACTACTGAACTTCTTATGCTATGCTAGGTGTGATGTCCTCACGTTCTTTTTTTTTTTTTTAAGTTTATTTATTTATTTTGAGAGAGAGACAGAGAGACAGAGAACGAGAACACGGGTGAGGGGCAGAGAGAGAATCCCAAGCAGACTCTGCTCTGTCAGTACAGAGCCCCATGCAGAGCTCAATCCCATGAACTGTGAGATCATGACCTGAGCTGAGATCAAGAGTCAGACGCTTAACCGACTGAGCCGCCCAGGCGCCCCTGATGTTCTCACATTTTTAATTCAGCTCTCCTAGTTTTAAGAAGTAGTTGTAAATTAGACACTAGCCTGGTCTCTAGAGAGGTTAATTTGTTTTTAATGCTCATCCACGGATAAATCAGCCTGAGTGACTTAATGACAGTTGCCACCATCTGTGGCTTCTAAACTTCTAAATACCAATTAATGAAAAAATTCCTTAGATGCTTGTCTAAAACCAGTGGCTCAGAGCCTTTTCTCCCTCCCTCCTCTTTGTTAGTCTTTCCTTCTTAGCATCCTCTCTTTTCCTTTAAGTATATACATACCTTAATGCTTTACTCACCTATAATTCAAGTATCTGGCAATCTGACATACCTGAAATTTAGCAAAGAAATGGAAAGTAAGGAAACACCACATGCAACCATACCATGTCACAGAATTTGTGGACAAACCCATACAACAGAGGCTTTAGATTCTCACCTAGAATCTATATATTTTTATTTTATATTATTCTGAACAGTTAGGTTATATTTTCCAATGTGATATTTTCTTTTATAAAATTCTTTTTCTGACCATGAGTGTTACATTTTTATTGCAGAAATAGAAGTAAGTAGAATGGTGTAAGAGACTAGTAATTATAATAATCCTACCATTGTGAACATTTTGGTGCATTTCCCTCACTCAAAGCATTTTTGAAATATGGTTGATAATTCTGCAGTTTTATATTCACTTTCTTCACTTAGCATTAGTACGTAAGTACTTCCTCATTTCATTAAAACCTCTTTATGTGAAGATAATTTTAATGGCTGCACAATATCCTGTTCTTTGAAAGTACTGCTAGCTAACTAAACATTCTCCTATGCTGACACTTACGGTTTTTGTTTTTGTTTCTGCTATAATGAATCATGCTGCAATGAATATGGTGGGCATTTGTCTGCATTTCATATTACTTTAGAGAATAGACTTTGGAAAACATGAGTTTAAGATTAGGATTAGAAGGTGGGGAAGGGGATGATAATTGGAGCAGAGACCCTGAGGGCAGCAAGGAATACGAGTAAAGAGTAAATCCACAGACACCTATAAAAAAGTTATTTGTATTCCCAGCATTGCACTACACTCTGTGAAATCAGCATCCATAGACTCTATATTATAGGGTTGATATCATTGATCTTCACAGTAGTGACCTTGATTCACAGAGAATGTTAATTATATTTTGTATGTAAAAATAGTAATTGTGTAAACCAGTTTAGAAGCATTTTCATCCAAGTGATTTATTTTTAAGTTTTGACAGGAATGAAGATGTATTATGGTATAATTGAAAGAGGTTTTGGAACTAAAAGACCCAGACTGTATTCTAACTCTACTGCCAACCAGGTTTATGATCTTGAGTGAGTCACCAAATCTTCCTAAAGCCCATTTTCCCATCAATCAAAGGCATGGACAGGATCTCATAGATGTCTTCCATTTCTTAAACTGTAACTCTGGTCTCTTGACACTGGAAAATGTGGGTAGCCATAGTTTCTGCAAGGTTGCATGTAGCTTCATCTTGAATCTTCTGCTTGCTCTATTGCCTCCCTCTTGTCTCCTCACACATCCCATGTAATTTGTATGTAATATCTGACTAAAAGAAAAACATTACTTAACTTTCCTGGCATCTGCATATGAAAATGCCTAGGCACACTTTTGTTCGTGGGATGGGAAGTGAGACGATAAGAGTCCAACAACATTAGATTTTGGAAGGAGAGTTTCTGAGCCATCATTTATGGATCCTTAATTTCCAAGAGCTGAGCCCAAGCAAAGCTACCTGCGGTGAAGACACACCAAGTACTATAATGGATGTTTTGGAGAAATAGCTTTTTAAAAGGGTGGCGAATGAGCTCTGAGCAGTTTAGGAAGTAGCCGGAGGGTTACTTCCTATCGAGCTTATTTTATTCTTAAAATAGACGGTACCTAAAAGTTACACCTACGATTTAATTGAGCCATTAGTGTCAGCGTAATCAGTGATCTCAAAAAGAAAGCCATTTACTGTCATGGGGTAAAAATTGAACACACATCGGGAAACCAAACCCAGGAAAGAGACTGTGAATTATTTAGGGACCTTTCAAGTTTTCTACGAACATAAAAAATTCAGTAAAAGGCATTTGCAGGAAGTTCTTCACTCTAACAAATAGAGTGAATTTCTCAGTATGTTTCTCAAACACGTCCTGAGGGAAGAAGTAACACTAAGGTTTCCTTACTTTATATCTTCAATCACGATCTCGTTTCCAGGCTGAAAAGATACACTTGCCAGAGCGTTGCTGACAGGTTTTCAGAAGAAGGGAAAAACAGGGACCCAAAAGAAGCTTAAAAAGGGAAATTAAGTCCTGGTGTGTAACCTCTGACGCCAACTTCTGAATTTCTGTAAAAAATTTAAATCTGTTTTATTTTTCCATTATAAGAGCAATATAAATACATTTTAGCACTTTTTTTTAAATGGTAAGATAGAAGATGAAAAGATATCTCTAATTCCAGCACTTACACATAGCCACCATCTTTAGTATAATTACTGCCTCTCATTTTTCTGTTGGGTTTTAGTTCTTTTTACCCAATTATATATGTTTTTTCATTTAAGACTGAAATGTCCTATTTTTCTGTGTTCTTTTAAACTACTCAGAAAAGTAATTGTTCATGGTTGCATAATAACCTATTGAGTGGATATGCCATAGTTACCATTCACATAACCTTTTAATATTTCCAGCATGGTCCCTACCTTTTTTATCCACGTTCTCATTACCATATAGAATCCCTGAATTTGAAGGTTTGCTTCTAACCTGTGAAAAGGTGAAAATAGGTAGTATTATTAACAGAAACACAATGAGGACTTTTGTAACGCAGCCAATTATTAGTCATACAACAGTGGAAGCAGAAGATGAAAATAGGTAGTCAAAATCCACTTATAATCTGAGAACTTCTTTCTGGCCAATAATAGCAGTCTTTTTAACCATGCTAATTTAAGTTTCAGTTATAATTCTTATATTTCCCCCTTTTTATCATGGATTTCAAAAGCCAAAAGATAAGTGTTCAGGGAGTAGTAACAAAGTGACTTTGTCAATTATAAACTAGAAAACTCTGTGCCACAGCCTTTGGAAAGTATCCAAACATGGGATTCACAAGCCCTGGGGCTGGTTTCCATGTCTATGGTGGAACATAGCACCTCTCTGCTTGGTTTCTTCCATTTTTAAAAAAGGACATTGCATTAGGTATTTTGTTAAGTTTTTTTCAGCTTTACCAATGTGTGATTCTGTCGTTAGTTCATTTAACATTTATTGGTTTATTCATTTATTCACTCTAAAAATTGAGCACCTGTGAGGAGGGCATAGTGCCTGCCACTGGGAATGCCCAGATGACCATGTGGCCCTTCACTGCAGGTGTGTGTGGATGCATAATGTGTGTATACACGTGTGCCCAGTGGTAGGAGGTCAGAGGGACAGAAGTAGAAACATATAACTGGAGTAGAGTGGAATCAGTGCTCTAGAGGGTATGTTCAGAGGACAGTAAATGTGTAGAAGAGGCAAGAATTACATTTGGGATGAAAAGTATTCTTAAGTAAATCAGAAAATCATAAGAGAATCCCTAAGCCTCTTAGAAACTGTTAATCTGGAAATGTAATGTCAGTTGCATTTTTAAAGGCAGGCTTAGTGTGACTAATGCTTTATTTCTCCTTTGCTTCCTGTGATGATGTGCCAAAGCCTCATACAGACATGTTCTTGCCCTCTGCCATAGTATCACCTTCCACATTTTAAATGTTGTTCTCCAACTAATATTAATTAGCGTATATTAATTAGTTTACATCAGGGGCGCGTGGGCAGCTCCGTCGATTGGGCGTCTGACTCTTGATTTTGGCTCAGGTCATGCTCTCACATTCGAGAGTTCAAGCCCTGCGTTGAACTCTGCGCTGGCAGTGTTGAGCCCGCTTGGGATCTTCTCTCTCCCTCTCTCCCTGCCCCTCCCCTACTCATGCTCTATCTCTCTCTAAAAAATTAATAAACTTAAAAAAATTAGTTTACATCAATATGTTATCAGCATTGCCTGTTTTCTTATGAGATGTCCAAAATTAAAAAAAAAAAAAAAAGATAATTCAGAGTGAATTTTATACAAGTGATATGATGGGGAGTTATTTTTTTAAAAAGTCACATTCCCCAGCTTCCTTTTGATTTTTAACAGAAAGCTTCATATCCACTCTGAGAATACATTGCTCCAAGTTTTGTGGTGTGCAGAATAAAATTTTAAATTTTGAAGAATTTGTTGAGAATATTGGAAACCACAAGCTAACACTGGGATTTAGAATCAGGAAGTGCCACCTCTAGTGATTAAAACATTTGAATGGGGCTGTGTTTATCTTTCTAATCAAGTTGTCATTGTTTGCCACAAGGGAAGTAATGTTATTACCTGTTCTAAAGTAGTATTTGATTACAAGGACTGAAGAAAATGTGTACACTTCAAAGAAAATAATTGTACCAGGTGGTCACAATTTAGACTGCATTGGCCAGGCAGAGACAGGATGCCGATGCTCTCAGTATCTCTTCCTTTCAGCACTATCGGAATTTTGTAACCAAGATTCTATAGACTTTGTTGGAATGCTTGTAATAAATTTTAATGAGATCCAAGTTAATTGTAAGACCTTCAGTCTGTAGGGAAAAATAGGATAGTTTTTAAAGTGCCAGAATTTCTAATGTACCGTGACTGTCCATTTGCAGTAGTGAGATGTAAGCAAAATGCATCCTCTGGCTGACTTTCAGACTGGGAAGATCTGTAATCATAGGCAGCTGGACTACTGTTTAATGTCATTTTGCAAGAATGTTAAATTTAATCTTCGGGAGCTACTAGACACACTCCAAAGTTTCATTTGGTAAATTGCCTTCTGAAAGGCACTGTTTTCAAGCCACCCTCTCTCATCCAGAGGAATTCTCTTTGTGTTTCTTTCTTTGGTTAATGTCCCCATCTCAAGGCTGTGTGGCTTAGGCCCTTTCTGGTGAGGCTGGTCTGATGAAGAATTTCTGCCGTGCCTGCCCTCAAGAAGCACCTGAATGTGCTCTTGTAGTTTTGTCATCAGTCCAAGGGAACTGTAAATCAACTATGGAGAAATCACTAGGACGTACAGTGTTCATTCAACGCAAACATTTATTGTGTACCGGGTTCTCGCTAGGTGCTGAGAGTCTAAGAAATGGGGAAGGACAGTGGACTTAGAAGTCTTTCCCTTTGAATTTATTGCTAATGCTGACTAATGTCTCTATAAATCCATCTTCTAAGACCTGCCTCAAAATGACACCTTAACTGGCTTCTTCCTTACCTGAGTCAGGGCTTTCCGTTCCTCTGACCTCAGCCCTTCTCATCCAAGGAGGTAACACATTATCCTTTTGTTGTTTATTATTCTACTTGCTTCCTCAAAGTTTGATTTACATACAGTCACTATTTACATGCATACAAGAATGATGGTGCAATAAAAATAGGAAAGCAAGGCCAAAAAGGAGAAGGAAGCAAATGTACTAACCATGAAAAATAGGCAAAATGAAAATGTTTTCCAATGGGGACAGCTTCTCTTCTGGTACTAAAGTGTCTGTGGACTTTTTCAAAAGGCACCTTGTAAACAGGCCATTGAGCAGCATTATCTCAGCTTGGGTTCCCTAAAAGCAGAGTCTAGGGGCGCCTGGGTGGTTCAGTCGGTTAGGCGGCCGACTTTGGCTCAGGTCACGATCTCACGGTCAGTGAGTTCGAGCCCCGTATCGGGCTGTGTGCTGACAGCTCAGAGCCTGGAGCCTGTTTCGGATTCTGTGTCTCCCTTTCTCTGACCCTCCCCCGTTCATGCTCTGTCTCTCTCTGTCTCAAAAATAAATAAACGTTAAAATAAATAAATAAATAAATAAATAAATAAATAAATAAATAAAAGTAGAGTCTAGAACAAAAGCCTTGAGTGCAGATAGTTAATTTAGGAATGCAATCCCAAAGAACAGGAGTGAGGGGCATGGGGAGTGGAAAAGGAAGCAAGGGAAAAGAGAAACATGGGAAGCTAATATGAGGACACATTATGGGGTTGGCCTCCCCTGAGGGTGACTGACTGCTGCCTAGGTCCACAAAGGAAGCTTGTGAACAGCATGCTGGAAGCATCCACCAGGAGGTGAAAGGGGAAGCATTTAGCTACTAGTCCCACTCCTCACTTGTCAAGGGTCGCTCCACAGACATGAACTTCACACTTCTGGTTTACATTTGCCTGAGTGCCAAGTGGGTTTGGCGGGCGTCCCATACCTTAGCATCAGGGAAGCTCCCAGGAAGGAAGCAAATGACCAATGGCTCAGGCAAGGCTATATCTGGACTGAACTGGGTTAAGAGGTGGGACCAAGAGAGGGCAAAATGGTACCCAGGAGATGTCCCATACGAGTACAACAAATGAAATCTTATAACAACTTAATAAGAATTGCACGTGAGTTTGTCTTACTGTCATTTCTTGCATAACAGCCATCTATAAAAGCCAAAGATACGTTTTTCATATTTTTCAAAGCTCTGGTATAGCATGTGGCTCTGTTCAATGCAGAGAGTATTTAAATGCATTTATGGAAAAAAATCTTACGTATAACAGGAGACAAAAGGAAAGGGTATTTTTGTTTGATGTAATATTGGCAGCTTTCCAGCTTAAACCAAAATAATTGACTAATCCTCATTTTTATGGCTAATGAATTCAAGTACCTAGGCTCTTCAACCTGAGTGGCACAGTGAAATCCAGCTTTTCATATGTGTAAAAATTAATTACCTTCCATAGATAACTCACAATAGTGGTTACCCTGGAGAGGAGAGTACATTTTTATCCTCTATTGTATTATTTGAATTTTTAACTTTGTCCATACATTTTCTTTTTTTTTTTTTAATTTTCAATAAATAAATAAAACTAAATAAACCTTGTTAGTACATTTCCCCTTATCTTCAATGCTGGAAATAGAATATAATAAGACTGAAAACCATTCTCCTTGTTTTCAGTAAAGCTTTTCATGTATATCCATGGAATAAGTAAAGAAAAGAACTCAGCAACAGGGTCAGCCATCATGGAACTGCATTGTCAAGGTCAAAGAAGGTCAGTAGTGAGACGGGCTTACTACTGTGCCAGTGAACACCTGAACTCCAGGGATGCTTCTGCCATAGGGTTCTTGGTGGTCTTTATGCCCTATGTCAGCACTGGTCCCAGAGTCCCAGGAAGGCTAGCCTTATTGGGGGGGTAAAAAAAAAGGAGAGAGAGAAAAGTTCATCTGAAAGAGAATAGCACTCATGGCCAGTGAGCTGATGTGGATTCAGCATTTTCTGATCTTACTTCCTGGTGGTTGCCTCTGGTCTACCCTACCTTGATCTTCCTGTGTCTGACAAGTTACCTGACTTGCTGCTTTACTTGGCCTTTTAGTCTGATTCTCTTTCCTGAACTATAGCCAAACCTCTACTAATTTTCTTGCAAGAAAGTATAGCACACTGGAAAGAGCCTAGGCTTTGAAGCCAAACTGGCTTCAAGTTTATTACTTATCATGCCTTATACAGCTTTTTATGAGGATTAAAGATAGCGTATGGAAAATGACAGACATAGGGTAGACAATGAGGGTAACAGTGTTCGCCTTTCTGCTATTATCTTTGCTGTTACCTAGGTTGTCATATTTTTAGTTTGTTATACAGGGGCATTTTCCCAACCCCTTCATGGTTGAGAAGATTTCCTATCTTAAACTGTGCATAGACTGATTTCCTACATGAGCACAACAGAAACCATCAAAATTCTGGCTCTGTCAACCTCCTCTTTCTTCTTTGTGCTGCCCTGAATGGAAAAGCAATTTCTCTACTGCATTGGTACTCTGTTTTTGGTTTTTCTTTCCTAATGCTGTGTCTTTGTTATCGCTTGCTGCATAACAAATCACTCCAAAACTTAGCAGCTTTAGACAATAATTGTTTATCATCTCACACAGTCTCTGAAAGTCCAGAACCCTGTTTGGTTCTCTCGTGAGGTTGCAGTCAAGTTGTCAACCAGGGCAGCAGTCTTTGAATACTGGGGCTGGAAGTACTACTTTCAGGCTTATTCATGTGGCTCTTGGCAGGAGGCTTCAATTCTTTCCACATGGCCTCTCCATAAGGTTGTTTGCTATACAGCTTCCCTCAGAGATCTAAGAGAGAGCAAGGGAGTACCCAAGATTGAAATGGCAGTCTTTTATAACCTAATATTGAAAGGGACACACCATGGTTTCTGCCATTTGCTGTTGGTCCCATAGACCAACCCTAACTCAGTGTGGGAGGGGACTGCATGAAGGTATGAATACCAGGATGTGGGGATCATTGGGGGCATCTTGAAGGCTAGCCACCACAGTCTGAGTTGTAAAAATACCTGCTCTTAACTCTGCCAACTCCTTCACCTCCGCTCTCTATTATGATCACCCTTTCTCTCATTTTCTCATAGGTGCCTTCATCCTGCTTCCATTACGTCCAAAGCCAGAGTGTTTGGCCCTGTCCCCAGCCCTGGGATGGCCTTAGGATTCTTTAGACTTAGCGTCCTTTCCCATAGCTGCAGATTGTGTTTCATTAGGCCATTGCCAATGCCCTCACTGTATCAGTTGCTAAGTATTTTGAATTTGACTTCTGACTCCTCTAATTTGTGAAGACCTTTCCTTCTAGAGCTTCCTAACACAATACCCAGTATCTTAGTCCATTCAGGCTGCTATCACAAATACCACAGACTGGGTGGCTTATAAATAGCAGAAGTATATTTCTCACGCTTTTGCAGACTAGAGTCTGAGATTAGGATGTCAGCATGATCTGGTAAGGGCCTTCTTCCGGGTCACAGACTTCTGACTCCTCATTGTGGTGGAAGGGGCTAGGGAGCTCTCTCTGGCCTTTTTTTTATCAGGGTACTAATCCCATTCCAGAGGGTACTGTCGTCATGATCTGATCACTTCCCCAAGGCCCCACCTCCAAATACCATCATATCAGGCATTAGGATTTCAACATGAGAATTTGGTGGGGGAGGCAAACATCTGGACAGTAGTTCTCAGGTATTCTCTGTAGTTGCCAAACTGCAGCTTAGTTTTTCACAACGGTATCCTAACTGCTTTGAGATGAAAGCATTGCTCTCTGGATAGTTATAGTTTTCTGTCTCTCTGTCTCCCCGTCTTTCTGTCTCTTCTCTCATCATTCCCTCACTCCCCACCCCTCACTTTATTTTTCTTTCTTTGTTTTTTCCTTTAGCTGGCTATGTTCTAAAATTTATCACATTTAAATTTTTTATATTTATTAAATAATTTGATGACCTGTTCTGTTTTTAATTTTTAAAATAGATGAATAGAGTAACTAGTGAAATTATTTTTATATTTGATCCAGCAGTAAAAGAGTTTCCTTTCCAGGTGCCTGGGTGGCTCTGTCAGTTAAGTGTCCGACTTCAGTTCAGGTCATGATCTCACGGTTCATGGGTTCAAGCCTCACATCGGGCTCTCCACTCTCAGTACAGAGTCTGCTTCCTATCCCCTATCTCCCTCTCTCTGCCTCTCACCTGCATTGTCTCTCTTGGTTTCTCTCTCAAAAATAAATAAACATTAAGTGGAAAAAAAAATTGCTTCTTGGCTGCCTCTTCAAATGAAAAAGTCACTGAATATCTTGTATTTTCTACTTTTTATTATTCCATAATTTCTCTTGCTTGTAGGCTTCTCCTTTCCTACCAAATTCCACCTCAGTTTCTTTGTTTCTAGAGAAAACAACAGTAAACAAGTGAGTCTCTCATCATGTCAGCTTTAGTGCAAGAATGCAGATGGAACTAACAAGTTACTTCCCCCATTTCCTAGAGACTGCTTCATTGTGGTTACATTTTTAAAAAATGTTTTGAGAAAAGCTTTTTTGAGAGAACACATATATATTTTTTTTATCTACCACTCTTAAAATTGCTTTCTGATCTACACGAAATTCAATCTGAGATTAAGCATTGAAGAGCTAGGAAAAATAGAAATGCCCTCACAAAATGAGAGATGCATTTGATTTTTGCACTTAGGCCCAGCTTGTAGAAAGTATTGGCCCACATAAATAGAAGGAAATAAACTCAGCCAAATTTGCCTACTTGTCTGCAGGCCTACATGTGTTTTAAAATCATACCTGTAAGTGTTATAGTCCTAGTGTAATTGCATTTGCAAATAAAAATACAGGAAGCTCTAGTGCTCAGAGTACAATTAGATGTGTTAATTTTCCCTTTTGGCTCCAATGTCAGAACTTCAAGCTTCTTCACTTGACTGTACTTCCTTGTAACCTTACCCTGTAGGGGAAATCACTATTCCAGAACCACCAAAGAAAATGAGCTTGTCTAAAAATAGTTGCCTGTTGACAAGATTTTAGCAGATTTTTTTTTTTTTTAATATGAAAGCTTTGCCAAATGGAATGAGGTCAAATGTGACAGATGTGGTCAAATCCACTTCTAATCTGTAGATCCCACTTCTAATCCGTAAGACCAGCTGCAGTTGTGTTAATTTTAAAATGGATATTTTGAAGTTGTGCTGAATTTATGACATTCTCAGCATTTGTCTATATCTCTAAGCATTTGGGGGTACTGGCTGCATTCTGTGCTTCGGTGATCAGTGCACACTATTCACTGGTGTCCATTGGGTCCTACTTACCAGAGTCTCAAAGGAGGTTCTGTTTGGCCCTGCTTTTATTTGTCAGGAATTCTTCTCCAGCAGCCCTGAATAATAAAAATTGGTTTACTATAATACTCTACAGCAGGTGGTTCTCGACCAGGGGCAATTTTTAACCCATCTACCCCACCTCCTGACATTTGGCAATGTCTGGAGGCATTTTTAGTGTCACAACTGAGGAGGAGGAATGGGGGGTGGAGGGGAGGGAGATGCCTAGTGGTATCTGGTGGGTAGAAGTCAAGGATGCTGGTGAACTATGCTGGAAGGTACAGGGCAGCCCTCATAGCAAAGAATTATCTGGTCCAAAATGTGGATAGTGATAAGGTTGAGAACTGCTTTAGAGCAATCATTCTCAACCTTTGTAGCATATTAGAATCATTTTGGGGAGCTTATACCTTGAATGCACCCGGACCATTTAAACCAGAATCTCTGAACAAAGTACCCAGGCCTCCATGATTTTTTAAATCTCCCCAGGTGGTTCCAGTACACAGCCAGGGTTGAGAGCTGCTACTTTAGAGCAAACAATTTTAGAGGGCAAGACTAGCATAGGCATCGTCCCAGATAGTTTCCTTTCTAAAGTACCTGAAAGGGCCTCACTGAAATGTGGCTTGACATATGGGCAGTGTCCCATTATAGTATTACTGTGAGGTTCAAATGAGTTTTTAATAACTTTTTATATTCTCTAAAGCCAGCACTTAAAAACTTGAGGAACTTCTATTCTCATTACCATATTGGAAGTTCATTTTCTCTTGGTTCTATGTAATAAAATATGTTCTTTTTTCCTGCTGGTGAGTGGAGATAACAAGTATTTACTGGTGGCTTTAGTCAGTGAATTTCTCTCAGATAACATTTGGGGTATTTGGAGCATTGGAGATTTCTTTTCCTTGAAGGTTTCTGATGTATTTTTATGACTTGATGAACAAGTCTCATCATTTGTATCTATCTGAATCCATGTGCTATGCAAAGGAGCTAAAGTATCCTGTCTAAAAATATTTTATTTGAATATTTTCCCTTTTGCATCCCTTTCCTAACCATTTTCTCTCACAAAACCCCAAATCTTAAAATGCATGGACAGTCACTCTAAACTGTAGACAAACAAGTATTCTCTAAGTATTGTTAACATTTAACTTTTTATTTTATTTTAGAAGCCTCTGTTGATGGCACAGCTTCTCAGGGACCCCCCCCCCCCAACCCTCTCCCCAAAAAACACAAATGTGTCTCAAACCTTTTGACAGGTAGATTGAACAATTCTTAATGATGTGTTACATGGTAGAAAGACTTCCATTTGTAAAAATCGGGGCATACTTGCCTAGTGGACAATAAAACTGTCCCTGTCCACATTTGCCCCAGAGCCTCAGCGGAGATCAGATTGTCCATCTGCAGATCCCTTGAAGGAGTAGAGTGTGGTGTAACTCATGGAGAGCCATCTGAAACTTGGGTCATTAACATGCTCTTCTCCCTGCACCCCCCAAGCCTGTCAGTAGATGCTGGACAGTAACCACAGGGAATGGGAATAAGGAAGAAAGTGGTGGTGGCCGCAGAGCCCAGCGGCTGCCCACAGTTCTGTAGGTTTGTTAGGTTTCTCAGGCAGGACAGGGAGAGGTCCAGGTTTCCAGGGCCCTGAGGTTTACAAATTTGGAGAACCTCTTTAGGAAAAAAAGAATAAACATTAGGTACAAAATGCAGATTTATTTAGGATGAGAAATCACAATGAATTGCACATTCAGAGAGGTAACAAATACCCAAATATTACAGAACCTAGAAAATAACAGTATTTTTATTAATTGTCTGATACAGGCTGTTTAGTCTGACACATGCTTAATTTTTCCCATGTTTTTGGCAGCATACTCTTTGTTTGCCTTTTCCTGTAGTGATGAGTTTGTAACATTATTTCCTCCAGAGAGACTAGGAAGACAACTCAGTCTCTCCTTTAGAATAGTTGAATGAAATTTGTGGGATTTTATTTCGTTTTGTTTTTTAACTGATGCTGTGGAAAGTCTCTTTCAGCTTTTCGACTTGTTAGTGATGTCATGTCAATTATGAGCATTGCTGCCAAACCTGGGAAAACCTCTATCAAAGTTTCTTGCATACCTGAGATGAAAGATTTTAGGTCATTTGAAGTTTTCTGATGCAGTAGCTAATCATAAATACTCCGTGAATTTATAATACTCGTAAACCAGTTCGTTATTATTGTCCTTATTGTAATGGTTCATTTTGAGTTTTGTTTATCCTCACTGAATGTCAAATGATCAATAAGAACCTGTCGAGATGTAATGGACGAGTCCATTTCAGGTCAAAGGAGAGCGATGGTGTGATCTGGCAAAAGCGTGGTGTCCAGTTTGGGCGCAGTGCTGTGTCCAAGTAGGGCAGCAGTGGTCAACAGGAGTAGGAGGGTGTGCTGGAGGCAGCCAGGAAAGTGGGAAAGTGTCAAAATTTGGCAGGTGCCTCAAGATAGACTAGCTGGTGTACTTTTAATTTAAGAAGTCCAGGGCCGTTGGTGGACCACTGAGTATGTGAAAGCAGCATGGTGTAATAGTAGTACCATTGGCCTCAGACCCTGCCAAATTCTGATTTGAATCCTAGCTCTTCCCCTGGCGGACCTGTGAGACCTTGCTGTCAAAAACTATATGTGAAAGTAACTGCAAGCAACGTAAATATTTCACTATGCTTAAACTTGATATATCCTCGAGTGCCCCTTAGCTAGACCCCCAGTGGAGGCCAATATAAGCTCACTCTATACAAGGAAAATATAACCAAGGGGATAAAGAGTAAAAAGAGACAGTGGTTTTACCTGATTACTTCTTACTTCTCCACATATGTTCTCCAAATTTTCCAAAAACATGAGCCAAGAAAGAGAACTTGTGCAGGGAGGGGCCCTCACATTTAAGCTGCAATAGCTTCAGGTAAATCTTCTCTGCTCAGGACTTACTCTTTCCCTCCTCTATGGCTTCAGAATCAGAGATTATTTTTTAAGTTTATTTATTTATTTTGAGAAAGAGAGAGGACAGAGAGAGAGAGTATGTGCGCACCAGCATGCACATGAAAGGGAGGGGCAGAAAGAGAGGGAGAGAGAGAATCCCGAGCAGTCTCTCTGCTGTCAGCACAGAGCCCAACTTGGGGCTCGATTCCATGAACAATGATATCATGACCTGGGCCAAAATCAAGAGTCGGACACTTAACCTACGGAACCACCCAGGCATCCCAAGACAGATGATTTTTAATGCAATTATTTAGGCAGTTACTATCATTTTTGACAGTCATGTAGGGAAGATATACTCTGATTACATTTTAGACTAGATCATAAGACCCAAGCAAAGGAACATAAATGTCTGATATCAACACTCAGACAGAAGGTGGGATGATTATTCAGGGCAGGGCAGGATCTAACCCCAGTCAAAACATGGTCAGCCACCCCCTTCATCCAAAAGTGAGAGTTAATGACAAGAAAAAGTCTATAGGGTGCAACAAGGGCCTCATAATTTAAGCAGTAGTTGATCTTAAGGTATCTAGAAGAAAAACAGAGTTGTAGCAGTAGGAGGCCCATAGCAACCAGGATTCTGGGCGGTTACATTTTGTCCTGAATCACACAGGTGTGACCCCTGCCCCAGAGGCCTGTTTAGCTGTGGGAAGAAGAAGCTAGGAAGAGGCACTGATTAGTATTTTAAAACAGTGGCCTTCAATAAAAAATACAACGCTTGCATATTTTCTAAAAAATTTTTGAAAACTACAGACTCCTCTTGCACATTTATAAATTGACATATCAACCTTTCATCATAAGTTTGAGTAGTAACAAAGGATATAATTTCCGGCATTTTACATATGAACTTTAACTATTTTAATCCAAATCTTGAGCTACAAATTTAGATCATTAAATTTTGAGGAAATGGCTGCTTTTTAGCTTAGTTGTTAAACTCAGTCCTTACTGTCAAACAAAAGGGCCAAATTAGACTTACTTGCTATCAGAAAATGCCTGTTGTCATTTTTTCAACTCAAAGGTATAAAAACAGTTCCCTATAAAAATCATCCTGTGTCTGAGTTCTCATTCTAAGATGGATAGCTAGATGATGGATGAATGGATGGATGCATAGAAGCAAAGAAAGGATGGTTGGGGGCAGGGAGGAAGATGGATGGACAGATCATTATCTAGGTTACACCTTGCCCTAAGTATGTTGACTAGGAGAAAGAATGCACTTTCAGATTCTTCCTTTCACCTCCAATAAGTTTTCATACTCCGGGCAATGTTGTTGTAAGATTTTTGATGAATGTGGGAGATACTGTGCTCTTTTGTAATGTGGGAAGAGGGTAATTATGAAGGAAAGATGGGAAAGGAGAACCATCTCAAGACAACCTAAGTTACGAAAGAAAGATCTGGGAATGGGATCTGAAAATTGATTTCATTAAAACTCAGTGTACATATGTCTTCTGGGAAGTTTTTATGTATTACTAAAGGTAAAATTAAAGACAAAAAAACATAATTTTTTTACTTGCCTGAACATCAGAGTCAGAGACATCTAGAGGGAGACTACCTAGATAAATATGTTTTGATACGTTTCTCACTTTGGGAAGAAATTTATGCAGAAACTGATAGTGGTAACTAGGCTCTCATATCATAATCTGTTGGATAATATTCAAAGTCTAGTTAGACTATTGGAATAAGGGTTCCTACTTGATCCAAACTGGCTTTGAATCCCAGCCCAACCAGTTATCAGCTATATAACTTTGGGATAATTACTTAATTTTTCCAATTAATGGTTTTCTCATCTGTAAAATGGGACTAATAAAGAATGGTATCTTCAATATAGGATTGCTGTTAAGATTAAATGGCAAGATACATGTAAAGCAGTGTGCAAGGAAGGGTTACATGCATGGGATTTATTTATTTGTTTGTTTGCTTAAGAGAAGGAGTGAATCTCTTTTTAAATTTGATTCCTAATATATGGGATGGACATGCACCTGAGAACACAGAGAGGTTGTGATAATGTCATGCTAGAAAATGCCTTCTGATTCACCACCTGGCACATCCTAGAACTCAAGAGGAGTTTCTCAAAGCTTAGAGTAATAGGTAGACTTTATTAGGGAAAGAGAGAACTTATAAGCTCAAGATTAGCAAGAGAAGGTCTAGGTTCCCTATATTCCAGCACCCCACAGAGAGTTGTGTCCCTGGCCAGGGCCCTCTACTGGATACTTCCTAGTGTCTATATTACAAAGAAAAACCACAGCTTCACACCCCACTTTATTTTCCTTTTTCTATAAGCAAATGTGAGAGATCCTTCTCAGTAATGGGACACAAGTGTCTCAAGCAATATAGATTTAGGTGCCAGTTTTTTAGTTATTGTCTGGGAATACCAGCTTCCCAGTGCCTAGAAACCTTGGGCCATGGGAAGTTGGAGCCCATCTGGCTGCAGGAGGAAACTCCAGATACCATGGGAAGCTGAGCTGGGGTCAACTCTTCCTGGTGAGAGAATCCTTAGTCCTAAGTAGCTCATCCAGGCAATCAGTGAGCCCTCAGTATCGCTTTTGGACAGTGCTGCTCCTGAAATCACAGGTATCATCTGCTCTCTGCTTAACTCCTAGTCTGGATCTGAACTCCAATGGGAACAAAGATTTGGGAAAGAAACTTCAAGGAATTTAAAGTCTCTTGTGGGAAACTCTGGGCATAGTGCTGCTTTAGGACTAAGAGGTCAGGGTGCATTATAATAGAAGACCAGTTTTACCCCACTGCATGGGACTGTCCTGATAAACCATAAGCTCCTTGAGAATTGGCAGTTTTGGTTGCAACAGGAGATAGCAACTTTGTCATGGACAGCCTCATGAGGGGCATTCCCTTACAGCACATTGTATTATAAGAAAGAAACCTATCGAGATAATCTCAAGAAAAAAGGAAGGTTTATTGGAAGAATAGAATCTTTGGGAGGGGCTTAAGGAAGAGCTGAATAGGCAGAACTAGAGCAAGATGTAACAAGGGCAGCTCTGGAAACTCTTACAGAAGTATGTAGATCTTCATTCTGTGGCACTGTCATTCATGTGGTTGGGTTACTGCTGCTGTGTAACAAACTACCCCAAGCTGTGTGGGGGTGGGAACCCCACAACATTTTATTGTGCTTATGGATTCTAGGAGTCCACGCATAAGGGGAGTCACTTGTCCTTGACTCTTCATGTGTGGGGCCTCAGCTGGAAAGACTTGCATGGCTGGGTGCTAGAGGAGCCACTTTCAAGATAGCTTCTTCATATTCATACTTCTAGTACCTTGATGTAGGAATGGGCTTCATGGGTACTATTGGCCAGAGCGCCTACACATGGGCTCATTAGCATCCAGGCCAAAAGATAATCAGACTTTTTATATGACAATGCAATGTTTTGGGAGGAAGCATCCTAAGAGGGGATGTCCAAAGAATGGTCATTCCAGAATATCCAGGTAGAAGTTGCATGCCTTATTTTTTAAGAAAAGATTTGTTATTATTTTCTTATTATTTACTTAATTTTTTAAATGTTTATTTTGAGAGAGAGTGTGTGCACATGTATGCGTGGAAGCAGGGGAGGGAGGGAGGGAGGGAGGGAGAGAGAGAGAGAGAGAGAGAGAGAGAGAGAGAGAGAGAATATCCCAAGCAGGTTCCACACTATCAGCACAGAGTCCATCATGTGGCTCGATCTCACGAACTGTGAGATTGTGACCGAGCTGAAATCAAGAGTCAGATGCTTAAACCCATGAGCCACCCAGGTGCCCTACATGCCTTTTTTTACCTAGCCTGGAAGTCACTTCTGACAAATGCTATTGGCCAAGTAGTCAAAGGTCACTCAGATTCAATGAGGGAACAGAGACTCTACCTCTTCATGGTAAGGAACAGAGACTCTACCTCTTCATGGTAAGGCCATTTTTTTCTAAATTGTTACACTGGGCTACCAACTTCACTTTGTTCCTTGGTGAAATTCTTGAACTAGGGAATCTGATTGGTTTAGCTCATTCTGTGGATCAGTTCCTCTGGTCCTGTCAGCTCTGGCAAAAAGGGCAGGCTTATATATTTAGTAGAACTTTTCTTCCCTGCCTCTGAAAAGGGGCAGGCTCTCTAAGAAGAGTTCGTGATTGAGAAGGAAATAATGAGATCTCTAGCGTGGACGCTATCAGGAGTGGTAACCATCTTACTGCTTTCCACAAGCGGTTTGGGGAATAGAGGGAACCTGGGCCAGAGAGAAGAGCAAGCTTATGAGGTGACTGAAGCTCATGGGGGCACAGATTCTGTCAAGAGCATGACACTTAAATTATTTGTGTTTATTGACATCTATAAGAAAGTGAGGTCTGGAAGCATTCAGGCTAAGCCAGACGTGAATAATACTAGAAAATCAACCTTGTTCTTGAAAGGAGAACAGATTTGACCTTGAGCAAAATCAAAGAATGATAGAACCACTTCACAGCTGCTACAGATTTCCTACTTTTAGAAGCAGACGTTAAATATCAGATTTTCTTGGCTTTTAGTGTGTCAGTCCCAGTCAGTAATTAACAACACTGAATGAAACATCTTTGTTGAGATTCTCAAGCTGCTTAACTGATCAGCCTAGCTTAGCTGAGCATCCTGGGGTAGTAAGCAAAGGGAAAATATGGTTCCAGTTTTGGTGTGTGTGTTACTAGAGCAGCCACTGAAAAGAATTAAAATGTTTTTTCATCTTCCTTTCTGCCTGGGAGAACTAATTCATGGGGAAGTTAAGTGACTTTCTCAGGGTCTCAGAACAACTTAGTAGAATAGAATAGCCAGTCTTTAACTACCAAAGCTTTCCTGAGAGCCACAATTTTATGCTCTACCAGCCTACTTCCTCTGTTCAGATAGAATTTATAGTGGTAGTGCAGTTAGCTGAAGATGTCCGTATGATACTTTATGCTTGAGAAGAGGGCAAGGAATATCTGTGATTTCATAAATTAGCTCTGTTGCTCTCGTGAGCAGCAGATTTTAAGGATAATCAGAACCTTTACTAGAAAAAATATTTGTTATGGAAATGAAGAAGGCATGGTTCTTTTGTAGAAAAGAGCAAACCAGACTTGGCTGATATAAAACCCAATGTGTCGATTAAAGGGAATGTTGTTACTTGTGTGAAGAAGAAGAAAGGAGGAGATAGACTGAAACAAACTGAACCATTGCTGAGGAAAGTCTGTCATCTGAAGAGTATGAGGACTTCAGGGCCTCATGTTGAAGTCCTGCTTTTCCTATCAATATTTCTTAATTCATTTAATTCTAATCTGTTTGCCATTCAGTTTTCCTTCTTTTTTCCTTTAATTTTTATAGCACCAACTCCTGTAGACCAACATGATGATTGCCCTGTAATAAGTTCCTCTAGAGTGGGAAGTCTTAGAGAAAAACAATTTAAGTATTTCTTTCCTCTCAGTTAATATGCTACAATAGTAATTCTCATCCTTGCAGAACCTACACTTTCTTTTTATAACAAATATTTTGTAACACTCAGTCTATCATCTTGAAATGAAATTCAGAAATTCATATGCATAATGTTAAAATTTAGTGAGATGCCCTGATGACATAAAGGGGGAGACAAAGGGAAAGTAATATATAATAAAATTATATGTATTTCAATCTGTAAATACTCAGGTACTAATACACAAGAAGTCATACTGGTCAGATGCCAACACTTAGATGCTTGTGGCACTTCCATAAATACAACAGCTGTGAATACAGACAGCTGCATTGGTTGGATTGTGGTTGGATTGTTTGGACAACTCAAATATAATAAGTGGTTCTGTTGTGGTGAACTGATTTTTCCAAGATGGACTAACTCTTTGTAAAGTTCTAAACAGAACAAAGTGCAAGCTCCTCTTCGTTTTCACAGCAGTTACATTCCTAGAAAATTCAGTGTATAGCAAAGCCATTCCAAAAATATTTTTTGTTAACATGCAAAGCAGAAGACCCTGGCTCATGTGGTCATTAACAGGTTTTTCACTTCTGTTATTTGAAAGTTGTGTGCAGTGTAGGAAAGTCTTTGTTTTGTAGGACTGGCCATTGTGTTATAGAACATCTAGTGTCACTGACCTTTGTGTGTGTGTGTGTGTGTGTGTGTGTGTGTGTGTGTGTGTGTAACCCACTGTCCCTATGACAACAAAAAATGCCCCCACAAATATTCACAATACCCCCATTTGGAACCAATGTTGTAGAGTCTGGAACAGAGGTGAAGAATTAAGTTTAGGTGAGTGATGTGAGTCTTCCTGAGTCCATTTGTAATGTCTTTGATTAATTTAGGGGGGGTTTAGGATGCTGAGAGCCACTGTTTCATTTTCAAATATTAGAACCTTAAGATCCTAGGATCTTCTCAGGAAAAGGAAGCGTTGTGATGGTTAAGATGGCATGCTCAGTTTATAGCTTTCACAAAACCATTAGAGCTTCATTTGAATCCCTAAGAAGGGTTTGGTCAGGGAAAGAAGACTCCAACTGCAGAAATGGTTCAAGCCTAAGCGACATCTTGAGGAACCTAGAAATAGGGTCAGTTATGTTTTGAGCAATGGTGTAACTGTCTTAGGAAATTTTAAAAATGTCCTTCTTCTAGGACTAATCTAGATCAATGGTAAGTGAATTAGAATCTCCTGAAGGTCACACTGTCTCATTTTCTGAGGAGTCCTGGAAACCTGGGCCTAATGTGTAGTCCCAAGGGCTGTAGCCTGTAAGAATGACCCACAGGAGGTACCTGAACCACTCATGTAATAAAGAGAATCCAAAGTGCTTAACTAGAAATTGATGAGCAGCCTAATATCTATAAGTCTATACCACTTATCTCATTATGTCGCATTCTGTATATGTAGTTACACATACACATGTGCCTTTATAATAGATTTATGAAGAGAGCTTAATCTCCAGTTTCCCCTAAGTAATATAATAATAACTAATAATGACAACTAACAATTATTGAGCACTTCTATGTGCTAGATGCTATTACATGCATTTCATATGTTCCATTGTCTCAAGAGCCATAAATGGGAGGTATTATTTTTCACATGGGGACACTGAGGTACAAAGATGTTAAGGGACTCGCCTAAGGTTCTATAACTGGTAAGTAGCAAAGCCAGAATTTGAACCCAGGCAGTCTGTGTTTCTAGAACCCATCCTCTTCGCCATTATGCTGCACGTTTTAATAAAGGATGTAGGTTGACAATTCATAATACACAAAGTGGTACTTCTTTAAATATCATCCTGCTCCCAGTCCTCATCAAGCTAAATGTTTGGAGGTGATGATGGTTAGAAAAAACTGGTAGTGCTGTTACAGCTTTATTCCCTAAGTGTCTACAGGAAATCCCCGTGTGTATTCCAGTGTAACCAGAGCACATGAACAGTATCTCTAAAACAGAAACGACTAGTGTAACCTTCACTCAGTTCATTAAAATTTGGGCCCAGGACTCTCCATTCCAACTGACAGACAGACGCTCAATTCTGACTCTATTAAGCAAAAAGAAAACCAAACAAAACCAAACAAAAATGGAATGTGAAATTTACTGGGTCTGTAAGTGAAAAGTCCAGTATATACACTCAATTTAAAAATGGCTTGATCCAAGTCTCAAACGATATCAAAGCTATAACTCTCACTCCTTGTGCTCTGCTTTTCTTTGCTGTTAACCTTACTCTTGTCCACTGCAAATAGTTTCCTCCTAGAAGCCACAAAAGATGTTTGTTGTTTGCAATTCCAGAGGAAGAGAGGGACTCTTTTCCTGGTATCCACAGGGAAGATATTGATTGGCCAGTGTGGGTCACATGCTCATCTTTGACCCAAGAACTGGGCCAAGGAAGAAGAATTCTAATTGGCTAGCCTGAGCCATATGCTTATTTGCCTAATCCCTCAGCAGGAGGGTGGGCAGGAACTGGGGACCTCACGGCTTGGAAGATAGGTGGCTCCCCGGGGGAAAGCAATGCTGGACATTTAAAAATGACATGTCACTGCTTCAAGGACCCAAGGATCCAAGGAACCAGAAACTGACTGCTACTATTTCTGCATTGCCAGGCCATTGCATCTCCCAACTTGTAACTAAGTTGTTGATCCATGTACACTGTTTTTGTTTTTGCTTTGTTTTGCTTTTTGTTTTGTTTTGTATATGAGGATGTAGAATTGTAAACAGTACCTGGCAGAGGGTAATAGTTCACTAATTGCTAGCTGATGTTATATGCTCATAAGTAAAAATGATATTGTTGCTATTGCCTCGATAATGAATGTCTGACAACAAAGCTTATTATAATGTATACTGGTCTCAGGTGATGCTTATCAGCAACTACATGAATTATAGAGCAAGACTTTCTAATCTAGATTGCTCTTGAGTTTGATAAATTATTTGATCTTCTGCAACAGAGTTGAGGAGGGGAAAAGGAAGTCAGATAAGAAAATATGGGAACTGAAGTAAAACTTTCATGCTAAAGAGGGTCAAAATGGAGGGGTGCCTGGGTGGCTCAGTCAGTTAAGTGCCTGACTTCAACTCATGTCATGATCTCATGGTTTGTGAGTTCGAGCCCAGCATCAGGCTCTATGCTGACAGCTTGGAGCCTGGAGCCTGTTTCAGATTCTGTGTCTCTTTCTTTCTCTGCCCCTCTCCCACTCACACTCTGTCTCTCTCTGTCTCAAAAATAAATAAACATTAAAAAAAATTTTTTTATGAGGGTCAGAATGAAATGGTCACAAGGTGGCAAAAAATTGTCTCTTGCCTGCCCTAGGTCCACCAATCGGAAAACATTGTCCTCCTAATGATTCTAAACCATTAGGATCACTCTGCCCACATTGGGTAACTTGGCGGAGCTTTGTAAAACTATAGCCCACAGGCCTTAACCCTGAAGACTGAACACTTACCACTTTGGTAAGTGGGGAGGGGCACAGATTCCTAGAGTAAGTCTAGTGGGCAGCTAAACATGAGAACTGCAATAATTAACCTCTGTAATTTATAGGGGAGTATATGCTATAGTAAGAACACAGAGCAACAGTTTGGGCACACCCAAGCTACAAAAACTGAACCTTCAAGTGGTGTCTGTGAACATACAGGTGTTCACATCTGCCCCTCTTTTTGATGACAGAGCCATTCTGGACTCTTAGCACAGCTAACAGGTCCTGCTTAGCTCCTCATTTTTCTCCCATCAAGGACTGATACACAGAACCTGTTCTTTCCTCCTCCATTCATGTCTTCCCCACCCCCCCCATTTTCCCCTTTTTCTTTCACTGCTCAGTTAATTTCACTTTGAACAGTTTCTTTCTCATGCATATAGGCAAATTCATTCTGACACATTTTCTGGTCTCTTTTGCAAATCTTACTCAAGATTTATTTTGGGAGGAAAATATTATTCTGTTTATTCATGAATAATCACAACCTTAAATACAGTTAATAAATTATATTCATTTATTCAAAAAATAGTTATCGTGCACCTACTTTGTACCAGGCATGTTTCTGGGTACTAGGAATTAAACTGTGAATACGCCAGACAAGTTCCCTGTCCTCATGAAGATTATAGGGTAGTGACAGAGACAAAATGATGAGCAAGTGACTGACTGATAGGATGCCAAATGGTGATAAGTGCTATGGAGAAAAATAAAACAGAATAAGAAACTAGAGCTTGGGGCGCCTGGGTGGCTCAGTCGGTTAAGCATCCGACTTCAGCTCAGGTCATGATCTCACAGTCTGTGAGCTCGAGTCCCGCGTCGGGCTCTGTGCTGACAGCTCGGAGCCTGGAGCCTGCTTCAGATTCTGTGTCTCCCTCTCTCTGACCCTCCCCCGTTCGTGCTCTGTCTTTCTCTGTCTCAAAAATAAATAAACATAAAAAAAAAAAAAGAAACTAGAGCTTGATTGATGGGGCATAAGAGGGACTGAGGTGAGTGAGCAAGCAAAGCTTCTGAACGCAGGCCTGAATGAAGTGAAGTGAGCCCTTCTAAGATCTCAGGAAGAGCCTCAGGCCAAGTGACCAGGAGACACTGAGGCAGGAATGTTTGGCCTATTCAAGGAATAACAGAATGAACAAGGCAATGGAGGTAGGGTATAAAATGAGAGAGATGAGGAGATTCATGAGACTTACTTCAAATGCTATTAAATGGTGGTATAAGATGAACAACAAAGGTTGACGATTGGATTTGGCAAAATATAATTGTCGGTGCCCTCCACAAAAGCAGCTTTGTTGGCACTGTGAGAACAAAATCCTCTTTGAAGGGAGGTAAGCAAAAATTGTGGAAGGTGAAGAAGTGGAAATTTCAAGTAAAGACAAATTTTACTTGCAATTTGCTATGAAGATAAGCAAAGAAATGTGCCCAGAGCCAGGGGGTTTGTGGTATTTAGGTCGAGATTTTTTTAAGGTGAGAGAAATAACAACATACTGATAATCTAATGAATAATCCTCTAGAATGGTGAAAACAGCTGGTGTAGGAGAGAGAAGAATAAGAGAAAAGCTCTTGAGTAGGTGAGGGAGCCAGGAACAGGGAGGAAAGAAGGCAAGCCATTTTTGGTTCTGTGGGTGAATAAATTGATCATGGGAAAACACCTCAGTTTTCTCTGATTGCATCTCTTTTCTAAGGAAAATAGTGGAGGTCATAGGTTGAAGAGTGAGAATAGGGGAAGTGGTTTGGGGGATTAGAGAAAATGTAGAAATATACAAAACAGTCAACTCAGACACTGAGAGATGAAATTCACTAGGAAAAAAGAATTAAAAAATGCAATGATGAATGTTGCAAGATTGATGGTCAGAAACTTAAGGTGACAATAATCAGGAAGATTGTGTTTATAGAGTGCATACCTGAAGTCAAAAGAGGATTTAACCAGATTTGGATATTTTCCATGCAAGGTAACAGAAGGAAGAGCAAGGGAGGAATTTCAGTGATGTACTGCGTAAGAGAGATCATATGAGGATTTAAGGGGGGTGAGGGACAGTAAAAAAGTGGTAGAGCTAATGGGTCATCCATTCTCTTGGGCTGAAGAATTCTTGGAGTCCAAGTGCTCGTGAGAGTGCTGTGGAAAGTTAGGAAGTAGTGATTGGAGAAAAAGATGCTTCAAGTAAAGATCTCTGAAGTAGTTCAAGGAACTAAGTGGCAAGGCTTCCAGTGGCTGGTCTGTGTGGATGGTGACAATGGCAGTGGTAGAGAGAGTGGTGCTAGTCCTTCCGTCCACCAGGAGAACAGTAGAGCAGATCTCCTCTGCAGATGCTTGAGAGGTGCTGGATGTTTATGGGACGGGAAGTGGTGTGGACACAGCACTGAAGAACAAAGAGCTCTGCCCTGCCTTGGATCTTTTGGTATTAGGGGTGTGAGAGAAGACAGATACCACTTCAGAAGGATGCTCGAGAAGCAGTGCCCTTGGCTTAGAGCCAGGCTTCAGGTGGAGCAAGAGGTGAAGGCAATGGTCAAAAAAGAGTTTTGAGCATCAGGAGATTTTTCTGATAAGCAGTTCTGGCAGACATATTGGAAAAGTTGGAGGGGAATAGCAAAAGGGAGAAACAGGAAATGGGGGACACTTTAGCGAATGTATAAAGGTAAATTGGAATGAGTACTGGTAATGAAGCTTGGACTTCCCATGGTGACAGCATAAACAGGACATGCAAAAGGGTGAGTAATGATCTTTTAGAGGGACATGAGGGTAACCTCCTTTTAGGGATTGCTGTTTGGGCTAGAGACTGCTGACTGCCCACCCTAATATCATAGAACCTCCGATTTTTATTTGGACATTGCTGTCTAGAATAAAACAGTATTCCCCCAGCCTTCCTTGTAGCCAAATGGGGCCTTGTAGGACTTTGCATGATGGCTTGGATTCAGAGTCTAGGGCGGGTGTACCTGATTGCCAGGCCTGGGATATGTGCCAGTTGCTAGCTGTCAAGGGGGCTGAGAAACAGAGAGCTGGGCGATTTGCAATAGCATAAAGTCAAACAGTCTACATCCCCAACAATAGGGATAATTGGAGTAAGCTAAAGTTCAAAATAACCTGTAATATCCACCCATTGAGGATTAGTTAGAACAACTCCGGTGCTTCAAAATAGGGGATTAGATGGAAAAATGAAATGTCTAATAATTAGAATGACCTGAATTTACTCCAGCCTTATACATAAAAATTGAAAATGTAGGGGCACCTGGGTGGCTCAGTCGGTTGAATATTTGACTATTGATTTCGGCTCAGGTCATGATCTCAGATTCATGGGATAGAGCCCCACTTAGAATTCTCTCCTTCTCTCTCTGCCCCCCTCTCTCTCCTTCTAAAATAATAATAATAATAATTAATAATAATAATAATAAATTAATTAATAAGGGTAAGCAAACATAATTGCCTTAAAATGAATTACAAAAACATTTAAAATAGAAAACATACCACAAACCCCATGCTTTACTTTTTAATGTCTTATTTATTATAAAAGCAATGGATGTTTATTGTAGAGAAATCAGAAAATACAGATAACCAAAAGTATATTAAAAATCCATAATGCTATTTAAGAGACAAATCCTACTTCCACCATGGTATGTATTTTTTGCCGGAATCCCTTTTCTATACATACATAATTATAGGTTATTATTTTCCGTAAAATGGAAATCATTCTGTACATGCTGTTTTGTAACTTACCATAATCTATTCAAGCCATGCACTAATTTTGGATATTTCAGTTATTCCAACTAATCCCTATCTATTGTGGGCCTTTAATTTGTTCTGACTAATTACTCATTTATTGTTAGACATTTAGGCTGCTATAACTTTTCACTGTTGGCAACAGCAGGTGTAATTGGTCAAACATGAATTAGGAATGAGAGAACAGCAATAAATAAACCAATACAAAAAACTGTAAGTCTATTTAGGAGCTTCTCCTAACCAACCTCCACTTAATTGACTTGTCAGATTAACTGACAAGTTTCTGTCCCCATGTAAAACTGATGCTGACTGATGCCCATGGAAGCCGAACCCTCACGGAAGACAGCTGCTCCCCAGCATATACTTTGCTGGAATGTCAGCTCCACTAGGGCTAGAAGTTTTATGTGTTTTATTTAATGGTATATCCCAAGTGCTTTAGAACTGCTTGGCATTTATTGCATGACTGACTGAATGAACAAAAATAAGGAGAAATATGTAAAAATTAAGAAGGTTCTGCTCGCAGGGTTTTTTTGTACTTGTCTTTAAAAGGATGACATTTTGTTCTGCTTAGAGAACCTGAAATTGGATATCTGAGGTCAGTGGTTCTCGAACTTTAGCACACATCAGAATCCCCTAGAGGTCTGGGCCCTTCCTTGGGATTTCTGATTCAATAAGTCTGGAGTAGGCTCTGAAAATCTGTGTTTCTGTCAAGTTCCCAAATGCTGCTGCTGCTGCTGCTGCTGGTCCAGAGTCCACATTTTGAGAAGAACTGTTCCAGATCATACCTAATGGATGTGGTTTACGCAAAAAGATAATTCTGAACTTGGGTATCAGGCAAACTGGTACTGGAAGGAAGTTAAATTCTAAGTTCTGTTGTACTTAGAATTTGATCAGGTTGGGGAACCAGGCTTTAAAAATATGCAGGAATAAAGGAGGTGGCGTGTCAGAACAACAGCTAAAATATCATCACTGAAGTAATCCAGTAAGGTCTCTATTTTCCACAGTTTATATTACCAACACTGCGTGCTAGACACGATCACTGCCATTGTTTCTCCTGAAAACTGACTGATCCTACCATTACCTAAAAGAATTCTTGCCCATCCCTGCAATTTTTTATGCTTGGCTCTGGATTCAGAATCCAGTCCAGGAGACCTGATCGGCTAAGCCTTGCTCGTGTGCAGCATCCTGGCTGGCAAGGGAGACTGCAAGAGTGAGTGTCTGGGCTTTTCAGTTTCTGTAACAGGAATAGGACTCTGTCTTCCCTTTTATTCAAAAGATGAGTATATTCCCAAATATGTTATATATCCACTGGAGATGATTTCTGAATTTTTGACCTTGACTGAAAGGGAGAATGATACTGTTGTTGGCAGAAATATGGATGCCAACAGGAGAAACCAGATTGGGAAAAACTATTTGTTGTATTCTTTTATACATGTTGGTTATGGCTGTTTAGGTACATCATAGAAAATCTGGGCACGTCTAAGCAGTCATGTTGTCAGATGCCAAATGGGCTGGTTTGATGACTAACTCATCATCTGAAGGACAACATTAGGTCAAGCTTGAACAAGACCAACTCCAAGCCTTTGTAGCTGGTCTTATTCTGGATCTAAAATTCTCTTGATGGGATTTTTAAAAAGTCAGATGGACAGGCAGGAAGCAAAAAAGCTGATATATTTTGCAGTTTTGTTTTTCTAGTATAGATTGCTTTTTCTCTTCTAGATTAAATAAGGACAGCCTATTACTAACAATCTCAAAATAAAATTGTGCATGTCCTAAAGACTTCACCAGGAATTAGAACAGCTAAGAACACAGGAAGCAGGATCCTAGTCTCATACACAAGGAAATAGGTTTGATGAGACAGTTTTTTTTTCATTTCAAGATTTTACTTAAATTCTAGTTAACATATAGTGTAATATTGGTCTCATTGATTCATCACTTACATATAACAGCCAGTGCTCATCACAGGTGCCCTTCTTAATATCCATCACCCATTTAGCCCATTCCCCCACCGACCCCCCTTCCAACAACCCTGTTTGATCTCTGTGGTTAAGAGTCTCTTATGGATTGCTTCCCTCTCCTTTTGTTTGCCTTTCCCCTATGTTCATCTGTTTTGTTTTTTAAATTCCACATATGAGTAAAATCATATGATATTTGTCTTTCTCTGACTGACTTATTTTACATAGCATAATACACTCTAGTTCCATCCACTTCATTGCAAGTGGTAAGATTTCATCCTCTTTTATGACTAATATTCCATTGTATATATACACCACATCTTCTTTATCCGTTCATCAGTCGATGGACATTTGGGTCTTTCCATAAGTTAGCTATTGTTGATAATGCTGCTATAAACATTGGGGTGCATGTGCCCCTTCAAATCTGTACTTTTTTTTTATTTTTTATTTTTTTATTTTTTTAACGTTTATTTATTTTTGAGACAGAGAGACAGAGCGTGAACAGGGGAGGGGCAGAGAGAGAGGGAGACACAGAATCTGAAACAGGCTCCAGGCTCTGAGCAGTCAGCACAGAGCCCGACGCGGGGCTCGAACTCACGGACCATGAGATCATGACCTGAGCGAAGTCAGACGTTTAACCGACCGAGCCACCCAGGCGCCCCAAATCTGTACTTTTTTATATTTTGGGTAAATACCTTGTAATGCAGTTGCTGGATTGTAAGGTTGTTCTGTTTTTAACTTTTTGAGGAACCTCCATACTGTTTTTCAGACAGGCTGCACCAATTTGTATTCCCACCAACAGTGGAAGAAGGTTCGTCTTTCTCCACATCCTCGTTAACATCTGTTATTTCCTGTGTTGTTAATATTAGTTGCTCTGAAAGGTGTGAGGTGATATCTCATTGTGGTTTTGATTTCCCCTGATTATGAGTAATGTTGAGCATCTTTTCATTTGTCTGTCTTCTTTGAAAAAATGTCTATTCATGTCTTCTGCCCATTTCTTAATTGGATTATTTGTTTTTCGGGTGAGTTGAGTTTGACAAGTTCTTTATAGATTTTAGGTAGTAACCCTTTATCAGATATGTCATTTGCGAATATCTTCTGTTCTGTAGATTGCCTTTTAGTTTTGTTGATTGTTTCCTTTGCTGTGCATAAGCCTTTCATCTTGATGAAGTCCCAATAGTTCATTTTTGCTTTTGTTTCCCTTGCCTCTGGAGATGTGTCTAGTAAGAAGTTGCTGTAGCTGAGGTTAGAGGTTGCTGCCTATGTTCTCCTCTAGGATTTTGATGGTTTCCTATCTCTCATTTAGGTCTTTTCCATTTTGAATTTATTTTTGTGTATGATGTAAGAAAGGAGTCTAGTTTAATTCTTCTGCATGTCACCATCCAGTGTTCCCAAAACCATTTGTTGAAGAGACTGTTTTTTCCATTGGATATGCTTTCCTGCTTTGTTGAAGATTAGTTGACCATGTAGTTGTGGGTCCATTTCTGGGTTTTGCATTCTGTTTTATTGATCTATGTGCCTGCTTTTGTGCCAGAACCATACTGTCTTGAAGACTATAACTGGGTAATATAGGTTGAAGTCCAGAATAGTGATACCTCCGGTTTTCTTTTCTTTTTCAAGATTGCTTTGGCAGGGTACCTACGTAGTCAGTTAAGCATCCAACTCTTGATTTCGACTCAGATCATGATCTCACCTTTTGTGAGTTCAAGCCCCACATCAGGCTTCTGTGCTGGCAGCAAGGAACCTACTCGGGATTCTCTTTTTCACCCCCTCTCTGTCTCAAAATGAATAATAATAATAATAATAATAATAATAATAATAATAATAAGGTTTCTTTGGCTATTCAGGGTCTTTTGTGGTTCCATACAAATTTTAAGATTGTTTGTTCTACCAGGCACCTGACTGCCTCAGTCAGTTGAGCATCTGACTTCAGTTCAGGTCATGATCTCATGGTTCATGAGTTCAAGCCCTACATTGAGCTCACTCCTGTGAACGCAGAGCCTGCTTCAGATTCTGTGTCCCCCTTTCTTTCTGTCCCTTCCCTGTTCACTCTCTCTCTCTCTCAAAAATAAATAAGCCTTAAAAAAAAAAAAGGTTGTTTTCCTAGCTCTGTGAAAAATTCTGGCAGTATTTTGATAGGGATTGCATTAAATGTATAGATTTCTTTGGATAGTATAGACATTTTAGCAATATTTTTTCTTCCAATCCATGAGCATGTAATATTTTTCCATTTCTTTGTATCTTCTTCAATTTCTTTCATAAGTGTTCTGTAGCTTTCAGAGCACAAATCTTTTACCTCTTTGGTTAGGTTTGTTCCTAAGTATTGTACGTTTTTTGGTGCAATTGTAAATGGGATCAATTCCTTGATTTCTCTTTCTGTTGTATCATTATTAGTGTATAGAAATGCAACAGATTTTTGTCTCTTGATTTTGTATCCTGCAACTTTACTGAATTCTTGTATCAGTTCTAGCAATTTTTTGGTGGAGTCTTTCAGGCTTTTTAGAGTATCATGTCGTCTGCAAATAGTGAAAATTTTACTTCTTCATTGCTTATTTGGATGCCTTTTATTTCTTTTTATTGTCTCCTTGCTGAGGCTAGCACTTTCAATACTATGTTAAATAAGAATGGTGAAAACAGACATCCCTTTCTTGTTCCTGACCGTTGAGGAATGCTCTCGGCTTTTCCCCACTGAGGATGATATAAGCTGTGGGTCTTTCATATATGGCCTTTATGATGTTGAGGTATGTTTCTTCTATCCCTTTGTTGAAGGTTTTTATTAAGAATGGCTGCTGTAGGGGCGCCTGGGTGGCGCAGTCGGTTAAGCGTCCGACTTCAGCCAGGTCACAATCTCGCGGTCCGTGAGTTCGAGCCCCGCGTCAGGCTCTGGGCTGATGGCTCAGAGCCTGGAGCCTGTTTCCGATTCTGTGTCTCCCTCTCTCTCTGCCCCTCCCCCATTCATGCTCTGTCTCTCTCTGTCCCAAAAATAAATAAACGTTGAAAAAAAAAATTAAAAAAAGAATGGCTGTATTTTGTCAGATGCTTTTTCTGCATCTGTTGAGAGGATCATATGGTTCTTATCCTTTCTTTTATTAATATGGTGTATCACATTGATTGATTTGTGAATAATGAACCACACTTGCAGTCCAGGAATAAATCCCACTGATTGTGGTGAATAATTCTTTTTTAATGTACTGTTGGATTTGATTTGCCAGTATCTAGTTGAGAACTTTTGCATCCATGTTCATCAGGGATATTGGTGTATAATTCTCCTTTTTATTGGGATCTTTGTCTGGTTTTGGAATCAAGGTAATGCTGGCCTCGTAGAATGAGTTTGGAAGTTTTCCTTCCATTTATATTTTTTGGAACAGTTGAGAAGAATAGGTGATAACTCTTCTTTAAATGTTTGGTAGAATTCCCCTGTGAAGCCATCTGGCCCTGGACTTTTGTTTGTTAGAAGATTTTTTATTACTGATTCAATTTCTTTGCTGGTTATGCGTCTATTCAAATTTTCTATTTCTTCCTGTTTCAGTTTTGGCAGTTTATATGTTTCGAGGAATTTATCCATTTCTTCCAGATTGTTCAGTTTGTTGGCATTTAATTTTCATAATTCTCATAATTGTTTGTATTTCTGTGGTGTTGGTTGATATTTCTTTTTTCTCACTTGTGATCTTATTTGTTCATGTTCTTTCTCTTTTCTTCTTGATAAATCTGGCTAAGGGTACATCAATTTTATTAATTCCTTCAAAGAACCAGCTGCTAGTTTCATTGACCCATTCTACTGGTTTTTGTTTGTTTGTTTCTAAATCATTGATTTCTGCTCTAATCTTTATTATTTTCCTCCTTCTGCTGGCTTTAGGCTTCATTTGCCGTTTCTTCTAGCTCCTTTAGGTGTAAGGTTAGTTTGTGTAGTTGAGACTTTTCTTGCTTCTTGAAGTAGGCCTGTATTTCTATATATTCCCTTCTATGACAGCTTTTGCTGCATCCCTAAGGTTTTGGACTATCATGTTTTCATTTTCATTTGCTTCCATGTATTTTTTATTTTTTCTTTTTTCTTTAATTTCCTGGTTAACCCATTCATTCTTTAGCAGGATGTGTTTAACCTTCATGTATTAGAGGTCTTTCCAAATTTTTTCTTGTGGTTGACTTCAAGTTTCATAGCATTGTGGTCAGAAAATATGCACGGTGTGATCTCAATCTTTTTGTCATTGTTGAGACCTGATTTGTACCCAGTATGTGATCTACTCTGGAGAATGTTTCATGTGTTCTTGAAGAGAATGTGTATTCTGTTGCTTTAGGATGAAATGTTCTGAATATATCTGTTAAGTCCATCTGGTCCAATGTGTCATTCAAAGCCATTGTTTCCTTGTTGATTTCTGCTTAGATGATCCATTGCTATATTGGGATGTTAAAGTCTCCAACTATTATTGTATTATTATCAATGAGTTTCTTTATCTTTATTATTAACTGATTTGCATATTTTGGTGTTTCAAGTTGGGGGCATAAATATTTACAATTGTTAGATGTTGTTGGATAGAACTCTTTGTTATGATATAGTTCCCTCCTTCATCTCTTATTACAGTCTTTGGTTTAAAATCTAGTTTTCTGATATAAGTATGGCTACTCTGGTTTTCTTTTGACATCCAATAGCATCATAAATGGCCCTCACTTTGAATCTGCTGATGTCTTTAGGTTTAAAATGAGTCTTTTGTAGGAAGTGTATAAATGAATCTTATTTTTTTTATCCATTCAGATACACTATGTCTTTTGATTGGGGCATTTAGTCCATTTATATTCAGAGTGATTATTGATAGATATGGATTTAGTTCCATTTTATTACCTGTAAAGTCACTGTTTCTGGAGAATAGAAAACTCTGTTTTCTCTGTTCCTTTCTAGTCTTCACTGCTTTTGGTCTTTCATTCTTTCTCAAACAGTACCCTTTAATATTTCTTGCAGGGCTGGTTTAGTGGCTATGAACTTTTTTAGTTTTTGTTTGTCTGGGAAACTCTTTATCTCTCCTTCTATTCTGAAATGCAGCCTTTCTGGATAAAGTATTCTTGGCTGAATATTTTTCCCAATCAGTGCATTGAATATATCATGGCACTCTCTTCTGACCTGCCAAGTTTCTGTGAATAGATCTACTGTTAATCTTATTTGTCTTCTTTGTCTTCTAGGTTAGGGATTTCTTTTCCCTCACTGCTTTCAAGATTTTGTTCCTTATCTCTGTATTTTGCAAATTTTAC
The DNA here is from genome assembly GCF_027475565.1 of Acinonyx jubatus. Lineage (NCBI taxonomy): Eukaryota > Metazoa > Chordata > Mammalia > Carnivora > Felidae > Acinonyx > Acinonyx jubatus. The sequence continues at coordinate 102,407,838 of NC_069384.1, read as the reverse complement.
TATGATATATCTTGGAGTTGGCCTGCTTTCGTTGATATTGATGGGAGTTCTATGTGCCTGCTAGATTTGGATGTTTGTTTCCTTTCCCATTAGGGAAATTTAAAGCTATCATTTGGTCAAATAAACCTTCTGCCCCTTTTTCCCTCTCTTCTGCCTCTGGGGCTGCTATGATATGAATGTTGTTATGCTTTATGGAGTCCCTGAGTTCCCTAAGTTTACATTTATGGTCCAGTATTTTTCTTTCCCTCTTCTTTTCAGCTTCATTATTTTCCATAATTTTATCTTCCGGATCATTAATTCATTCCACTGCCTCTTCCATCCTTATGGTCATTACATCCAGTCACTTTCACATCTTGGTTATAGCATTTTTTATTTCAGCCTGACTAGTTTGTAGGTCTTTTATTTCTGTGGGAAGGGACTCCCTGGTGTCTTCTTTGCTTTTCTCAAGCCCAGCTAGTGTCCTTATGATTGTTGTTTTAAATTCTGCTTCAGGCAGGGGCACCTGGGTGGCTTAGTCAGTTGAGCATCTGACTCCTGATTTTGACTCAGGTTATGATCCCAGGGTCATGGGATTGAGCCCCGTGTCATGTTTTGTGCTGAGCATGGAGCCTGCTAAAGATTCTCCCTCCCTCTCTCTCTCTCTCTCTCTCTTTCTCTTTCTCTCCCTCTGCCCCTCACCCCTGCTGGTGCTCCCTCTCTCCAAAAAATAAAATGGATAAGATAAGATAAGATAAGATAAGATAAGATAAGATAAGATAAATTCTGGTTCAGGCATATTTCTTACATCTGTCTTGTTAGATTTCTTTTGGGATGAATTCCTCTGTCTTGGCATTTTGTCTAGGTCTCTATTTTCTTTTGTGTATTAGGAAAGCATGGTATGTTTCCTTCCCCTGAGAGTAATGACTATATTAAGAAAAAGTCATATACTGTCCAGGGCCAGGCACTTTAATAAGTGTTTCTGGTGTATGCTGTGTGCACTCTGTTGTGTTTTGGCTGCTCTTTCCCTCAGGTCAGCCCTCTGCAGAGTTTCTCCTTGCCTGCAGTGGGGAGTGTTTGGACCTTGTCCAGTGTGTGGCAAGTTTTAACTAAGTGTGCTCTGGTCTGCTTGTTAAAAGAGGCCTGAGTCTATTTCCACTAGACCCACTAGACCTGAAGCTTTGAAACACTTTATTGTCAGTAGACTTGGTGCATGAAGGTGGGGGGTGGGGGTGGCGGTGGGGGATGCTGTGCCGGTCTTCTGAGGGAGGGGCCTGCTGCTGCTCTGACTCTCAGGCACACTTGCCCTAGTAAAAAAAATGCCTGCATAGTGCAAGGGGGTGGGGCTTGGTATAAGCAGCTGAAGCCTTACTGTGCCCACTGAAGTCCATCTGTGTTGATGAGTGAGGGTAAAAGTGGCATCAGCTGGCTCTCTTGTCCCCACAGAGGGGGGTTCACCTCTGGTGCTGTTCACAAAGCCCTCACAGAAGAGTGAACAATCTCCCTTCATGTGTTCCAGGCACCCCTCAGATCCCTGCCTTCATCCTGTCTGGGTCCAAGCTGTCTGCCCACCCAGAGATACAGAGCTCCTGTGTTTTATTTCAGGCCCCCAGCTGGGTTTCAGAACTCCAAATTTTAGGGACCCGGTGTGGCGCAGACCCACACTGATCCTCTGTGGGAGGGTCTTGTAGCTGGTGCCAGTTTGTCCCAGAAGGGCAGTCACAGGAACAAGCAGGGGCTTGGAGTTCATGGTAAAGTAAAGCAAAAAGCAGGTGTCCAGATTAGCTACCCTCAACAGGCCTCCCTGGTCATATGTTAATGTATGGGGCAGTGCAGTGGCACTCACCGGCTCTTTTGTCCCCTGAGAGGCAGTGCCTCAACTCCCAAATGAACTCCAAGAAGGGAAACTCACTTCCATTGCAACGGAGGAGATCCTCAGAGCACGCTTGTCCAGCCCAGGCCTCTACCCTTCTTCTCCACAGAAGCACTGCTGCACCAACAAGGCTCCACTCCGTCAATGGCACCGACTGACAAAACGTCACTTTCAGCTCCACTGCTTGTAATAGCTTGGGATAATCAGCCCCTCTCGTTTTCTTAGTCAGTGGTTTTCAATGGTTTGGGGGAAGTGTTTTTCTTGGGCAGTCCCTTGTGTGCTGCTTTCTCTCTCCCTTTCTCTCTCTGTTCTCTCTCCATGGTCAGAGCTCTCTCCCCTCCACAGCACCTGTGATTCTTTTCTCTCCCAAATTATGTCTCTGCACCTGTACCAGCCACGATGTGGCCTCTTTTCTCCCTCTGATTATGCAGTTTCTCTCAGTCCTCAGATTGATTTCTTGGGTATTCAGAATCATTTGATATTTGTCTAGCTGTGTTCAAAGGGTGAGGCAAGCATAGCGTCCCCCTACTACTCTGCCATCTTAATTCTTCCCATCTTGATGAGAAACTTGAGAAGAGTTTATCACAGAACCTATTTGGAAAGTATAATAGAAGAAAAGTGATATGTAACTAAGAGCTCCAATCATACAAATTACTTTGAAAATACAAGTAGCTTTTGCATTCAAGACAAATAACATTACTGGAAAAATTTCTCTCTGTTGGAAGACATTTCCGCATTCTACATTAAAACAGCTTAATGAAAGTGCCCCAAATTGTATTCAAATGACCAAAAACACCATACTTAGGCATAACAGGATTGATTGTCACCTGGGACTCACTATTCCAGTTGTTTACAACCAGCATCTGTTCTAATTGTTTAGCATCTGTGCCTTGCTGGTTGTTAATGTTTTTGTTTTCTCCCCTGCTAGAGTATGTATTTATGTGCCAACTAGCGAAAAGTATATGCAAATTAATAAAACAGGAACAAATCGTAAATATTGTTTAATCTGATGTGGCTCTTACTGTTATTCTTATGCTTTTCTCCCCTTCCCTCCCCCTTTTTTTAAAAAAGCAAATCATAGAGGTGACTTTGTTGTCACCTTCATTAGAGTCACAGAATTCTAAAGCACTTTCTTGAGGGAAATTTTTGACAGGCATCTTTGAAGAGGTGTCTGGGGAGACTTGGAACCCCTGAATGACATTTTAGGAAATTGAGCAAGAATGAATAAATGTTCTGGAAGTATTAGCAAGAGTATGAGAAGTCTTTTCTTTAGTATAAATTTTTATAAAGCAAGAATAAATAGTGACCGTTGAGTTATATAACTAGAAAGGTGATCATTTGTAAAGCACTGTGACTGGAAAGTGATATGATCCCTATAAGCCTGGTCTACCTGAAAGTTATTTCATAATTGCATTTATTAATACTGAGTTACAAAGGTACATGGTCTTTTCAGTAAAGAACTTGACCTGGTAAGAGAATGGGTTTCAGTTTTTATGACTCCATTAAAAATATTTAAAAAAAGAAAAAGCGCCACTTGTGAAAGGAGCCATGTTTTCTCAGTAAAGCCACTCAAAATAAGACATGTTTGCTAATTTCATGGCAAAACACATGCAGTTTTGGTGGAACATGGAGTAAAAGGTAAAAACCTAATAATAGCTTTGATTTTTTTTTTTTAGCACCTTCTTTGTGCCTGCATTCATTTATGCATTCTAGATACAGTAACTCATTTAATCCTGATCGCCATCCTATGAGGAAGGAAGGAATAATTAATATGTCCATTTTTATTGATGAAGAGACCGAGGCACATAGAAAGGTAAAGTAACTTGCTCAAGACTACATTACTTATAAATGGCCAAGCAGGGCTCCTCCTGAGGACAGTCTCATTCCAGGGCCTAGAGTCTAGACACACAGCTTTATGCCATACTGTGTTGCATTTAGTTAAGCCATATTTCACTATCCTAGTCTATGACTCAAAATATACATTTTGAATCCAGATTATTGTGCCGTAGGCTCTGGCTGGCCTGAGGGAAATAATGTCTCAAGCCCCAGCTCTGCTTCCTGGGGTACTGCTTCCCATGCGCTCAGTGTTTTCTTTCCAGCCTCTCACCTTGCTACCATGCTTCTGCTACACTGTTAGGAGATTGCTGCTATGCCAGGCATGATCATTTTGTGGATGCAACTGTTGTGATCCCCTAACTCTGACCTCAGGAAGGACTCAGCTTTCATCAGTTCCTCAGAGTTCAGTTGAAATCACCCAGTGATTTTCAAAGTCCTGCTCACATGCCCAGTACACAAAGCCATTATCTCAGTCTGAAGATTCTATAATCTGGGTCATTTTGCTTTGTTCAGGACTTCACCAAGGACAAAGTCTCTTATCTTTCACTTCCTAGAAGTGTCCTTTCCAGAATCAAGAGGGGATGTGCAGCCCAATTCTAATTGCAGCCCTTAAAATTGGAGTTTTATGGATTCAAGATCTTTTGTGTGTTTGTATTTAAATAGTTATTTGCAGGTATTTTTCCTTCCCAAGACTCTGAAGTACTCCAGAGCACCTTTGTATCCACAGAATCTAGCACATAATAGACATTTAGTAAATGTTTACTGTGTGAACAGATGATTGAATAAACAGGCCATAGAGAGGAACAGCTCTTTGGTACAGCAAATTGGTAGTGAAACATTCAAATATACATGTGCTTTGAGTAATTAGAGGTTAGAGGCCAGAACTTGGATAATAGGTGGGAGCTATACATGCAGACACTCAGATTTCCAATAAAAAATTCAAAGGTGAAGCTGTAATTCAAGGTGGGTCTGAAAGAGAGAAGCAGTGAAGGATGGGGAAGCAAGAGTGAGCGTGAAGGAACACAAGTAAAGTATGGGCGAATGTGTCTAACAAAGGAGCTAGAGAAGTATTATTCAGAGGGGCTCGAAGCAAGTCAAGAATGTGCACGCCTCAGAAACTAAAAAAGAAGTGAGTTTCAAAAAGTGACCAGTAAAAACAAACATATGACACAGATGACCAGTGAGCCGGGTCAGATATATAAAGCAAGTTGAAAAAAGCAAGGGACAGAAGGCCAGTGAATTTGGCAACAACAAAAAAGGTATTAGAGTCCTTTGAAAGTACATTTCCAGTGGAATAGTTTGTTTTTTCACATTTCTGACTTATTTATATTGATTGCATCGATTTTTAACAAAAGTGATTTCTCAATATGTAACCTTTTTTGTCATTTTCATAAGATTTTTTAAAGATATACTGGAGAAATCAGTTAGAAATAATCATTTGGGTTGATACCAGGTTCACTGGAATAATTCTAGAAATTTTTCCTCATGAGCACTATATAGAGAGTACATTCTTTTTTTTTTTTTTTTTTTAATTTTAAATAAACTCTACGTCACACACGGGGCTTGAACTCATGACCCCAAGATCAAGAGTTGCATGCTCTACCAATTGAGCCAACTGGGTACCCACAAGAGTCTATTCTTTAATAGGTCACTGGATTTTTCTTTTTCTGCAAACACTTTGCACAGCTCAGATACATCTGATTAAAACCTCTTTAACCCATCAGTGATGATGTTAAAGGCTATGCTGGGGGTTCTTGCAGGCAATAATACCACCATGATAAGATTATTGAAGAATTAATGTTACTTCCTAAGGATCAGGTGTATTTTAAACTCTTTCTAGGAATTTAATTTTAGGAACATGGCTTGAGTCTACTTCAAACTATTAAGATTTAAGTTTGTCTATAAGTAATTGTAATTTCTCATTAAGTCTCATAACAACAGTTATTTGTTCCCCTCAGTTGTCATCTTTCTAAGAATCACAGACCAATTATTTTACCAATTCTAGAGCATTCTATAGACTAGACTGCAAGAAAACACCCAAGAACTAAAAGGCTATAGTTTTAAAGCAAATAAAATCAGCTTTTCCCAATGATAGGAAAATATATAAAACTCTATACTATATGTTTATATATCAGGCCCAGCCATAAAAAAATCTTACTTATACACCCCCAGGCCTTTTTTTTCCCTCCCATCAAATATTATGAGGTGTCAGTGCCCTCAAGCTCACTTTCTTCTCCCTACTATTAGAATTTGGAATTGGAAAAAGATTTTTTATCAACCATTCATAATGGTGAATTTAATATGAACCCTTTCAAGGTATTTACATTTTATGCATTTTTTTCTAATTTATGTATTTATGTATTATTCACCCAATAAATATTTATTGAGCTTTCTGTGTGATACTAGTTTCTGTGAGAAATCAAAGGTGAATTAGATATGAAAGCTACCTTAAAATAGCATGAAATGTGTGCAATTAACTATGATCTAAGATAAAAAATAGTGAGTAATACAGATTATCTAGAGTTTAGGGAAAAGAGAGGGCCATCTTATGCGCAGAGTGAGAAAGTGTTATGAAAAGAGCGGTGGTTGACAGGGTGACACAGCATAATGATTAAAAACAGGATCTGGAACCAGCCTTGCCTGTTCTAGATCCTACCTGTCACTTATGGAATGACCTTCGGCAAGTTACTCAGTTAGCTATGACTCCATTTCCTCATCTATGAAATGAAAATCGTAGTAAATCATAGTATTTATCTATGGATCTGTTTTGAGCATTGAGTGATAACATGTAAAGCACTTAGAATATAAGTCTTCAACAAAGGATTTATTAGCTATGATTCTTTAAACTGGTCCTTGAAAGATAGGATACATAGGATTTAGACATGCAAAAATGAGTCAGAATAAAATGAATTTTGGAAGGAGCAAAGATCTAAGTGTAAAAAATTAAACCATAGAAGAAGTCTTAAAAGAAATATGAACAATTTTTACTTATAATCTCAGGGTAGGGAAGGTCTTTCTAGGTATGACTCCAGATCTAGAAGCTATAAATTAAAGGGTTAATAGGTTAACCATTAAAATAGAAAACTGCATAAAAAATACCATAAATTACACCAGTGTTTTATACAATCGAATACAGTTGACCAACAAAGATAAACTTAAGTATTAACTAACTGCTTATGTGATTATTTTTAAAAAGTAAACTTTGAACAAAAAACTGTAAATCTCCTAGAAGGAAACATAAGGGGAAATCTTCTTGACAACGGATTTGGAAATAATTTCTTGGATATGACACCAAAAGCATAGGCAGCAAAAGCAAAAACAGACAAATGGCTCTACATCAAACTTAGAAACTTCCACACATCAAAGGGAACAACAAATAGAAAGAGAAGGCAACCTACAGAATGGGAGAAGATAATTGCAAATCATATATCTAATAAGGAATTAATATCCAATATACAAGGACCGATTCTTTTTTTTTTTTTTTAATTTTTTTTTTAACGTTTATTTATTTTTGAGACAGAGAGAGACAGAGCATGAACGGGGGAGGGGCAGAGAGAGAGGGAGACACAGAACCGGAATCAGGCTCCAGACTCTCAGCCATCAGCCCAGAGCCCGATGCGGGGCTTAAACTCACGGAACGTGAGATCATGACCTGAGCTGAAGTCGGACGCTTAACTGACTGAGCCACCCAGGCGCCCCACAAAGACCGATTCTAATAACAACAACACCTGATTTTAAAATTTGCAAGAGACCTAAATAGACATTTCTCCAAAGAAGGTATGTAAGTGGTGAAAAAGCAAATGAAAAGATGTTTAGTATCACTAGTCATTAGGGAAGTACAAATCAAAACAATAATATCATCTCACATACATTAGGATAGCCACTATAAACAACTAAACAAAAACCCAGAAAATAACAAGTGTTTGTGAAGATATAGAAAAATTGGAACTCTTGTGTATTGCTGGACCTCTTGTGCAATGTAAAATGGTGTAGCTATTAGGGAAAACAGAATGGAGGTTCCTCAAAAAAACAAAAAATGCAGGGGTACCTGGGTAGCTCAGTTGGTTAAGTGTCTGACTCTTGGTTTCTGCTCAGGTCATGATCTCCTGGTTTGTGAGTTTGAGACCCACGTTGGGCTCTGCCCTGACAGAATGGAGCCTGCTGGGGATTTTCTCTCCCTTTCTCTCTCTCTGTCTCTCTGCCCCTCCCCTGCTTGCACTTTCTCTCTGTCTCTCAAAAAAATAAACTTTAAAAAATGCAGTTACCCAATGGCTCCAGTAATCCCATTTCTGGATCTGTATCCCAAAGAACTGAAAGCAGCCTCTCAAGGACGTATTTGCACAACCAGGTCCATTACAGCATTATTTACAGTAACCTGGAGGTAGCGGTAGCCCAGATGTCCATCGGCAGATGAATGTATAAAGAAAATATGGCATAAACATACAATATTCAGCCTTTAAAAAGAAGGAATTCCCATCACATGCTGTAATATGGATGAACCTTGAAGACATTATGCTGAGTGAAATAAACCAGTCACAAAAGGAAAAATACAGTATGATTCCACTACATGAGATATCTATAATGGTCAAATTTGTGGGGGAAGAAAAGTAGAATGGTGGTTGTAAGAGGCTAGGGACAGGGGAAATGGACAGTTGTTTGATGGGTATAGAGTTTCAGTTTTGCAAATGAAAAAATTCTAGAGATCTGTTACACAACAATTTGAATATAGTAAATACTACTGAAAGGTACACTTAAAAATGATTAAGATGGTAAATTTTAGAGTGTATGTTTACCACAATTAAAATTTTTTAAAAATTTAAGTAAATTTTGAGTAATTCTGAAGACAAAGTGGAAAAAACATTTTTTTTAAATGATCAGCTTTCTCCAAAATCCTATTTTTTTTCCCCTTCGCTCTGGTTTTGAAGCTTTTATGCCGTATAACATGTTCTGAAATCCCACCATCTCCACTGTTACTCCTTTGCTTTTGCCATTAGGAAAATGTGCCCCTTCTAATAATTTCTCTTACCATCCCAGTTATTCATTCATTTAATATTTATTGAGCATATATGATGTGCTAGGTGTTGTTTCAGTAGTAGAGATTTAGCAGTGAAGAAAACAGAATCCTTACAGCCCTAGACTTCTAATGGGGGAGACAGATAATAAACAACAAGTAAATATATAGTATGTCAGATGGTGTTAAGGGCTTTAGAGAAAATAGAGTGAGCTGGAAAAGAATGCCAGGGCATAAGAGGAATGCTACTACATACAATGTAATCAAGGGAAGCCTCACATAGAAGGTGACAATTGAGCAAGTATATCTGAAGTAAATGAAAGAATATGAATGTTACATATCTGAGGTAAGACTGTTCCATGTAGAGGGACCATTGAAGGCAAAGGCCCAGAGGCAGGAATAGCTTGTTGAGTTTGGGGAAGAGCAAGAAATCCAGTGGAGCTTGAGGAGAGTGAGCAAGGAGGGAGGAATAGAGATTAGGTCAGAGAAGTTGGGGACAGGACATTAACTTTGTGGGCCATTATATAGACTTAATTTTTACTGTGAGATGGGAACCATTGGAGGATGCTGACCAGAGGAGGGATGCTCTTAGTTAGATGGTCTCTTTGACACCTGGGTAGATAAGACTATAGGAGGGAGAAGAGGGAAGCAGAGAGGCAAATCAGGAGAAAAACGGTGGTGGCGAGACCGATGAGACCAAACAGTAATAGCAGTAGTAGCAGAGGTGTGAGAAGTATATTGGGTATATTGTGAAGGTAGAGCCAGTGGGAATTCTAATGGTTTGCATGTAAAGTGTGAGAGAAAGAACAATCAAGGATGACTCCAAGTTTTTTGGCCCAAGCTGCTATCAGGATGGAGTTACTGTATTCTGAGGGAATACTACAAGAGGAACATGTTTGCTGGGATAATATCAGGATATTAGTTTGGGACATGTGAAGTCTGAGATGCTAAATTAGGTCAAGTAGGTAATTGAATACTTGAGTCTACAGTTAAGTGGAAAGATCAGGGTTGAAAATAAAAGTCTAGAAATAACCAGCAGAGAGTTGATATTTCAAGCCATTAGACTGCATGAGACCAACTAAGGGAGTATGTATTTGAGGAAGAGTTCTGTGGACTGAGCCCTAGGGTGCCCTACTCAGGGTGGGACAAATGAGGAAGAAGCTTCAGAGGATGAAGAGCAGCCAGGGTGGCGGGAGGCTGCTATCTCCAAAAAAAAAAATCCCTTTGCAAGGGACTCTGATTAATATATATATATATACACACACACACACACACACACACACACACACACACACACACACATATATATAATACCTATAAATATTATAAAAAATATAAATACCTACAAAGTACTACAGTACTTTATCAGTTACCAGCATGATCTGTACTTCCGGTTACATAGATGGTGTTGATCTTGGATTAGTCTTCAATGGCCCAGTGTTTTCCCCATAGGTCCTTTTTTGTTTCTCTTTCCTTTTGGAATGGAACATTTACTATTATGTAAGCACATGTACGGAAAGTTAAGAAAACTTTATCCAGAAGTTAAAAAAAAAAATACAGTACTACATATTACCCATACTATTTAGAGATACAGTATTTGGCGTTTTGTTTTTTCGTAATAGGATGCAAATCAACTCCCATCATCACACTGAAAATAATGTTTTGAGATCCCAATCCAACTAGATTTGTAACCTAACCTCTGTTCTCATTCATCCCCCACCCTTCAGGGCACCCTGTTAAAATGCAGTGTAAGAACCTATTGATTTCACTTATTATTCTACCTCCCTCCCTTGCCTCTGGCCACAAATTAGTATGAGTCAGAAAAGGTGGTGAGATAAAAAGGCTATATATAGTCTGTCCTTTTCTATTCTTTCCAAAACCTTTTTTTTTTAACTAGAAGGTGACAAAAGCCAAGCTCAAAACCAGCTGCAAACTGTGTGTCCTACAGTCACTCGAAGTCCTTTATACTTTAAAAGCAAACACTGTGGCCTGCTATACCCAATTAGTTAAACACAGGAAGCAATACTTGCTATGATTTACCTGTTCCTCAAAGTACATTGTAAAAGATACTAAAATTCAGTGTGTCACTTAACAGAAGTAACTGTTTCTAACACTGACTAGAAAACGTAAAATATTCATGTTGTTTTTATGTCCCTGTTGTCTAAATTAAGGAACAAGGAATTGACACTATCAGCTCATAAAGCCAAACAATATCACTTTCTTTTTCCAAGGCAAGAGTTTTAATTGTACAGTAGTAGAAAGTAGCATAAGCAGTAACTTTTTAGATGTCTCCCTCCTTGCCTTCATCTTTTGGTTGAGGATGTTTGGGGGTTACATTATATAATCTCCAAGCCACTGACTTCTACTGCTCATGGAGCAAAATGAGTATGCCTGAGTTTTGTGCTGGCATCTCCACTTCCGTATTTAAGGAGCTGGCAAACAAGAGAGCTGCTATCCAGGAAAAGGTCACAGTTGTAAATCAAGGAACACTGAGTCTAAGTGCGTGTGGGAGGAGGGTAGTTGGTAGGAGAGGTGTAAGGGAGAAATGGAGAAAATTGTTAATAAATTCTCTAACTCTTCCCCCACCCCGACACACACAAGAGCATCATAATATGTGTTTTATTTGGATATATTCTATTTTTTAATTAATCATGCACTATGGGGTGCCTGGATGGCTCTGTCGGTTGAGCAAATGACTCTTGATTTCAGCTCAGGTCACGATCCTAGGGTCATGGGATTGAGCCCCATGTCAGGCTCTACACTGAGCATGGGGACTGCCTAACTCTCTTCTCTCTCTCTTTCTCTCCCTCCCTCCCTTTGTTCATCCCTGCTTGCTTGCAGGCTCTCTCTCTAAATTTAAAAGAAAAAAAGAAATCATGCACTATATTGGGTTCCATTTTCCAGATTTTGGCATTTTGGCCCTAGAATCCCATTGCAGACCTGGTCTCATTTGTGAGATAATGCTGGTGATATCCTGCTTTCATGTCAGTGCTTCCAGACTAGCTGGAAAGCTAAGTAGTTATTTACAGGGTACCGCAGTGAAATTAACAGTGGACTGAAATATGGCTGTGCCACGGTTATGTGCAAGTTCTTCATAAAACATCACTGCCGGAGCCTGGAGATAATGCAGTTGTAGAAAAACAATTTGTCAAGTGTGATCTGAAATCCTAAAGGGGATTTTCCAGCAGATGTGTTCTGTTAATACTGGTGCTGACCGAGTTGATCATAAGATGCGAGCTGCATCTCAAAACTGGTCATTATTTATATCCTTTAGCTTCTTTCACTAATTAAATCCCTTGAGTTATCTCTGACACCAACCACCTGGGACCAGTCTCCAGACAAAGGCTTTCTTGTGGCACGCAGCTGAGCCAGGTCTGGACCCTTCTGTTCCATGTCAGAATATATATTTTAGCTCTGATTCTTTTTGTCCAACTGGATTCAGGCATTTTCTGGTTGGTCTGCTTTATTTCTTCAGCAAGAATCAGTTTACCAGACTAGCTGCTGTTTAGACTGACTAATTAAAACCTGCTCAGTGTGAGTGCGGGCAGCCTCCAAGCCAAATACTGCCCTGCACAGAATTGGAGTGCCATTTTTATTCATTAGAACAGATGGGCATTGTGAGTTACCCCCAGCCAATCTGACCCCAGTGTTTGCGTTGTAATTACATGCCCTTATGAAAGTATATCCCCATTTGAAAAGAGTCTTCCAGTCTTTGGGGAATCCTATGGAAAGGAGAGATGTGACCTGCGTGTTCCTGAGAACAGATGAGGAACTGCTTCATGAAGGAAAACTATTACTTTATCATGTCCCTGTCAGAGAAGTAAGGCGTAGTACAAATAGGTTGTGATAGGAGAGAGAAATAAAAGGTTGAGTAGAGGACACATGCGAGGCCACTAGTAAGCTTGAGAAGAGCAGCTTTACTAATTCTCAATTTTATTTAGAGTGGTCCCTATTTATAATATGTCCATGATTTGGAAACTTTCTGAGAGGTTATCTAGTCAATGAGTCTTTAAGAGAACAGCATATGCTCATGGATTGGGTATTCATTTGGAGGGGAAGATTCTGTTTTCTAATTTCTTAGAAGATGATATTTGGAATGTTGTCTGAACCAAACACAATTCACTTTTTTTTCTTTTTATTTATGCTGGTCTTGCCAGATCATAAAAGAGCTTGTTTGCGATATTTCAACTGGTATTTCTAGCTAGAAATGAATAGATTTATAGAATGCGTCATTATTTTTAAAGTAGAACTGTGAGTGGAGGTGATTCACAGCCTTCGTTTTTGCATGTGACTCCTTAGAAAGAGGGAGTTGAGGGTGTGAGTCGGGTTATCTTAAGGAACATGGTCAAATTCTTCCCTCAGTGATCCCAAGTTAAAGAACATTTTTTGAATCATTGTCATGGTGAAAACTGAAGAGGAAAGGGAATGTCACAGAATACAATAAACTGCAAGTTGTCGGAACTATAAGTAGTTTTAAGGGAGATTAGATATAGAACAGTGCTGCATTTTTCTTTTTAGCCCAATTTTGGAATCTGAGCATCTTGAGTCAACTGATTATGCTGATTGGCTCTTCACTAGCAGTTTCATTTCTTCGCCAATTTTCCTATTCTCCAAAGACCTTCAGGGGTCTAGCACATTGTTTAATGGCCTGCCTGCATTTTGGTGTTCTATTGAAGGTCCATTGGATTCCATCTTCATAAGTAAATGCCAATCTCAGAAGTAAGTGCCCATTATGCTTATTGTATTACAATTTTACTAAGCCCAGAATTGTCATGGGAGGTTGAAAACATTTCAGTGGTCAAAGAGAGAGGGTAATTAGCTCATTTAAATCCTCTTCCATGTTCCATTCTGTCCTTGGAGCAAAGGTGCCAGCCTGTCTTTATAAGAATAAATGGGGCATATAGCCTGGCATTATTTAATTCAGCTATCAATCTTAAAAGAAACTGAGCAGATTATAAACCAAATCAAATTTGCATGCAGACTGTGTGTCAATGTGTTTGTCTCCTCATATACATTAAGTACTGGCAACCCCATTTTCTGTAGCAGTTCGTCAGGAAGGGCCATCTTTATAGAAGAATGCTCCATGGTACATCACAAATACAGGATTTGCAGTGACACACAAAAGACCATGACGAGTCAATTTTTAAGAGTGCTCTTTTCATTTTACAAGTAAATTGGCTCTAAACAAGAATTTTTCAAGTAGAAATTTTCAAATATATTTTGTTTATTCAATAGTAATAATATCAAGTGGTTTGCCTATCTGGTCTTATTTTTCTTTTAACATGAAAGGTAGCATAGATATTTTTATAAATGAAATTCGAATATTATTGCTCTGGGCTTTTTTAAAAATTTGGATTTAAGGTACCATATTATGTAAGATGTCAAGCTACATTTGATGACAACATTTCATTAGTTTAGGAGTAGTTTTAATTAGCATTTTAATGAACTTGAATTGTATCTTTTTAAAAAGGAATTTTGTAGAGTTTTAGGAGTGTGAATATTTTTCTAGTATTGCAAATATTTATTACACACTGTCTATTATAAAACTGATATAAAATTTAAATCCAAGAATAATATTTCCAAAATATACAACAATAGAAAAAATTAAGAAAACAAAGATTCTTATTATTGTAAGAAGCTGGTGACAAGACAAAGCAAAGCTGCACATTCTCCAATGTATGTTTCTTGGGACTCAGGTATTCCAGGTATTCTAGGCTAAAAAACATTTGGGGTATGTTTCACACCATAGCTCTTCTTGGGATCTACCATTTGACAATACGTTCAAGGATCTATAAAGACCAATAGTTTAACTGGTTTAACTTTGATAACTTGGTATTTCCCATACTTACTAAAGCATGAACCCTTTTACTGAGTAACCCCAGCTAAATCGGTACTCCATGGAAACCACTTTAGGAAACTCTGAAGTAGAAGATACAATTATTTGATGAACTCAGTCATTGATTATCAGTTTTAGATAATACTATATATGATGCTGAAAATCTCAATCCAAAATCAAACATTTTTGATAATTCTGGTTTGTTTTTTTTAACTACTAAGTTCTAGATACTTTTTGGTGAAGTAAATAGCTAGTTTTTAAATATTACAAACATATGGAAATTGATTTAGAAGTAAAACAGAATCAAAGCACCATTTAGTGGTAAGAGATTTGTATATAGAACAAATTCATGAGTAAGTAAATTTGAATAGGTTTGTATTTTCTGCCATTGCTGTATCATCAGTCTGCTCATACTTGCTGAGTGTCTACTGTGTGACATACATCCACTAGGACCACAGTGACACATTAGCAAGATGATGTCTCAGAGAGTACATTGACCTTATCCTCTAAAATGTTAAAAAAAAAACTAACCATAAGAAACAAACAAACAAACAAAAAACAAGCCATTTCATGACTCAGTTTTTTACTCTAATATATTCTAGCCCTTAAAAATATTTGAACATGTACTTAAGTCCTGAACTCTCATGTAGTCAGATTTGCTCTTTATTTATTGCTTCAGGAGGACATCTAAGATAATACTGCCTTCAATGATTTCAATGATTATGATTTTAATCAATTATGATTTCAATAATCATAATTGAAAAATAAGACATAGGAAATAGTCAAGTAGCAATCAAAATAACAGCTTTATTTTTTCTTTAAAGTTTATTTATGTTGAGAGAGAGAGAGAGAGAGATTGATCCCAAGCAGGCTCTGCTGACATCGTGGAGACCAACACAGGGCTTGAGCTCCAGAACCGTGAGATCATGACCTGAGCCAAAATTGAGAATCAAACATTTAACCGACTGAGTTGCACTGGCGCGCCAAAATAACAGCTTTATTTTGATAGAGCTGATTGAGGAACCTGACTTTAACATGAGCTGGCATTTCAGAGAAGAGGAAATAGGAATATACCTTAAAAAAATGCTCAACCTCACTACTAGTCAGGCAAATACAAATTAAAATCACCATGAGACACCATCTTACCCACATCAGATTAGCAAAAATTAAAAAGTCAGCAATTGTAAATATTGCTGAGGATGTGGACTGACAGAATCACTTTGGAAAACAATTTGGCATAATCTAGTAAAGTTGAAACTGCATATGCCATGACTCAACAGATTCATCCCTAAGTATGTTTCTTAGAGAAGTGTATATATTTATTTGTATCAGAAAACATGTGCATCAATATTCATAATCACTTGCTTATAATTCAAAACAAATTGGAAATAAAAATATTGATCACCAGGAAAATGGGTAAATAAAAAAACATGGTATATACAAAGAATGGAATACTATACATCAGTGAAAGGTGAATGAATTACAGCCATATATGTCAACATAGATACATATCAAGAATATACTAGATGAAAAGAGTAAGTTGAAGAATACACACAATTTTGTAAAGTTAAAACGACAAAATGAAACAATACACTGCTTAGAGAACCATCCATGTATGATTAAACAATAAAGAAAAGCAAGGGACTGATAAATGTCTGTTCGGGGTGGAAAGGAGCAGGGTAAGGTCAGAAAAGAGAATACTGAAGGCTTCCTACTCATCCTGACATGCTACCTTAGCCGTAATCCACATACTGTACTGGTTTTGCATAGTAATCAGGTTGCCTTTCACTATTTTGGTGCTTAATTGGTGTTTTTATTAGATCTGGGTATCCTTGATAAGATTAAAAGGGGTTTTCTTTTGTTGATGTGGAGAGAGGAGTTTCAAGCCCCACAACTGCCCAGAATCCCATGACTCTAGTTTCCCATTTACCTGGAGTTCTTTCATAAATAACTTTGTGGATTCCTCACCCACAGAAGTCAGAGAAAACCTCTTTTAATGGCTAATAATAAAATTCAGGACCAACCACAAGGGGATAATCTGTACCTTTTCCTATCAAAGTGATGAATGAGTCAGCCCTCCTCTGACACTTGCCTCCTGTGGCAGTCAGAGCTCTAAGATGGCCCCCAAGATTCCAGCCTCTTGGTAAACACACCCTCTTTGCTTCATTCTTCTTTCTCTTTTAAAAAAAATGTTTATTTATTTTTGAGAGAGAGTGCGTGAGCTGGGGGGAGGGACAGGGAGAGAGGGAGACAGAATCCTGAGTGGGCTCTGTGCTGCCAGCACAGAGCCCAATACAGGACTCAAACTCACAAACCATGAGATCATGACCTGAGTTGAAATCAAGAGTCTGATGCTTAACCTGCTTAACTAACTGAGACCCCAATGCACCCCATGATCCTTTCTTGTTAAGTGTGGAGGGACCAGGGAATATGCTGGGCTTGTGGTTGGATTGGGTTGTTATATGATCACGTTGATGGGGCAGTCATCCCATGATATTGTTATACAAGATTATTGCCCCTGCTGGCTTTAAAGCTGCTGTGTTATAAGGAGAGGGACCTCCTGCCAACAGACAACAAGAAAATGGCATCAGCCCTACAACTTCAAGGAACTGAATTCTGTCACCAACCTGAATGAGCTTGGTCCAGATGAGAACCACAGCTCTGCTGACACCTTGATTGCACTCTTGATTGCCCTTTACTGGGCAGAGGACCCAGTAAAGCTGTGCGCAGACCCTTGGGACCCAAAGAAATTATGCAATGATAGATTTGTGTTGTTTTAAGCTGCCGAATTTGCACAAGTTGTGACACAGCAACAGAAAATGACTACACTCCCTATTCTTGTTTCTAACTGCCAAAAAGTCTGAGCTGTCAACCTGGTCTGGCCCTCCTTTCTTTCCTTTCCCTCACATTTCCATAAAGCTATCAATTTCTGGGGGCAGGCCAATGCCGATATCCTCCTCTTTCATCATGAAGAAGAAAGAAGACTGCCACAGTTTAAAGCCTGCATTCCAGACAGTCCTCCCTCCAACTTCTTCCCAAGATACACCCTCACCATGTGCCAGCAACAGGCTGCCAAGACTGTGACACTGTCACTAGACAACACAAGTCAAGCTTCCTTCCTCCCAACCCCACCCCTCCCGGCCTCCCTTCTCTTCCTTCCTTCCTTCCTTCCTTCCTTCCTTCCTTCCTTCATCCTTCCCTCCTTTCCTTCCTCCTTCCCTTCTTCCTTCCTTCCTTCCTTCCTTCCTGCTTCCCTTCCTTCCTCCTTCCCTGCCTTCCTTCCTTCCTCCTTCCCTTCCTTCCTTCCTTCCTTCCTCCTTCCCTTCCTTCCTTCCTCCTTCCCTTCCTCCTTCCCTTCCTTCCTTCCTCCTTCCCTTCCTTCCTTCCTCCTTCCCTTCTTCCTTCCTTCCTTCCCTTCTTCCTTCCTTCCTTCCTCCTTCCCTTCTTCCTTCCTTCCTTCCTTCCTTCCTTCCTTCCTTCCTTCCTTCCTTCCTCCTTCCCTTCTTCCTTCCTCCTTCCCTTCTTCCTTCCTTCCTTCCTTCCTTCCTTCCTTCCTTCCTTCCTTCCCTTCCTTCCTTCCTTCCTTCCTTCCTTCCTTCCTTCCTTCCTTCCTCCTTCCCTTCCTTCCTTCCCTCCTTCTTTCCTTCCTCTTTCCCTTCCTTCCTTCCTTCCTTCCTTCCTTCCTTCCTTCCTTCCTTTCTTCCTTCCTTCCCTCCTTCCTTCCTTCCATCGTCCCTCCCTCCCTTTCTTTCCTTTCTTTCCCTTCCTTCCCTTCACAAACATTTTTTGAGCATCAGCTGTGCTGTTTCCCTCCCATGCTTGCAGAAATAAAGAAAATATCATCTTTTTCTTTAAGGAGTTCACTATTGAACGGTAGAGACAAATGAGCCCACGGTGATTGCTCTGCTTTCTCTGCTCTTGGACAAGCAGCCAAAGAGTGGGAGGGAGAAGAAGGTAATTATGCTGGAATCTCCTCTTTCCCCTGTTATCACAACGCCCACTGTCTCCTTCCTCTCATATGCACTTATTAGCAGCCTGTATAAATAAAGTCTTTGGTCTCAGTAGAGATTGAGTCTCTGTTTAAATCACTACATTCGTGTCCAGCAATGGTAGGTGCTTTTAAACTGATTTGTGAACCATTACATGGAAGGAAGGCAGGAAGTAGAGGAAGCGGATTTGGATTTTAGGCCTCCATTCCCCTAGAAGTTTGAGCCGGGCCATGGAGATCTTCTGTGCTTTGTCAAAGTGTGGAGTTTGTCCTAATAGTCAGTTGAATATGATTTCAGAAATGTCTTCCTGAAACATTAAAAGTGGCAAGATTACAAAATAACCATTTGTCAGCAATGCTTGTAGCAGCTTCTGTGGCGGACACTTTCGGAGTTTTACACTTGCACTACTTCTACCTAGAAGTGGCCGTGTTAAACAGGATGTTGATAATCAGCTTTTATAACAGGTTCTCTAGATGTCTGCCCTGTACCTAGGCGATTTTAACCAGAGACAAAATTAGATGAATATGATGAAAATACGTTACCACCAAAAACATGCTTAGTTTTTTTTAAGTGAAAATAGGGTCCTATCAAAATCCCTGGGTCCCAGTTGAGGAACAGCAAGCCCGGAGCTAAGCAAACTTAAACATTTCTTCTACTCTTCTAAATACCAAACCCATGTTCAATTGCTTATAGGTAGCATTTCTAAAGAGCCTTTTTAAAAATATATAAAAACAGCTATAGAAGAGCGCTTAGTTTGGGCTTTTGGCTCAAGGACTGGTTTTTATTGCTGTCCTTTTACCAATGTTCAGAAATAAATTGCTTGATGTCTCTGTGGGGTGAACATTCAGAAGATGAAGAGGCCCCCAAAGGCATTCTATTATCTGGGAATTAGTTTTCCTGACCGTGCTATGTAAGATCTCATATGAAAGTTCCACTTCTGTGGAGCCTTTCATTTCATTTCACAGTGATCGTACTGCTATCCAAGCTTTAATTATAGACACTGTTACTAATGTTGCAATCCTCTGCATTCTTCTTCTCTGTTTGACTTAAATTGGGTAAATGGGGTCATGTTCTACCATACACGCAGAAACTAGAATGGAGGGGAGAGAGAGAGAGGTAGCCCCTGCACAAGACATACAGTCCAAGTGGTCAATGTAAACAGCCACAGAAAGATGCAGTAATGAAAGATAACTCATCACAGACTCACAGCAGGGGTGCTTAGATTCTCATGCAATTATTGCTTCTACCGGATTTCATTTTCTAAAGGAACAAATACAGTGTCTGACTTTTGCTTCTTAGCCAGGATTATTCAGGGCCTCAGGAGATGCCTTGAAGTATACCTGCTTGTTTTTCAATATATCTCTGAAACAGCTTTACTGATAAAATAATTCACAGGCCATAAAATTTATGCCTTTGAAGAATGTAGTTCAGTGGTTTGTGTTCTATTCAGAGTTATGTAACCATCACCACTACTTACGTTTAGAATATTTTCATCGCCCACAGAAGAAACCTCATACCCTTTAACAGTCATTCCCTATTCCTCCACCTCCATACCCTCCAGCCCTAAGTAACCACGAAACTACTTTCTATCAGTATAGGTTTGCTTATTCTGGACATTTCATGTAAATGGAATCATACAATATGTGATCTCTTGTGGCCAGTTTCTTTCATTCAGCATGTTCTCAAGGTTTATCCGTGTCATAGCATCTATCACTACTAAAATTATCTATTTAATTTTCTCCATCATACTAGCTGTGAAGTGGTATCTCACTGTGCATTTGCATTTCCCAAATGACTAATGATGTTGAGCATCATTCTATGTTTATTGACCACTTGTACATCCTTGGAGAAATGTCTGTACCCTTTGCCTTTTTTTGAAGTTGGGTTTATCTTTTTATTGTTGAGTTGTAAGTATGCTTTATGTATTTAAGGTACAAATCCTTATCAGATCTACAATTTGCAAATATTTTTCTCCCATTCTGTGGGTGGTCTTTTCCTTTTTTGATGATGTCCTTTGAAGCACAACAGGTTTTAATTTTAACGAAGTCTGATTTATTCATTGGTTTTGCTCTCAGTGTTATATCTAAGAACCATTGCATAACACAGGGTCACAAAGCTTTAGCTCTATGTTTTCTTCTAAGAGTTTCATAGCCTTAGTTCTTACATTTAGGTCTATGATCCATTTTAAATTAATTTTTGTATATTGTGTGAGGTAAGGATCAATGTGGATTCATCCCTTTTGCCTGTGGTTATCCAGTTGTCCCACCATCATTTGTTGAACAGACTGTTCTTGCCCCATTAAATTATCTTGGCACCCTTGTCAAAAATTAATTGACCATAGATGTAAGGGTTTGATTTTTATTCTAATTTATATTCCATTGGTAGTTCCATCTTTATGGCAATATCACATTGTTTTTATACAAAGCTTGTACTAAGTTTTGAAATTGGGAAGTCCAAGTTTTCCACCTTGCCTATTTTTTAAGATGGCATTGGCTATTCTGAATACTTTGCATTACCATATGAATTTTAAGAGCAGCTTGTTAATTTCTCCCCCCCCCCCAAACAGTTATGATTTTGACAGGGATTGGGTTGAATCTATAGATCAATTTGGGGAATATTGCCATCTTAACAATGTTAAGTTTTCTAATCCATGAACACAGAATTCCTTGCATTTATTTAAGATGTTTTAAAATTTCTTTTAACAGAGTTTTGTAGCTTTCAGTGCACAAGTCTTATACTTCTTTTGTTCAATATATTGCTTCATATTTTACCTTTTTTGAAAAAAAAATTTAAGTAAGCTCTGTGCCCAGTGTGGGGCTTGAACTGATGACCCCAAGATCAAGAGTCACATGCTCGACAGGCACCCCTGTGTTTTACCTTTTTAATGATATTATATGTGGAATTATTTTCTTAATTTAATTTTCAGGTTGTTCATTGCTAGTGTTTAAAAGTAGTATGTTCTTGCAATCTGTGCAGCTCATTTATTCTAATAGTTGTTCTGTTGTATGTGTGTGGTTTCTTTTGGATTTTCTTTATGCAAAATCATTTTATTTATGTTGCCTTTCCTCTCTGGATGCCTTTTATTTTGTTTTCTTGCCTAATTACCCTGGCTAGAAGCTTCAGTACAATGCTGAATAGAAGTAGCAGGAGTGGACATCTTTGTCTGGTTCTTTAATTAGAGAGGAAGCATTCAGTCTCTGAACATTAAATATGATGTTAGCTCTATTTTTGGTAGATGTTCTTTACCTGGTTGAGCAAATTCTCTTGTATTCATAGTTTGTGGGTGTTTTTATATGAATAGGTACTGGATTTTGTCAAGTGCTTTTTGTGAGTCTATTGAGATGATCATGTGGTTTTTGTCTTTTATTCTCTTAAGATGGTGTGTTACATTGATTGATTTTCATATGATGAATCAATCTTGCATTCCTGGGATGAATTACTCTTGAGCATGGTGTATAATACTATTTCTATGTTCCTGGATTTTGTTTGATAGTATTTTTTTTAACGTTTATTTATTTTTGAGACAGCGAGAGACAGAGCATGAATGGGGGAGGGTCAGAGAGAGAGGGAGACACAGAATCTGAAACAGGCTCCAGGCTCTGAGCAGTCAGCACAGAGCCCGACGCAGGGCTTGAACTCATGGACCGCGAGATCATGACCTAAGCCGAAGTCGGACGCTTAACCAACTGAGCCACCCAGGCGCCCCAGTTTGCTAGTATTTTTTAAGGGTTTCTGTACTATTTTCATAAGAGATACGAGATGCTGGTCTGTGGTTTTCTTGTGATGTCTTTGTCTGGTTTTGTTATCAGGGTAACAATAGTCTCATAGAATGAATTGGAAGTGTTCCCTCTTCTGTTTTTTGGAAGAGTTTGTGAAGGATTGGTATTAATTCTTCTTTTCGTGTTTGGTAGAATTTACCAGTGAATCCATCTGAACTTGGGGTTTCTTTGTGAGAGTTTTTTGATTACCAATTCCATCTCTTTATTTGCTCTAGGTCTACTCAAAGTCCTATTTCTTCTCCAGTTAGTTTAGGTAGTTTGTGTTTTTATAGAAGTATATTCATTCCATACAGGGTATCTGGTACCAGGGTAACTTTTGACATACAGTTGTTCATAGTATTCCCTTAGAATTCTTTTTATTTCTGTAAGGTTGTTATTTATCCCTTTTTTCATTCCTGGTTACAGTAATTTGAGTCTTTTCTCTTCTTTTCTTCATTTATCTGGCTAAAGTTCTATCAATTTTGGTGATCTTTTCAAAGAATCAACATTAGTTTTTCTTGATTTTTCTCTATTAGTTTTTTATTCTCTATTTTTGATCTAATCTTTATTATTTCCTTTCTTTTGGGTTTAGTCTGTACCTCTCTTTACAGTTTCTCAGAGTGGAAACAGGTGTTTCATTTTCATTCGTCTCACAGTATGTTCTAATTTCCCTTGAGATTTCTTCTTTGATCCATGGGTTATTTAGCATTATGTTCATTACTTTTTATATATTGTTGAATTTCCCAAATTTATACCTGCTATAGATCTAATTTCATTCCTTTGTGGTCAAAGAACATACTTTGTATGATCCCACTTTTAAATTTATTGACATTCATTTTATGATCTAACATATGGTCTATCCTGGAGAATGTTCTATATGCAGTTGATGAGAATGTTCATTGTGCTGTTGTTGGGTGGCCTATTCTATAGATGTCTGTTAGATCTTGTGATTTATAGTGTTGTTCAATTCTTTCTGTTTCCCTGTTTATCTTCTGCCTAGTTGGTCTATTCATCATTGAAAGTGAGGTTTTGAAGTCTCCATCTGTTATTATTGTCTATTTCTCCCTTCAGTTGTGTCAGTTTTGCTTTATGCTTTGAAGAGCTCTGTTGTTACATGCATATATGTTTATAATTGTATCTCCCTGATGGATTCACCCTTTTATTATACTGAAATAATCCTTTATGTCTCTAGTAATAATTTTTGTGTGAAGTCTATTTTGTCTAATATTAGTATTGCTACTTCAGTTCTCTTTTGGTTCTCTGTATGATATACTATTTCCCCCTTTTTACTTTCAACCTGTTTGTGTCTTTCAAGTATTTCCTAGACAGCATATAGTTGGATCATTTTTCAAATCCATTCTACCAATCCATGCCTTTTGATTAGAGTCTTTAATTTAATGTAATTTCTGATAAGGCAGAATTTATGTTTGCCATTTGGTATTTGTCTTCTGAGTGTCATGTCCTTTTGTCCCTCCATATTTTTCATTATTGTGTTCTTTCACATTAATTGGATATTTGCTCTTTTAATTCCATTCTTGTTTCTTTTACTAAATTTTCTGAGTTACTTTGTTAGTAATTCCTTTGGAGATTAGTATTAATATCTTAAAAGTATCTAGTCTATTTTAATTACAACTTAATTTCAACTTTATACAAAAACTTTGCTTTAATAAAGCTCCATTCCCTCCTCTATTCTCTATGCTATTGTTGTCAAATTACATGCTTATACATTATAACCCCATCAACACAGTTTTATCAATATTGCTTTATGCAGCTGTCTTTTAAAGGAGAAAAAAAGTTACAAACAGAAATACATTTATATTGTCCATTATATTTACCTATAAATAAAGGTTTCTTGGCCTTTTGGCTAAGATCAAGTGTATTATATTTACCTATTTAGTTATCTTTTTTTAGTGTTTTCCATTTATTTGTGTGGATTCAAATTACTATCTTCTATCCTTTCATTTCAGCCTAAAGGGTTTCCTTTAGTATTTTTTGTTTGTTAAGGGTTTCAAATGACAGATTTTCTCGGTTTTTCTTTATCTGGGAATATCTTAATTCCTTCTTCATTTTGAAGGATGGTTTTGATGATTGTAGAATTCTTGGTGACAGTCTTTTTCTTCCAGCATTTTGAGCATGTCATCCCACTGCCTTCTGACCCCCATGGTTTCAGATGAGAAATCAGTTGTTAGTCTCTTTGAAAACCTTTTGTACAGGATGAGTCATTTTTCTCTTACTGCTGTCAAGATTTTCTTTGCTCTTTGGCTTTCCACAATTTGATCATGTGTCGTGATCACTTTTATTTTATCCTATTTATATTTTGTTGGGCTTTTAGGATGTGTACGTTAATGTTTTAAATAAAATTTGGTAAGTTTTTGGCCATTATTTCTTCCAGTATTCTTTCTGTCTTTTTATCCTTTCTCTGCTTCAGGGACTCATATTATGCATATTTTGTTACACGTAATGTTCCACAGGTCTCTGAGGCTCTATGAACTTTTTTATCAAACTTTTTTCTTTCTGTTTTTTAGACTGGATAATCCCAATTGACCTATTCGCAAGTTTCATTTCATTCACTGTACTTACCACTCAAGAAATTCTCTCTGCCTGTCTCTGTCTCCATGTATACATATATACACATATTTCTATCTCTTTAAATTTTTTTTAACGTTTATTTATTTTTGAGACAGAGAGAGACAGATCTTTACTAAATTCACAGAGTTCTGCAACCATGACCCAATCAAATTTTAAAATATTTCCTTTACCCCAAAATGATTCTTTATCTCCATTTGCAACCAGTTGCTGGTGCCACCGCCGGGCAACCACTAACCTGTCTGTAGATGTGCCTTTCATGTTTCATATTAATGGAGTCATATATATATATATATGGTCTTTGTGTTGATCTTCTTTTACTTAAGACTCATGTTTTTCAGGTTCATCCACATCCTGAATTCTTTTTTTTTTTAATTTTTTTTTTAATGTTTTATTTATTTTTGAGACAGAGAGAGACAGAGCATGAACGGGGGAGGGTCAGAGAGAGGGAGACACAGAATCTGAAACAGCCTCCAGGCTCTGAGCTGTCAGCACAGAGCCCGACGTGGGGCTCAAACTCACGGACCGTGAGATCATGACCTGAGCCGAAGTCGGACGCTTAACCGACCAAGCCACCCAGGCGCCCCTCTATCTCTTTATTGATATTCTTTATCAGTGAGATACCGTTTTCATACTTTAATTCTTTTTTAAAATTTCAGTATAGTTACTATACAGTGTTATATTAACTTCAGGGCTGTGGGCATAGAGGAAGGTGTCAATGTTGACTCCCAGGTCTCTGGATTTGGATTAATGTTGATGCCATTCTCTGATTTAGGCCACATGAATGAAGAAGCAAGTTAAAACAAAGAAATGTGTGTGTGTGTGTGTGTGTATGTGTGTGTGTGTATGTGTGTGTGTGTGTGTGTGTATTTTTTAAATGTTTATTCATTTTTGAGAGAGAAAAAGAGACAGAGCATGAGCAGGGTAGGGACAGAGAGAAAGAGAAACACAGAATCTGAAGCAGGCTCCAGGCTCTAAGCTATTAGCACAGAGCCCAATGCAGGTCTCGAACCCACAAACCGTGTGAGATCATGACCTGAGCCAAAGTTGGACGCTTCACCTACTGAGCCACCTAGGCACCCTGAAATGTTTTTATATGTTTATTGAGTTTGAGGTCCCTATGGGATAACAGAATGCAAAGTCCTGATAGGCTAGACACTCAGGCTAGCAGTACAGATTTGTCAGACAGAAGTATACGGATGGGGTGGTATGGACAGATTTGGCAGACAGAAGGTGTGGATGTGGGTAAGGGGATCCTAGCAAGTAGAGCAGAAGACGGCACCAAGGACAGAACCCTGGGGAGCAAGTGGAGGAAGAAATTTCTACAAAGTAGTCTGTAAAAAGGCACTGAACGGAGATAAAGGAGAAATGGGAAGAGGAGGGGCTCAGAAATCCAAGAGAAATTCAGCTCCAAGTCAGTTCAGAGAGGGGCTGGATTAGCATCATCTGTTGCTGTTTGCAGCCACACTGCAAAGCAGAATGTGATAACCATTCCTTTTCCTACCATCCTTCCCAGATCAGTAAACAGGGCTACATGACATCAAAGACAAAAAGGTCCTCCCAGATGGCAGAGAGGAGAGGGCAATTAGGAGAGGATACCCTAGCCCTGAGGCAGTCATTAATAGAAATTTACCAGGATGCTGACAGAATGCCAGTGTGCATGCCCTATAAAATTTTAATTGGTGAGACTGTACTCCTTAACACACAAGTCCATGTAATGGCAGTAATCTTGATGAACTCTGTTCAGTTTGGGTTCAGGGAGGTCATAGGTACTAATAGGTCTAATTCATCACACTTGGTGGATATGTGGTTTTATATTACACTCTTGGTGCCATTAAACACTTACAGTGATCATAATGCTTATTGGTTTTCTCATCTCAACTCTCTTGTCAGAGCTGGCACATACACAAACAAAAACCCTAACTATGTAGTCCGAGGGCAGCTTGTATGTGAAAGGGCAGATGTGGATTTGAAGTCACACACATAGGGAAATAGCACTTACCGAGTCTCATTATGCCCAATATGTCATAGGTTGCCTCATTTTACCCTCTCGAGTCCCCTCTGAGGTACCTGTGGGAAAGAGCCGCACTTAGTGAACAAATGAGGAAGTTGAGTCATACAACTAATAGGTATGGAGCTAAGACTTGAAACCCTTGCCCATCTCACGCCAGAGCTCATAGTATTTCCATTAGTGATGTCAAAATGGAATCCTATTAAATTGACCTACATGCCTTATAAGCATGTCCTAAAGCTTAAATAAGCTATATGTGAAAGCACTTATAAACTTTGGAAAGAAAGCTATATGCAGGCAGGATATTTTTAATTTTGACCATTAACCTTAGAAGTAGTATCTGAGGGTATAAAAGATGCCTCTAAATAATCTCTAAAACTACATTCTTATTAGTCCTCCCCCTCCCAAAAGAGAATTTTAATATATTACCATTTTTTCTTAACTTTGCTGTTTCTCTCTGCTCTAGGAACTTTTTTTTTTTAATTTTTTTTAACATTTATTTATTTTTTGCGAGACAGAGAGAGACAGAGCATGAGCAGGGGAGGGGCAGAGAGAGAGGGGTCACCGATTCTGAAGTAGGCTCCAGGCTCTGAGCTGTCAGCACAGAGCCTGACCCAGGGCTCAAACTCACTAACAGTAGGATCATGACCTGAGCTGAAGTCCAATGCTTATTTGACTGAGCTACCCAGGTGCCCCCAGGAGATCACTTTTATACACACCACTTTGTGGTAGCCATCTTCTCCTCTCCCCTCATCCTTAATACACATACCCCATGGAAATGCTTCCTTTCCTTGCGATTCTGCTAGGACATAGAACAGTACTGGCAGGAGGAACTAAACAGAGCAAGCCATTAATCTCTCTGGTAGGTGGCTGTTTTATAAAAGATATAATTTGATTATATTCCTGATATCAGGATCTTTTCCCTGGCCTCACTTCCACATACCCTATGGTCTCCCTGAGATCCTGAAAAAAACATAGAGAAAGGCTGGCCCATGGAAGCTGGGGACATTTTCTTTTTTTTCTTTTTTTTCAGGGCTCTGGCTGCTTGTTGTTTATTTTCCACTTGGATCAAGGCGCATGGTTACAGGGTATTAGGAAGGCTGGCACATTGCTTGTAGTAAAGAACGGTGTTCTCTCAACTTCCTTTTTGGCCTTTTGCTGTTTTGATATATAGGTATCTGTTGTTTGCAGCAGCCTGCTTAGTCTCTGGGAAGGGAGGGGACAGGCCACCCCTGATAGCCTAGCACTTACTGAAGCCTGGTGGTGGCCACTCAGGATTGGGGCCTGGTGTTGGCTTTGCCAGGCTGACCACTGGGCTGCTTCCTTGAAGGTAGCCAGCCAAGCCACAGGTGATGATGCCACTGGAGGCCTGGGGAGAGCCTAAGTGTTCTGGGGACTCCAGTCCAACTCCAACTCCAGCCATGAATGGGAGAGTGGACTTGCCGGAAAGGAAGTTTGCCCACCAGTGACCGGGGTTGGCCTTGGGGAGACCAGGGTGGTGAGGGATGGCTTCCCCAGGTTACTGTGCACTTCCTCAGGAGCTGTGACTGGAAGTTGAACCCAGGCGCACCGGTCATAGTCATGGGTGGCCACGAATGAGCCGCTGGAGGGGATGGCTTCCAGGCTGTCGCTTGTGGGCTGGTGGAAACCTGGGTGCACGATCACAGGTGGTGGGGACGGGGATGCTAGGCCACGGGGCTCATTTGCAGAGGAGACCACGGAAGGCCGCTCCTTAACATGCCACACTCCACAGCCGTGTGCATGCAGGGAATTTTTCTTGACCCCATGCTTGCCCGTACCATGGGAGCACACCGTGAGCTCAGACAAAATCCTACAGGTTCTCTCCTGTTTTCCGTTTTATAGTAACCTGTCTGTCATTTCCCAGGCAGCAGTCTCCTGTCATCACAACAGTCACATCTATTATCAAGGGAGGCAGAAGGGGGAATTTGAGTATTTAGAGAACCACTTTTAGGCTTCTAGATGTGGGGTTAAACTTCCAACATTTTTGCTTCAAAAAGTGATTTTCAAAGTTTTCCCTGTGTACAGTATCCATAATTCAAAATCCTAAGTTACATGAAATAAGAGAGAGGTGGTCCCTAGTGTACCTACTATATTCTAATCACAACACAGATTATAGAAACAACCACCCCTGAGCCAAAAAGGACAATTTACAGAGGTCCTTCCTTTGGTATAATCCACCAGACCTTAGAAGAGGCATTGCGTGTCAGACAAGACTTCGAAGTAAGAGAACACAAGGAGAAAGAAATCTTAGTAAAGTAAGCTTCACCCTAAAGACTACTCCCCATCCTCCTTCCTGAAATAGGGACTTGAAATGATTCACCCTCCTTCTGTTTCATTACTTTTGCAAGCTGCCACCAAGACCAGATGATGGCTAATGTCCAGCAGAAATCCAGACAGGTCAGAAGTTTGTATTTCTGAGAAGAACAAAGGAGAATCAAATGTCCTTTATCTGTCTGAGCAGGCAAGAAGTCAGGTGCAGTTAAGGCAGAAAGTTGAGGAAGACACCACAGATGCAAGCTGGTAGTAGGGATTGTGGCAGCCTTATAGTGACCTGGAAAGAAAACCACAGAGAATGATCATTGAGCAACAACTATGTACCAGAAAATTTCATGGGTCTTGTTATACATTGCAGAAACCAAGAGACATTAGGTCATTTTTCTGAGGTCATCTAGCTAGACCATGAAGCCAGGTTGTATGACCTAAAGCTCGCATTCTTTCATTTCCTGTTGAATCCCAAACAGCTTTTCTGTAGAGGCCACAAGAGTGTGAAATAGGGCAACAAAGGTATATTATTGCCATCTTCCTCTGCCTGGGAGAAAAAAGCAGAAGAGAAATCACAGTCTAATAGAGCTGACTTTTCTACATTTTTGTCTCCCCCTCACCTCCCATTTTTCCCCAACTCATTTTATTCCAGGGCTTGAACACAAGAGGCCAAATGTAATAGTATATCCTTTTAGGGGCACCTGGGTGGCTCAGTCGGTTGAGCATTCACAATCAAGCATTGTCTGATTTTGGTTCAGGTCACATTCTCACAGTTCATGGGATCAAGCCCCAAGTCAGGCTCTGTGCTGACAGCACAGAGCCTGCTTGGGATTCTCTGTCTCTCCCTGTCTGCCCCTCCCCTACACATGCATTCTCTCTCTCTTTCTCCCTCTCTCTCTCTCTCTCTCAAAATAAACTTTTAAAAAAAATACTTTCTTTTAATAATATCAATAGATTTAATTCAATGGCTTAAGTGGAGTGAGTTCCTTTTCCTATAAGTAATGAAATTGCCTCCATTCTATCCTGCTAGGATTGTGCATTCATTTCAGTGTTTCGAAGAGAGATCCTACCCTCACCTTGGTTCATTTTTCCATCACCTAATAGGTCACCCCTGAGTAACTTATGGACATCCAAAGTGACTTAAAAATTACAAGGGCTATCCTTACACATATATAGAGTGTATCAGAGCATCACCTACCTGATATACTTTGAAAAGCACAAGAAGGGGCGCCTGGGTGGCTTGGTCGGTTAAGCGTCCGACTTTGGCTCAGATCATGATCTCATGGTCCGTGAGTTCAAGCCCCACGTCGGGCTCTGTGCTGACAGCTCAGAGCCTGAAGCCTGTTTCAGATTCTGTGTCTCCCTCTCTCTCTGCCCCTCCCCTGTTCATGCTCTGTCTCTCTCTGTCTCAAAAATAAATAAACGTTAAAAAAAAATTTAAAAAAAAAGAAAAGCACAAGAAAAACTTCCTTACCCAAATATATATCTCCTTGTAGCATATGACATTCCCTGAAATCTTGTCATTACCGATTCCTGACTTCATGTTACTAGATCAAGTTGCTGTTATTTGGTCTTCACCTAACACCTAGGATTCTCAAACCAAAGTCATAAGAATCCTAATGGAGGGAATAGAGGTAGAGAGGGAATGGGTAGAAGTAGGAGATTTTGGAGGCTTGAAGCATTACCTGTGAAGACCAGACACAAGTAGAGTGCCTCAATAGACCCTAGGTGCCAGGGGATGGGGTTGGGGCCCCACCACCACCCTCAGAGAGCAGATAAAGTGAGATCTTTTGAGATAAAATTAGACCATCTCACAGTTTTGCTTGAGTTTGGTTCTGCTTACTGAATAGGTAAGTAACCTAAGCAAAAGGAAGTGGAAGGCAATGCAGGAAGCTCTCAAACCTGATGTGAAACATGTAGAGTTTTCATGGTTTATGTGGTACAGGGCCCCTTGGTTAAAAGAGGAAAGAGCTAATTTTGAGAGAAGTAGCCATTGTTCTTGAGTGTCTAGAAAGTGATTTTGACTTGTCTTCAGAAATGCTGAGGGCTTTGTCTCATTGTTTGCAGGGAAGATACTTACAGTTCCTTTTTTTTGTTGATATTGGAAATACTTGCTAATGAATAAATGAATAAATAGATGAATAAAAATATAAATAAATGAATAAAAATAGGAGGTACAAGATTAAAATGATATAAATGGGAGAAATACAGAGTTAAAACCCTACGTCAGAATGATTGGCTTATTTCCCAACTAAAGAAAATCATGACACGTGAGAGTATAAGTGGTGGTTCCTGCTGCAAACACCAGGGCTGAAGTGACTCTACAGACTGTTCCAGTCTTCCAAGTTCCAGGAAATTCCTAACCGATGATTTTGCTGTCTTTAGGACCTTCTTCAGGTTTGAACATATTATGTCTTTTTTGCAATATTTTTCAATTTATAGCCTAACATACTCAGAAAGGGTCACAGTATCCCAGCCAGATGATTTGAACATTTCTTTGTTGTCTCTAGTTAATAGGCTGTCCATGTGATATCCTCTTTTATTTTTATCACCAGAAACCACAGAAATAAAGGGGAAACACTATACCAGGAAGTCTGAATCAAGCTATGACTCAGATTTCCTAAGAAAGAGGAGATCAGAATCTACTTTGACCTCTTCAGTCTTAAATTCAGAACCATTTTGGGGGCAACATTAATTAATATCTGAGTTTGTGTGTGAGTATAGCACATCTTCCCTAATCATATTCTTCATACAATATACTTATTTGACATATCATCATTGACAATTTGTTCACTCCTGGGAAATGGCTGATCATAAGCGTATATATGGAAGACAGTGGTCCCAGGGTATGTGGGTTCAAGTCCCATCTTCTCCCTTAACACCTTTGTGTCTTAGTTCCTCCGTCTGCAAAAAGGGAATTCCGAAAGTATCATTAGTAGAATTGCTGTGAGAATTATGTGAATCAATATGTGTAAATCACTTAGAGCAATGCTTGGTACAGAATAGGTGCTCAATAAACATAAGCTGTTGTTATTCTCTTTCAGCAAATGGTGAATTTGACATAGATAGTTGTAGAGTTTGGTCAAGCCAAGCCAAGTGCTATTCGAAACATTACAGAGCTGCGGGGGAGTTCTTGTTGCTCAGTATACATTCCTTCATGTTAATCTGGTTGTTGTTGTTGTTGTTGTTGTTGTTGTTGTTTTTCCTCGGTATTAATGTTACCATCAGTCTCTTTGCTCATTACTGTTAACCTGTGGTCACTAGTCAGGGTCAACCTGTGGTCACCACTCAGGGCATTCCTTGTGTTTAATGCTGCAAATTCCAGGGTGCTTTCAGAGCAGAGATGTGACAAGTCCATTTTTCCTGCCAAGAATGTAAGTAGCTTGCATGAAATCCCATCTGACTATATTTCTTGATCTGAGGAGGATTAGTTCTCTAGGAAGCCCTTCATTTTTTTTAATCCTAAAAGAAGGCAGTATTCAAAGTAAAAATCCTTTTAAAAAATTCTTCATATTCTGAATTATGCTTTGGAAGTTCAGATTTTTTTTTTCTGATTATGGTAACCATTAGCAAACATTTACTATGATGGTTTTAAAGATATGCCCACAGGGGCGCCTGGGTGGCTTGGTCGGTTAAGCGTCCGACTTCGGCTCAGGTCATGATCTCACAGTCCGTGAGTTCGAGCCCCGTGTCGGGCTCTGTGCTGACCGCTCAGAACCTGCAGCCTGTTTCAGATTCTGTGTCTCCCTCTCTCTCTGCCCCTCTCCTGTTCACGCTCTGTCTCTCTCTGTCTCAAAAATAAATAAACGTTAAAAAAAAAAAAGTAAAAAAAAAAAAAGATATGCCCACATATTCTTTGCTGCTACTTCCCTCAAGAGATGGAGCTTGATTTGTCTCCTCTTGAGTGTGGGCTGGACTTAGTAAGTCCCTTCTAGTGACTGAAGATGGTGGAACGACCTGACGTCATGTCTGATAGTAGGTTATAAAAAGACTGCAGCTTCCCTATTGGTTGGCTCTCTTGCTCTCCCTTTGTTTCTTAAATCACTTGCTCTGATGGAAGTCAGCTGTCATCCTGAGGCAGCCCTGGGGAGTAGGAAGGCAGCTGCCATATCATGAGGATACTTCGGTAGTCAGTGGAGAGACCCACAAGGTGAGGAACAGGCCTGCCAAAAGCCATGTGAATGAGCTTAAGCATACCCTTCCCTAGTTGAGCCTGAGACTGCAACTTCATGAGAGACCCTGAGTCACAACCACCCAGCTAAACCATTCCAGGATTCCTTCCAAAGCTATGTGAAATAATAAAAGTTTTCATCTGCAGTTATGATAAGTCTTATATCTATTT
The DNA here is from genome assembly GCF_027475565.1 of Acinonyx jubatus. Taxonomy (NCBI): domain Eukaryota; kingdom Metazoa; phylum Chordata; class Mammalia; order Carnivora; family Felidae; genus Acinonyx; species Acinonyx jubatus. Next base: position 102,374,337 of record NC_069384.1, on the reverse strand, counting down.
CTTCAGCAATAAGCTAACTCACATTGCCTCACATAATTTATAGCAGAGGGCTGGTTGTATTTAACAATAAGTGTGGTCAGGAGGTTTTTTTTTTTTAATGTTTTATTTATTTTTGAGAGAGACAGAGTGACAGTGGGAGAGGGGCAGAGAGAGAGGGAGACACAGAACCTGTGTCTCCAGGCTCTGAGAATCAGGCTCCAGGCTCTGAGCTGTCAGCACAGAGCCTGATGTGGGGCTTGAATCCACAAACCGTGAGATCCTGACCTGAGCTGAAGTCAGACATTTAACCAACTGAGCCACCCAGGCACCCCAAGAGTTTTATTAAAAAAAAGAAAAGCAAAATTGTCCTGACACCTTTTCATTTTTTATTATAAGCACATCTTTTTGGTGTGTATTATAATTCAGTCTCTCCTCTTTATGAATTATTACTTTGATAATCATGTGAAAATTCTTCCATTTTCTTCAATGGTTCTGCCTCTGCCCAGGCAAGGAAGAGGCAGCCCCAAGGACTCTCTCTCCCTCTGGAAAAACGATCCAGGTTCTTGCTGCTCTGCCCTGTTAGAAAGCAGGGCAACTGAATGGGGAAGCAGTAAGGAGGAAGCATGTATTTTTTTCATCTGAAGCTATCTTAGTATTGGAACTTCCTAGGTTCAGTTTCTCTTGAAATTTTGTGAAACTCATATCTCATGATATTTCAGCTTTATTTTTTTTAAGTTTATTTGTTTATTTTGAGAGAGAGAGAGAGAGAGAGAGAGAGAGGGAATTCCTAGCAGGCTTCTCATTGTCAATGCAGAGCCTGACTTGGGGCTCGAACCTATGAACCGTGAAACCATGACCCAAGCTGAAACCAAGAGCTGGACCCTTAACTGACTAAGCCACCCAGGCTCCCCTTATCTCATCATATTTTAAACTATAATACATAACTTCTGTCATTTGGCAAATTTAGGTAGAAGGCATTGAATAAAACTGCTTTCCATCTGCTGATCAAATGGAGTCTGAATTAAATAAACTTCTTCAATATAAATGCTAAAATCTGGTTTCTGTAAGCCTTTGGATCTTTAAAAATTGACTTCTAGAAAGGTGGTCCTGGATCTCAGGCAACATATACTCCCTTTGGAAACTAGGTATAAATCTACCAGGTTTGGTCTAAGATGGATTATTCCATTTGTGTACCCTCTCTAAGGCCACAAGAATTTGCTAGAGTTCATGATTATATTTTGAAAGTTATTGGCTGGCCAATTGCTTGATGCTTCGTGAAATACATTCTTTTATCACTAGATAATCCTTTACTTTCTTCTTTCCATTAAGATATTTCTTTTGTGGAGTGACAGTTCAGTGTTTTGTAATCAGAAACTTTCAGTACAATACATAGTTTTAGAATTATTTCTAAATTATAGCCTTAGAGATTTAATTCTTAAATAGTGCTGAGACACTCCTCCTCTCCTTTGTTAAAACTCCCCAGCTGGATGTCAGTCAGCCATCATAACAAAGGACTGATGTAACATGTGTTCTTAATTTAAGATCCTGAAAGCTGGGAATTTTCCACTGTACATTAGTTCAAATTTGCAAGCAAGCAAGAACATGTTCCCTCTCTATAAGGTTAAACATGTAATCTGAAAATAGAGCATGAGAAAATCAAGTGTGGTATTTACTGTCTCCAGTGCTGAAATTGGGCACTACAGCATATGGTCAAAGCCTTTACTATTAATTAAGTAATCACAGAAAATTCCATATGGATGATTTGTGAACATTCTGAAGTTGGGCTGGGAATTTGCTTCTTTATCATGTTTCCTTTCTAAACACAACTTTCCTAAACAGCATGTAGGTCTGTATTCATATTTGCAACTAGGCGATGTTTAAGAGCTTTGACACGTCTTAATGTGACTAATTTCCATATTAAGATTTGACATATATTTGGACTCATGTTAAATCAGATGTCCTACTCATCATCATGTTAAAAGACTATTTGAAAAATCTCTCTCAAGTATGGAAGAGGAAGAAAGATCCCCTTTCATTCATTTCCTTAACCACCGCCCCCACGTACACGCACATACATATATGTATACGCATACATTTGTTCAGCTACATCCTATTCATGAGTCAAAACTCAGCTCAAATATCTTCTTCTCGTACCACTGCAAGCAGGTTTTTGTGCTTGCCTTTCTTGACTGAAACAGAATTGTTTTTCTATTCTCTCTCCTCCGGCACCCCACTTAACTGTAACTTCTTTACCTACAGACTGCATCTTTTATTTCTGAGTCCCCAGTTCCTATCAGAATGCCTGGAATGGAGTGACAGTTCATCTGAAGCTATTTATAACCAGAAAGTCTGGTTAAAAGCTTGCTAAATGAATGAATAACTCTAGCCTCCAGGCTAGCTAGCAGATGAGTTCAGAGGCTATAGATGCATCATTTATAAGCTCAGCCAGAATCTTATTGCAGCCAGAGTGGCAGAAACTCAGCAAGTCAGAGACAATGCCACCCTGGGGTTTATAGCTCCTTCAGGGGCTGTATGAGGCCAGACTAACATGACAAACCACATGCTGGGGTGCCCTCCTACCCCACATCCCTGCAGCCTGGCAGTTTTGCACTGTCTGTGGGCCAGGCCCAGCTCTGTGTGAGCAAGGCTCCTGCAAACATTTTGCATATTCAGGAACTCCAAGAAATGAAATAGGTGGGGAGAAACATTCCCTGGCTGGGGATGGGAGGTGGGGGGGGGGGGTGGGTAGACAAAATTCAATTATGTGACTCATACTTAATGTTTTAAAACCTTGTTTTCGGTTTGAGTCAGAGGTTGACTTAATTACATTTGCCTGGAAAGTAGACTGGTGACAAGTGAAGAAACTACCATCCACTTAGGGTGGATCCAAGGGAGCAATGGCAATGTGAGAAGTTTCACTTCTGGCTGTCGAGCAGAGGGAGGACTTCCCAGTGACCATGAGAGTCGTGTTTAGATAAACGGATGTTGTGCACCTTGAAGTGTTCTTGTGGTCAGTTCAAAAACATGTCTCCTGCAGCTCACATAGTAAGAAGCTGGGGGGCCAAAGGGGGATTTAGACCTAAGTGTTTAAGATTTAGAGCACAGTGTTCCCTATTTAATTAAAGAATTTCCTCCTTCTTACCTGACCTGACCAGCTCCTTTATCAGTTATGCTCTTGTGACTCGTGCCTTGTCAGTTTTAACTCTTGGGCCCATAATTGCTGAGGCTTTCTTTTCATACTTGGAAAAGATGAGATCGTAGGTTCTACTCAGCAGAGGCTCATGACAGCAGCCTGGAATATGCCCCAGGTCTGGGGAGGTGCCCAGAGTACTAGACGGAGCAGCTGAAATGCAGCCTCAGTTCTGGAGCCCTTGCAAAGCAGTCACCAATTTTAGTTCCTGAGCCTGATGCCTCATTTAATAAATGGAAATGAATAATATATCACTCAGGATCATTGGAAGAAGTATTTCTTATCACCTCACAAACCCTGAATACTATCCAACCCTCCATCTGAGGCAGTGGAAAAAACATGACATTCTAAATACCTCAGAGCCCCTTCCGGAATGACAGTCTCAGGGATCTGGGAGACGGTGTGTGTCTGACGGCATTTCCAAACTGATCAGCCCCTCACCCTCACTTACTCCTTGGGCTTTTCACTTTATAATTGTTTCCGCCCCCCAAGAAAACTACATCCTTATTTTCCAGCTCAGCCGTGTTTTGAAGAACAATTTTTAAAACTTTTTTATACAACATTAGTATACTTGACCAAAAAGTTTTCTTTAAATATCTAGTTTGTATATTGTCCTGTATCACTCTTTAGTAGAAACACATACAAACTTTAAAGAATTCTTGTTCCATATCTGTACAAGGAGGGGATGATGATGAGGAGGAGGAGGAGGAGGATATATACCTTGCAGGGTTTTTGTGAAACTGAATGAGATCAGGTATGTGTGAGCAGCAAGCAGAGTGCCTGGCCCATTGTAGCCTGTTTAGTTAATGACAGTCATTTTCTTTTGTGACTTGAAATGCTGGCATCCTGGAACTCCTCTTTTGTCTCCCGCTCTCTCCCCTCACCCTCCTTGAGCTTCACCTCCTGTAATATGACACCCAGTCAGCAAGGGCCTGTAGCAGGAACCACCTGGCTGCCTTGGGGAACTAGCTGTCCCTGGTCAAGGCTTCCTGTACAAGTGTGTCACAATTGGCTTCTTCCTGCTGCCCTCTACCCTCTGTGGTCATCCCTGTCCCTTTCAGGGCAGCAGCATCTAATCGTGTCATGTGGTGGTGTCAGAGTGGTGTCAGCAAACCCAGAGCTTTTGAAATACTACCCATGATAAGTCTTGAGCCTGGCATTCCTCCAGATGCTATTTCTTCTCTCCCTGGAACTACATTGACCAAAACGGATAGAGGGAAGGCAGGAACACTAATCAGTATTTCAGTTGGATAGGCTCAGTCTTGTTGACTGAAATGGCAGGTTAGTTCAGCAAGGAAAATTGAACAACTAAACAAAAAATCCAGTCATATCATTGTAGACCATGGCAGAAGACCCTCAGTAGTAGGAAGGGAGGGAAGTGCCCAACATTGAGAGCACAAAAGTAAAAAGCACTGAATTTGGTAAAAGTGAGATAATTCCTGTAAATGAGTTATATTAAATGTAGAGATTTCAGAAAATTTTTCAAAACAACTTTTAAACCAACTTTAATAACCAATATTTTCTTTTTGTTTCCATCTAATATTCTTCTGTTTATTTATATATGTACTTATTGAGGTAAATGAAAATTGGAGTAATTTATGTACAGGTTTTTTTCAAGTAAAAATGCTAACGTAGTATATTTTTTAAGAAATTAAAAAAAAAAAAGAAATTTTAGGGGTGGGGCAACTAGGTGGCTCAGTTGGTTGAGTGTCCGACTTCGGCTCAGGTCATGATCTCACTGTTCATAGGTTCAAGCCCTGCATCAGGCTCTGTGCTGACAGCTCAGAGCCCGGAGCCTGCTTAGGATTCTGTCTCTCTCTCTCTCTCTCTCTCTGCTCCTCCCCAGCTCTCTGTCTCTCTCTGTCTCAAAACTAAAATAAACATTAAAAAAAAAAAAAGAAATTTTAGGGGCGCCTGGATGGCTCAGTTGGTTAAGCGTCCAACTTCAGCTCAGGTCATGATCTCACAGCTTGTGGGTTCGAGCCCCACGTCAGGCTCTATGCTGACAGCTCAGAGACTGGAGCCTGCTTCAGATTCTGTGTCTTCCTCTCTCTCTCTCTGCCCCTCCCCTGCTTGTGCTTGCACACGTTCTGTCTCTCTCTCTCAAAAATAAATAAACATTAAAAAAAAATTTTTATTTACAGCTTTATTTCATTTTTCACTTATGAGTACTTTCCCATGACAGTACATGTTCTTTAGCAACACTAGATTTAATGTTTATACTATGCCTTATTATTTGGATATTTCATAATAAACATATGTCTACTTATTTTCATTATTTCTATTGCCTTGTTGTTTTAAATAATTCTATGACGTCAGTCCTTGTACTTGAGGCTCTGTTCACATCTCTGATTATTTTCATAGAATAAAATTCAAGAATTGACCTTATTAAATCAAAGAGTATAAATAAGTGTTTATTCTGTTCTTTGTTTTGAAAGTGAAATGTGAAGAAATCCCCATTAGAAAGCTGTTCCTTTCATTCATTTTTATTCTACAAATTCTTTTTTTTTTTAACCTCTTTCTTTATGCTAAGAACCATATTGGGCTATGTATGTGAATTCATTACCCTGCTACATCTTCAAGAGGGAGCTAAGGTCTCACTTCATCCCCATCATCTTCCATTTCTCCCCACCACCTACCATCTAACCAGACTGAACCAAGCTCCCTCTCTGCCATCACTCCTGTCCCCACACCCAGGCTCTCATGGCACTGTCATAGCATTTTCCACTCTGGAGTCTAGGGTCTGCTTCCATCTTGTCATTAGGCAGTAAATGCCTTGGAATTGAGGACTGTATCTTGTTCATCTTTATTGTTCCAAAATCAAGCCTAGTAATTTGCATGCAGTAGGCACTGAATGAGGGAACAAAGAACATAAAATGATTTAATATGCATGCGCGCACACACACAATCTTATATTATTAGATGCAGGAGATAGAGGTATGAGAAAGAGAAAAAAGAGAGTCATTTTCATGGACTAATATGGTTGTATTTTCCCAGTTGTTGATGCATAGGGGGAATATCACTTTTTGGTGTGTGCCCAGATGGGCCAGATGGGATTAACATAAGGATTTTACCGGATCTTTGGGACAGCAGCTTGCCTGGGGACACAGCTTTAGGGTCAGTTTCATAGTCCACTGAACCCAAAGCAAGCTAGAGAGTTAATAATCATCAGATCAAATTGGCCCCAAATATGATTTAGCTTTATTTATTTGTCCTAAATGAACATAATTGTACAGCCTTTATTTTGTCCCTTTAAATGGGGATATCACTGACTGTGCTCGTTTGGATGCAAAATGTCATCTAGAAATAATTTATGTAACTGCAGAACCTGCCAATGGCATGCTTCACAAAGGCAAACTTGGCTTTGGAGACTGTTTCTCCTACGGAGCTAGAATTTCTCAGTAATAGATGTGTGCTAACTGACTCAGCAGCCAGGGAAGTCACGTTTGGTTATCGAACATTGTTGGTACTGGCTATGTAAAAAAAAAAATGTTTTTAAGTTTATTTATTTTGAGAGAGAGACAGAGACAGAGAGAGAGAGCGAGAGAGAGAACAAGCAAGGGAGGGGCAAAGAGAAGGAGAGGCAGAATCCCAACTGTGAGAACTGTGATATCATGACCTGAGCCAAAATCAAGAGCCACTTAACCAACTGAGCCACCCAGGCACCCCTTAAATTTAATTTACTAATTTCTAGGCCACGATAAAATTTAAGATGTGTAATGTGCAACAGACATGAGATATCTTATCACCTGTCTATCCATCCATCCGTCCACACGCATTATGCAGTTACAAAATAAACATGTAAAAATTTAACCTATTTATCTCCCTAGAACTGACTGGAACTTAGATTTTGAGTCCATATTGGATCTGATACTAAAATCCTACTCTATTCATTTCCAGGTATATCCCATTATTTCTTGATTTTTCTCAAGTTCCTATGTTAAGTTCGTGTTTGCATCCCCCTCTTCCCCAGAAGTGATCTGAGTGATCTGAGTATCTGGCTGTTGTTAATGTCCTGGTACCTGCTAGGATGACCCAGGGCCTCCCTCATCCCATCTCTGAAGCATCTGAGTGAGAGTTGCCATTCCTCTTGCAGACACAGCCTGGCAGTTCTCAGTTATTCTGTCTGCTGCGCACTGGGCTGTGTAAGTGAGCTCGTTCAACCTTTACCTCTCCGCACTGGGACAAAGGTTTGTGATTTATTGGGCTCTGCCCTGGAAAGCTAGGTCTGAGTCTTTTCTGCTTCAAGTTTCACATGATTCTTGGAGACCCACACATCAAAGACTCCCTCCCGGTTTTCCTTTGTGTCTCCCCTTCATCCCCGCCTCTCCCACCTGGGCAGCTGTAGTGGTCAGGAAGAGAGCACTCGTGGGCAGGAAAACTCGCTATTTGCTCCATCTTCATATGCCTGGGGTTCAGTCCAGATCCTGGGCTGATGGATGCTCAAAAAGATTTTTCTCCTGAGAATACTGTTTTTTTGTGAGTTTCCATAGCCTATCTGAAGCTCAAAAACTAAGCATGCTTGTTTCTTTTCTCTTTACACTTCAGCCACGGCAATCCTAATCTTCCCTGGGACGATGAGTGCCTCACATTGAAGGAAGGAGACTTATGTACATGTGAAGGGGCAGGAAACTTCAGTTGATATCTCCAAATGTCATTCTTCCAGCACATGAATATGTAAATAGATTTATAGCTATACAGTAATTTAAATAACTGAATAAACTCAAAGGCCAGATTTGTTTGTTTTTAGAGAGAGAATGAGCAGGGGAGGGGCAGAGGGAGAGAGAGAGAGGGAGGGACAGGGGGAGAGAGAGAGAGAGAGAGAGAAAGAGAGAAAGAGAGAGAAAGAAAATCTTAAGCCAGCTGCATGCCCAGTGCAGAGCCTGACTCGGGCTGGATCTCATGACCCTGAAGTCATGACCTGAGCCAAAGTCAAGGATCAGACATTTACCTGACTGAGCCACCCAGGCGCCCCAAGACCAGGTTTGTTTTGAACTGAAACCAAAGGGAAGGGGGTTGATTCTATGCTAACAGAAAAAAAAGCCAAAGAAAATGTAACTCTTTGTTAAGCACCAGATGAATCAGGCTACACCTCTCAGTTTCCAGCCTTCCTCTTCCCTCTTCTCTTTCTGCCATTCTCCTTTCTGCCTTTTATTAAAAAGCAAATGCCCCTTTTATAAAGTTTAATTTCCAAAGTTCCTATTATGCCCACTCTTCCAACATTCATAAGGAAGCAGAGACTACTTGTAATTTGCTGGGAACCCTAGAGAAAAGTGAGATCTCTCACTGAAGAATCCTCAAATAACATGAAGACATGAAAAAATGTAGCCAGTGCTTCTCTGGCTTATGTAAGAAGAATCAAAGAACCATGAAATTAATTTTATTTATTATTAAAAGATACTGGACTTAGGATCCAGTATGTGATAATGTAATTAAATTAATTTCAGTAACATACTATCATCTGAACTAAATGTCAGCAGTAGTTATGAGAAGTATATCAGTGAGCATCACAAAACCTTGCCTGCTTACTTATACCTTAAAATAGTCATGCTCAGAGAGTATAGATGAAAACTCCCATAGCAAGAGGACCTTCTGGGTTTTTCTAAGACTCTCCAGTGCACGTGATCCATTTAATGGGAACCAACTCACTTTATCATGTTCATACTTAACTGAAAAGGAAGGATGAGAAGGGTGTCCAGGCCACACTCAAGGGTGAAATAAATTTTACTATTATAGCAGTTGAAAGTAAAGTTGAAGAAGATTTCAATTTCAAAACAGGGTTTAAGAGCATCAGATGACATATCTATATTTTAACTCTGGGGAGGTGTGAAAATTAAATGAATACTCCATCGGACTCTAAAAGCTTGAATTATGACTTCCTCTGCTCCATTAAATAGATTATTTTTCCTATTTAGGGTGGCACACCTCATTTGTGGAAAAAACCTTTCTGGCACTCATACACTGTTTCTTATTTCTACTGGTCATCTTATTAATTACTATGTGTTTGCCAAGCAAAAGCCCAAGTATACCTACATCTAGAATTAGCACTAGGGTTTGGGGTGACTGAGTGGCTCAGTCCGTTGAGAGTCTGACTTCAGCTCAGGTCATGATCTCAAGGTGTGTGACTTTGAGCCCTGCATTGGGCTCTGCTGACAGCTCAGAGCCTGGAGCCTGCTTCGGATTCTGTGTCTCCCTCTCTCTTTGCCCCTCCACCGTTCACACTCACTCTCTCTCTGTCTCTCTCTCTCTCTCTGTCTCTCTCTCTCTCTCTCTCTCAAAAATAAATAAACATTAAAAGAAATTTTTTAGAATTAGCACTAGGGTTTAAAATAATAGAATTTGTCATCAAGTTGACTAGCTCACGTTCAGCCAGTGTCACAGTCCATGGATGAAATTTTTGCTTATGCAAAAATCTCACCTAGGAAATAAAAATTCGTGATTTGTAATAGACCTTTTTCTCACAAAATGTTATTTCTGCCACTCTGTCCTCTGGAATGTGATGAGGGGGAGTTGAGGCAGCTTTGGGTTGCAAGGGAGGACCCAAAATGTGCCATCTGGGAGAGCTTCCTATCTGTGCCCAGCCCAGGGACTCACAGAAGCTGTGGGAGGTGTGTATGGGCATGTCCCATCACTGCTTTCTCTCTTTGGAAGCCCACAGAGATACTCTGCCTTCTTGAGTAAAGAAGGACTTAATGTGTTCTCAGTAACACTCAGATGTGGCCTTAGAGATGTTGCTACCAATATTTCACTCTTCAGGTTGCTTTGGGGCTGCTACCAGACTCTGTGTGAAGTAGATACCCTCTGATATGCTCTTCTGCTGGAATTCCTCAAGTGACCTTCTTCCATGGTAGGTTTCTTCCTGGGTGGGCAGGGCAGGATAAAGCCTAGAAGCAGGGTCCCTGTATCATTGTGCAGGTTTGACTACGTGAGTGCTAGAAGGCACCGTTCACACTGTGGTTATTATCAGTTTGAATGTGTACTTTAGCTATTTTATGGAGTTGGTGGTAAACTGTCTTAAGGAAGAAATACCTTTCTCTGGTTTGCACAAAAACATTAAATATGAGCTAGTAACGGCCTGCCTCAAGGTTGGAACACTCTGGCAAACAGTGGGTGAGTTCCGCCTCTCACTTGGCTGTGTGGCCTTGGGCTAATCCCTGAATCTCAGTCTTATCATCTGCAAAATGGGGATAATAGACTTTATAGGCTGTTAAAATGAAAGAAATTATATATGCCAAGGACTGGGCTTAGGGCCTGACACATAGTAGGTGGTCAGTATGTGATAGTTCTCATCCCTTGGTCAGCACAAGCCTCTCTACACACACAGATCTCTTTCCAGTCACTTTCCACTCAAGGCTCTCAGAGCATAAAATAACTGTCAGACGCATTACTACAAGACTCATTATAGTAGAATTATTGATTTTTAGTATGAATCATTAATTAGTATTAATTCAGTAATTCTCTGCACTGAGGTAGACTAATGAGTGGTGATTCTCCCAGGACAGTGACACATATTAGTATAATGCTGACGAGGGCCTGCCTCTGAGAGAATTTAGAGCAGGGGGTGCAAGGACTCAGGCAGTCCTTAGTCAGAATCTTAGTCTCTTGTCTAAGAGAAAAGGAATGAAGAAGGAAAGATTAGAGCTCACTCTTTAGTTTTCCAGACAACAGGTTGTCCCCAACAGGTCTGTCTCTGCCATGGCATTAATTATTACAAGAAAGACTGGTGAACAAGCTCTGAGCAGGTCAAACTTTGGCGGACTTAAAGATTATGCAGACAGGGGCTGGAGACTGGGGAGTCTTATCTACAAACTACCTGGCACTTTATCTGTGTTTCAAGGCTCCTCACAGCTTTGGCTGTGGGAGGTGGAGACTGGAAGTCCCTGCTGACAGTGATCTTATCATTCCCCATGATACTTTCATTAATGACTGGCTTCACCTGCTCTTTTTCCAATATGTTGCTGCTCACCAATATAATTTCTGTCAGTCACCGGGCCCTGATGTCGTCTAGGCCCTGAAATTGTGTTCTTGAGCTAACATTCACTGTCAAAAGTTTACAAGATAAACCTATTTCTCCTCATCCTATAAATGTGTTGATTTTCCCATGCTGCATATATTGAATGGCCTTGAGACTGTTAACACCTTCAATGAAATCCTCTCTCTCACCCACAAATGTATGCGTGTGTATGTCCCCTTCTCCCCATCTGCTTCCCCTACCTCTTCTCCACCCCACCCCCAATTTTTTGCTCCCTTTTGGCACTTTTCCTTATTCTCTTACAAAAGACTTGATGCCACAGAGGGGAGTCACTATGTGGCTCCTAAACCAACTTAATTCCACCCAGTTCTCCCATCTCTGCCCAGCCTCCCTCTCCCACTGCCAGAAAAAAATCAAACTGCAGTGTCACTTGCATAAGAAAAATGATGTGGTAAGGTGAACTTTCAGAAAATAAGGATTCTCATGACTCCGATTTTTAAATCATAGCTGTGTGCATATAGAAAGCAGGGGTGGGGAGTGCCAGGGATTGAGGGTAGTGTGCTTTGATTGGCACCAGGGCAGGGAGTTCTGCTCTGAGCAGAAGTTGAAGGTGGCCCTGCTCAGAGATGAGGTGAGGCTATTCAGCAGTGGGTGGGTGAGGGGGAGGCCTAAAGGCAGCTGAGGCTAGCTTGTGTGTCACTGATGGTAGAATCTGAATCTGAATTTGAACTATCTGCTGGCAGTAGTGCTGTCACTGTTGTCACTGCTGTTCTCCTGGGTTTCGTTTCCCCCTGTACGAGATTGTCAGTTCTGCTTTTCCTCCTTCATGTCTTGTGTACTTGGCTTCATGCAGTGGATATGCTCCTGAAGTGTTTTGAATACATTTGGGTTTTAAATGACATTATATTCATCTTAATACAGAAAGGTATAAAGAAAATGAAGTGGTCTAAAATCTCAACACCTAGATACTCTGTTAATATTTTTTAAATAAGAGTGTGAATATTTACATGGTTAGAATATATGTATTTACAAAGCACAAAGTGTGAATTGTACAAATGCTACCATTAGTACATGTTATAAAAGCACCTCATGTTACCTAAATACTTAACACCGCTCCTAGTGCTAGGAGTCTGTGCAGTGTACAAAGCACTATCATGGAATAGAGCGATGAGTATTGTAAGAAGCATTTTCTTTTAAAAGACTTTATAATCGGGGCATCTGGGTGGCTCATTCGGTTAAGTGTCTGATTTCGGCTCAGGTCATGATCTCTCAGTTCATGAGTTTGAGCCCCGCATCGGTCTCTGTGCTGACAGCTCAGAGCCTGGAGCCTGCTTCAGGTTCTGTGTCTCCCTCTCTGTCTGCCCCTCCCCTGCTCACACTCACTCTTTTTCTCTGTCTCTGTCTCTCTCTCTCTCACAAAAATAAATAAACATTTTAAAAATTTTTGATAAAGGACTTTATAATTAAAATATATACACACAGAGCAGTGAATAAGAAAGGGTCACCCTGGCCCAAAAAGAGGCTATTAGTCTAATGGGTCAAAGAATCATTTGACCCACAGTGTTTTTTGTTTCTTTGCACGGGGTTTGGTTTTTTTTTTTTTTTTTTTTAAGTTGCCAACATTTAAAAATCAGGAGAGTTCAGGGGCACCTGGGTAGCTCAGTTGCTTAAGCATCTGACTCTTGATTTTAGCTCAGGTCATCATCTCATGGTTTGTGGGATCGAACCCCAAGTCAGGCTCTGTGCTGCCAGCCACAGAGCCTGCTTGGGATTCTCTCTCTGTGTCTCTCTCATCCTCTCTCACTCTGCCCCTACCCTGCTTGCACCCCCTCTCTCAAAATAAATAAATAAATATTAAATTTTTTTTTTTTTAATTTGTAGAACTATTCACAAGGGGCCTACATTCCAACATGGCAATGGCCTTAATTGCTAAGGATCTGCTGCCCCTTAGCATGTGTTCTCCAGTTTGCCAAAAGCCCCACCCACATTCCCTGTTGTGGGCCTGACACTTAAATCTGATTTCAGTTGTTACTTATCCTCACGCCTGCCCTTAGAGCAGAAGATATTTCAGAACCCATGGCCCTGTCAAAAGTAGGGGGATAAAGCTGCTCCAAGAGGGCCACGGGCTTTTTCTTCTACCTGTCCTACTTTTCTAAAGGCATTGGAATTTGCAGTTCCAAATCAAGATCAGCAGAATATGAAAATTGAAAAGAGCCTATAGGTCAACTAATCCCAGCCGCTGGTTTTTTATTTCAGAGAGGTGAGGCTGCCTTCTGATTGCTCATTGTTGAGCATTTTCAGTGTACCAGCTTTGTTTAAGTTCATACAGTCACAATTATATTAAATGAAGCTCGTGTCACATGATTAAATTTTTTCCTGATCTACAAACTTTTTTGTGAGTTGTACCAACATATACTGCGAAAGGGAACAAGTTGACACAGAAGTGTAGAAACAGGTCACAGAAATCTTTACTCCTGGGAGTAGGAAGAGACCAGCTTAGAACAGGAAGAAGTGCTGATTGTTCAAAGGTGTGGCCTGGTGGAGTCGGTCCTGGTATGTGACCATGTGACGAGGACAGGGGGTTATCCTACCTGAGACCTAGTTTCCCATCTGTTAAATGGGGATAATTATGCCTTATCTCAGGCAGATTAAGTTATACAATGGAAGTAAATGTTTAGCATTATAATGAAAAGTTATCATTGGGGTCTATTATTGTTATCATTACTAGAGTAGTAATTCTGGACTCAGGTTTTTTAGGCACTTAGTCCCACAGTGCATATGCATCGAGCAGTGTAACCATGGGTAAGACACTTGAAGCCTCTGTGTCTCATTTTCCTATCTGCTCAAAGGGAGGAATGAAGTCTGTCTCACCCCCACTGAAGAGTTAGGAAATCAACTACACTTGTGTTTGTGAGCCACCTAATGGCATTTAGAGTGCTAAATAAATTGTCATTACTACTTTGCTATTAACTAAATTGAGTTTAAAAACATTGATGACCAGGGTCTTCAAAGGTACCTGAACTAACCCATTACTTAACCTTCATTAGGATTTACATTTTTCTCAAGCTCAACTCACCAAGTGAAGTAAGTCCCTAATATTATCCAACCGTAATAATTAGGTAAGTCCAGAAGAGGTTTTCTCATGTACCTTTACTTTGCCTACCAGAAATTAAATCAGAGGAGAGAATGCTGGTTTAGAAGAATAGACTAATGAATAATTAGCATTTGTGGGTTTTCCCTAAAGAAAATGAAAATTCACAGGACAACATGAAAACATGTCTGTTCTGCTCAACTACAAACTGAGGTCAGAAGCAGACACAGAATGCTCATGTAATGACCACCGTGAGGCACTTTTATCACTTCCCAAGGCTCTGGAAGGCATGGTGAGGATAGAAACCCTACCCATGTTTCATTTGCATTGGACCAGGAGCCTGGACTGGAGGGAAGAGCTCGGGACGGTCCTGGGCTGGAAGCTCTCTCTAGTTATTGGCAGTGTGCCCGTGTGCATGGTTATACATGTATAGGAGGGTCCACATGTTTTGATCAATATGTAATATATATTTTGCTACCGCTAAGTCTCCCTGCTGTGGTGGTATCCAGAAGATGGTGTAAATTGTATTATTGAATGAGGTGGACATGCTCAGAGCAAGTCTGCAGAAGCTTAGCATACGTCAGTTCAGGATCAAAGAGATAGCGTGTGATTATTTATTCATTCATCTACTAATTCGTTTATTCAGCAAATATTGAGTGGCTGCTGTGCTAGACATCAGCATTATAGTAGGGAAAACAAGCGGACAGTGTCTTTACCCTTGTGAAGTTTACATCGTACAGGGGAAGATTGGTATTAATTAGTTTAAATAAATATACAAGATATTTACATAAGTGTGTGTTGTGAGGGCAATAAGGGAAATAAAGGGGAGATCACCCCATCAGAGAAGGCTTCTCGGATGATGTCACACTTGAACTAAGACATCACTGTGTGCATTAGTCAGCCAGTGTCAAAGATGGGGAAATATACGAGGCAGAGGGAACAGTGAGTACAAAGGTCTAAGGACAACAAAAGGGTTGGCATGTTTGGGCAACAGAAGGGAGGGAAAGCAAGGGCAAGAGTAGTATGACATGACATTGGATAGTTTAGGTGGGGGCCAGACCATGCAGGATGTGGCCATCATTGTTTTTCACCTGACTGCTGAAATAGCAGTACTTAGAAATGACGGTGGCCTGGACTAGAGTCAACACAATGAGAACAGGAGAGCTGGAAGGGTTTAAGATGTATCTTAGAGGTAAGAGTGACAGAACTTAATGATGGATTGAATGTCAGGAATCCTAGAAAAACAAGGATTACACCTAGCTTAAAGTAACTACATTAGATGCCATTTTCTGAGGCTTAAAAGTTAAATAACTTGCCAGACCTCATTCAATTAGGACACTGAAGTCTAGTCTGTGTGAATTCACTTTTTTCATTGTTTTAATCTGTGAAGTGAGGCTACTAGGTTAAATTTCCAAGATATCTTCCAGATTTGCAATTAAGTTCTCATCTAGATGAGAAACATCAGAGGTAGAAACATCCTGAGGTATTTAGTAATATTGCCAGAATCTGGTATCTGATATAGTGCTATGGTGGAATAAATCTTTTATATCAAAACTTGTAGCCAAAATCTGAGAGGTGTTATTTTCTCACACAAACAAAAGAAACAATGATTTGCCCATTTTCTCTTAGACACAGTGTTTTTTGGGAGTGTTTCAGCAACGAGGTAGTTTGTACTGTAAAGGAAGATTACATTATAAATTGTCTGTTGTAATCCCAAACTAAGACTGCAAAGCCCAATCGATAAATTGCTTACAGGGAAGCAGTTTTTTTAATATTATTCGTCAACGTTTATTTATTTATTTTTGAGAGAGAGAGAGACAGAGACAGAGCACAAGCAGGGGAGGGGCAGGGAGAGGGGGAGACACAGAATCTGAAGCAGGCTCCAGGCTCTGCACTGTCAGCACAGAGCCCAATGCAGGGCTCAAACTCACGAATCATTAGGTCCTGACCTGAGCCAAAATCGGACCGATTGAGCCACCCAGGTGGCCCAGGGAAGCAGAGTTTTAGATTATGCTTGGGCCTCCACCCAGATACAGGCAGGTTTCTACAGAGAGGGGAGGGGTGTCATTTCAGTGATCTGAAAAACAGCCTGCAGCTCTAATTCCACCATCTGGGGCCCGCCCATTTTGGCCAGGTCTGAGATTCCATTGCTCACATTAGCAGCCCCCACTGTCTCAAAGCAGTAAATTGCTGAACTCCAGCTCATGAGGTACATCTTTTTTACCCATAGAAACAGTGGAATTGTGTTCTTGACAAAGGAATTGGCAGGCCATGAATCTTAAGTATATCCAACAGCAAGTGAATAAAGAAAAGCAACCACTCTAAATCTATCCCTAGACCCCCTTTTTTGGACTATAAACCCCTGAATCAGTTAGGATGCTACAAGGAACAGAAAAATCCAACTTAAAAAGCCACGAGCAGTAAAGATATTTAATGTCTCACAGGACAAGTCAATTTCAGGCTGGTTCAGCAGTTCTGTGATGTCTTAGGGACTCAGGCTCTTTACCTCTCTGCTCTACCCTCCTCAGCAGAGTGCCTTGACCCTGAGGCTCAAGATGGCTGCCACAGTTCTGGGAAACACATGAGCCAACACGGGACCAAAGAAGTGGGTCATTTTCTTTGTTGTGTCTCCATTAGTGAGAGAGAAAGCCTTTCCCAGAAGCCCTAAGCAGACCTCCCCTTAAATCCTTATCCATGGAGCACCCAGTTCCCCCCATGCAGGTAGTAGGACATTATCCTAGACGTTTCTCCCTCTCCTTTATTTCCCTCACTCTCTATGACCTCTCTAGGTTTTATATAATCTGTCTCCTACCCTCTATCTACATTAATTCAGATGCTCATTATCTCTTTCTCTCTCCCTGGATCCAGTTTATCTTCCATATTGCCGCTGAAATGATCTTTTAGAACACATATCTCATCATGACACTATCCTGCTTAAAATCCTTCTGTGATTCTTAATCACGTATACGATTAAATATCAATTTTTTTTCCTAGCTGTAGGATTGACCTCTCCCTTCCTCTTTTATTAAAAAAAAGACTTACCTGGCAGCTCAGGACAGCTAGCAGATGGGTGTAGAGCTGCTGTGCTGAAATGGGGTGGGGAAAGGGCCCATAGACAGGTGGGTCCACCTGCTTCCCTCACAGGAAGGCCCAAAGCCCTTCCCTAGACCCCCTGCAGTACAGGCAAGTGGAAACACCTACAGGCCAATTGGTATGGACCTCAGGAGTGTCAGCCATGCTAGTGGCACAGGCTTAGATGGTAGTGGAGGCCGAGGTCAAAAACATGGTCTCTCAGAGTGTGCAGAGTGAGAAGGGAAGAGGGCCAAAGAGAATGCACTGCCTTCAAGCCATGCAATATCCAATGAAGTAATATTTCTTTTTTTTTTTTTTTTTAGTTTATTTATTTATTTTGAGAGAGTGGGGAAGGGCAGAGAGAGACAGAGAGTGAGAGAGAGACTCCCAAGCAGTCTCTGAACTGTCAGCACAGAGCCCGATGCAGGGCTCAATCTCATGAACTATGGGATCAAGACCTAAACCGAAGTCAAGAGTCAGATGCTTAACTGACTGAGCCACCGGGTGCCTTTAAAGTAAGGTTTCTATTTTACCTTTCATACTTTAAGAATGTGCCTTATATTCTCTGATTGTGTTAGACATGTTAACCCAATCAGATTCTTGAGGAGAAAGTGAGGATTGTTCAAGACCAAAAGGCAACTAATATCAAAAACTGAGAATAACAATTTCTAATTGATGAATTATTTTTGTGTTTACATTGTCATTTTTATAGTGTTTTTTAAAGGTAAAAGTGGGGCGCCTGGGTGGCTCAGTCGGTTAAGCGGCCGACTTCGGCTCAGGTCACGATCTCACGATCCGTGAGTTCGAGCCCCGCGTCGGGCTCTGTGCTGACAGCTCAGAGCCTGGAGCCCGTTTCAGATTCTGTGTCTCCCTCTCTCTCTGCCCCTCCCCTGTTCATGCTCTGTCTCTCTCTGTCTCAAAAATAAATAAACATTAAAAAAAATAATTTTTTTTAAAAAAAGGTAAAAGATTTGCAATTTGCCTGGATAATCCCTAAGATTAATCTTTTTTCTCTTTTACAAAGCTTTTCATATCAGAAATCCTGAGTTAACCAATATTTCATGTATTTCCATTTTTGATCAAAACCCAGTTTTGAGTTAAATAGGCTTGAGAATGGAATTTCAAACTGAACTATAATACCCGAATATGCTAAATATGCTAATTATTCCCTGCTCTTGATATTGAGCTGCATTTATTCTTTACGTCCATTTAAGAATTCAATCTTGTTTCTTCTTCTGTAAAGACGAAAGAGCCGTTTAGATGCAGTTTACATTCTGTTCTAGAATATAGCCTTCTAAACGAGGAGGGAAATATTAATGAAGACATTGATGGATAATTTTAACAAGGAAAGGCGTTAACAGTTTGAAGCAACAGCTTAATGGGTTGTGCATTTCAGTGGGTATTTGCATACTCAGTGACATTGTCAGAAGGGAGGAGGGAGAATGGAAAGAGCTGGGCAGAGGACACCAGGCGGGAAATAAGGGCAATCTCCAAGTAGAGACTGTCCAACTCTTATTTGCTCTTACCCGTTCTCATTTCAAGAATGGTTTGAGAAGAGCTTGTCCTTTTGTGTCTTGTATAGGCAAGCAGGTCATCAGTCTTGCTTCCCTTCTGACTCTGACCACCCCGACCCCCCACCTCCCATCTACCTCGATCTCATCTCTATCATCACTGTAGGGTTTTTTTGCTTCTCCCGTTATAGTCTGTCCCCATCACACCCTGGAGCTGATCTGTTTTTGGCTACCAGTCTTTGCCATCAGACTTTGTATAGGCAAGTTTGTATAGGCAGCTCCTTCATGGCTCCCCATGACGCCATAAGATCAGGCTGTTGGCATCTGTCATTTATTGCCTCTTCCAGCCCCTCTAGCTGAGGAGCCCACACAACCCCTATCCTCCCCACCTTCTGGGACTTCACAGAGATTAGGCACCAATGAGAAGCAAAAAATATGTATCAATTGTCTGAAGCTTCAAATTGATTTGGACTCTCTCCTAATCCTTTTAAATGTGATACGTGTTTAAATTAAGAGGAGCAGAAACAAAAATGATTTGGGAAAATGATAATGTTATCCTAGCTTTTTTCAGTAACATTCTAACATGGTTAAGAAAATGGACTGTCAGATTTGATCAGTGTTGTTGAAGTGAACAGCCATCATTCTCAGAGTGTCTGGAGTTAAATTCTCACCCAGCAGGAGCAGTTTTAATGACTGAAGAATCCAGTAACACGGAGAAATAGCTGAATCTCAATGCACTGCTGACCTCTCACGTTGCCCCTCTCTCTTTTGTTTTTCAGGTACAACGTGTTTGATTGCTCTGCTATCAGATAAGGACCTCACCGTGGCCAACGTGGGTGACTCAAGAGGGGTCCTGTGTGACAAGGATGGGAACGCCATTCCTTTGTCTCATGATCATAAGCCTTACCAACTGAAAGAAAGAAAGAGGATAAAGAGAGCTGGTGAGCTTGTGAATACCTCCAAGGACTGTCTGCCATCCTGTTCGGTGAACAAGGTGGCTTGCTTGGATTGCCTGTGGGGGATGAGATGTTCAGTTACCCAGTGATTAGTAGATGAACACAGAGGCTGGTGCTGAGGTAGCTGAGACTTAACTTTGGGACATTTCTTGTCAAATGACCACGGAACTTGCCCTTCTTCAAGGCCAAAGATTCCAAAAGGGCCCCCCCAAAGCCCTTTACCTATTTAAAGGCTAACGAGATCTTTGGGCACCTGCTTGCCATACTCTGTTTCCTCCAGCCACCCCAAACTACTAACCATTCCCCAAATGAACCATGTGTCTGGTAGCTCTGTGCCTTTGCACGTGCCATCCCCACCATCCATTGGATAACGATTACTTGTCCTTTAAGATTCAGTTTAAAGGCATCCTTTTGGAAGTCTTCCCTGTCACTGCGCCAAAGGCTCCCCCAGTCTGGATTAGGTGCCCCTTCATCTTTCCCAGCATCCTATGTGGGTAACCTATCGGGTTACCTTTCACAACGTATGGACATACTTGGCTCTCCTATCTGTCCTGTCTTCCTGATTGTGAACTCTCTGAGGGCAGGAATTTGGTCTTGTTCCTCTCTCTGCTCCCAGCACCTAACTCAGTGAGTGCTCGGCACAAGTAAATATTCTGGGGTGGGGCTGGGGGTGTCCCTTTTTTATTAATTTCTTTCTATATCTAGAGGCTGGGGATACAAACTTACATTCTGGAGTTGGGATGGGGTGGGGAATGGAGTAGACAGACATTAACAATAAATAAGTAAAAATAGGTAAATTGTCTAGTATATTACAAAGTGATAAACATTATGAGGAGACACAAAGCAGGCAAGGGAATGGGGAGTGTCAGGGGTGGTCACTATAGGCCTCACCAAGGTGACATTAGGACAGAGACTTGAAGGAAGAAGATCAGTTGATGATGATATTTTCATAATTCACTTTGGAGGGATTCTTTTCTAGCTGTGGAAAGGAGGAGTCCCTCCCTCTGCAGACTGACAAGTGAGGCATGTAGGCTCTGTGCAGTATGCCAGGCGGCAGACCCAGCTGTCCAAGGGGAGCTCACGTACCCTGGGTCTCTAACCAGAATGGGCCCCTGCTGCCCAGGGTAATTGCAGTTGACTCTCAGTCTCTACAGATCAGCTTCTGCCCAGAACCTAATCAACATTTGAGTTTTCACAGTAGGAAGCTGTACTGTTGAGTCAAAAAGTGTTGAATTTTATTACAGCCTTCTGCTTCAGTGACTGCTTGAGATGCAGAATAATTTTTAATGAAAGCTTTGGTCAGGTTTTTTGTTGGTGGGATGGAACAGATGATGTTTTAGGAGCATCTGTCCAGCTGCAAGTAATATGAGCAAAATTGCTGGCTTCCTTACTTACAAAGACACCATTTCCCTGTGAGTCCACTGCAACCCTGGACTTATGACACAGTTAGTCTGTGCTCGTGTAAACACAGGCAAGGGTGTGTGTGCAATGCACGATACCTTGAAATGTCATCATAGCATCCAGCGTGCCCTTCTGAAATGGCATTCCCATTTTATCCTTCCTCCTCGTCCCTGCCAGACCCACCACCTGCACCCCCACCCTGCAGGGATGCTTTATAGAAGCCAATTTGGACACAGTCTCCAAGGAAGTTAATCGAACCGGCTGTGTCAAGGGTGTATTTTATACCAAGGCTTAAGGGACAGTGATTGGTTTTATTACCTTTATGTGTGTTTTCTCTGACCTCAGCCTTCCTTTCAGGACATCTTTCCCTGTCCTACTTAGCATAACAATACACTGCAACCAGTCTGGGCCAAATACATTTTGGTCCATCTGTCTTCATTCCTTTTGTTGTTCCCAACAACAGCAATGGTATCAGCTGCCATTTATTATTGTTTGCTCACTGTGCTGGGAGCCAAGACTGGTTCTTTACATATGCTTTCTTTTTACTTACCTTATGAGATTGATGATGTTATCCTCATTTTACAACCAAGGAAGTGGGACCTCATAGAGACATGTGTGCCCAAGGACACACAACTAGTGAATGGTGAGATGAGAATTGAGACCCAGGACGTGGACTCTGGAGCCCATGCTCTTGCCCACTAGACCACACTTCCTGGAATGTTCTCATAGATTCCTGCCCATAGAAGTCCTACCTGTCATTCAAAGCCCAGCTTTACTGCTCACTCCTCCCTGACTGTCACAAAGATATCATTGCTCCTTCTCCATCTGATTATAGCATTTAGCAGGTACTAGTTTCTCCCTAAAAGAATACTTCTTTTTTTTTTTAATTTATTTAAATCCAAGTTAGTTGACATATAGTGTAATAATGATTTCAGGAATAGAATTTAGTGATTCATCACTTATATATAACACTCTGTGCTCATCCCAACAAGTGCCCTCCTTAATGTGCATCACCCATTTAGCCCACCCCCAACCAACACCCTGCCAGGAACCCTCAGTTTGTTCTCTGTATTTAAGAATCTCTTATGGTTTGTCTCCCTCTCTGTTTTTATCTTATTTTTGCTTCTCTTCACTTATGTTCATCTGTCTTGTTTCTTAAATTCCATGTATGAGTGAAATTATGTGGTATTTATCTTTCTCTGACTGACTTAATACACTTTAGTTCCATCCACGTTGTGCAAATGGC
Organism: Acinonyx jubatus; assembly: GCF_027475565.1. NCBI lineage: Eukaryota > Metazoa > Chordata > Mammalia > Carnivora > Felidae > Acinonyx > Acinonyx jubatus. The sequence goes on along the minus strand of NC_069384.1, from coordinate 102,351,919 downwards.
AAGATTTCAAGGAAATCTTTGCTTTGTGCTTACAGTTGTCAATACATGTGGCTTTTCCTTTCTGCTAGACTCTACTTCTTTTGAGAAAGGTCTGGATCTTATATAACTTTATAGCCTGTAAATTGCCTTGCATGGAGTATACATTTAATAAATATCCGACAAATAATATGTGAATGAATAATGTTCTAGCTTCCTTCAAGAAAAAATAATAATAGATAATATTGAGTGCATGTTATATTCAGGCACTGTGCTAAATGATTTATATGGAATAACTCCTTTATTTCTCACAAGTCAATAGAATAGGTGGTATTATTGCCCACGCTTTGTAGTCAGGGAAACCTAGAATCAGAGAGAGAGAGCTTCTCGTCTGAAGTCACACATAGCTACAAGTGACAGAGCCAAGAATCAAATCTAAGCAGTCAACCCGAGAGCCTAAGCTTTTAACCACTGTGCTAAAATACACCTTTCTTTAATCCTCATCCTATCTGGGGAGTTGTTTTGAGATCTAGATGCACCCAAGGGTGGCCTTGAGCTAAATGAAGTAGCCCAGTGGGGGTCTTTGGTTCCCGTTCTTATGCCTTTCAGCACTCTTTTGCCATTGTCATTGATCGCTACCCTGGTGCTCCCTACTGTCCATCAAGGTGTTGTTGAGTTAAAACCAATGCCCTCACCTATATGTATCTTCCTACCCTCAATATTTATATTGATATAGTCTTCAGAGCCTTTAAGATGCTGAAGATGAGGACGTGAGGATCTACTGATAGAGTGTGAAACCTCAAGTCATGTGGCGGGAATACTCTCCTGGCAGTGCCAGGGGAGCTGAGGGGGGCACATGCAATAGATAAGCCTTTTGTACATGCACCCAGACTCTGCCGTGTGTGTGAGATAATGGCTGGTCAAGCTAATGGGCTCCTTCTGTCTTTACAGGTGGTTTTATCAGTTTCAATGGCTCCTGGAGGGTCCAGGGAATCCTGGCCATGTCTCGATCCCTGGGGGATTATCCGCTGAAAAATCTCAATGTGGTCATCCCAGACCCAGATATCCTGACCTTTGACCTGGACAAGCTCCAGCCCGAGTTCATGATCTTGGCATCAGATGGCCTCTGGGATGCTTTCAGCAATGAAGAAGCTGTTCGATTCATCAAGGAGCGCTTGGATGAACCTCATTTTGGGGCTAAAAGCATAGTTTTACAGTCATTTTACAGAGGTTGCCCTGACAATATAACAGTCATGGTGGTGAAGTTCAGGAATAGCAGCAAAACAGAAGAGCAGTGAACCCCTCAGGGTTTCGTCTGCCTTAGACTAAAGGACTTTCAACACACTGGTCTCTTTTAATGTAGTGAAAGGCGTGGGAGTTACAATTAGGATCATCTACCTAGACATGGGATTCCCCCTCCCTGGTGGCCATAGGTCTATATGCAGTAATGAACAGAGGGTGCTCTCAGCCAATGTAGCCAAGAGGCTGGAAAATGGTTTCTTCATGTTTTTCCAAGTCTTTCATCCGATGTTGAAAATATATAAATATATAGCTGTAGATTCACACGTATGAAGTGAATGGCATATGTGCCATATATTCTCCCATTTGAGATTCTTTTCAAGATCTCTTACAGGGTTCTCCAGGCATCAGACTTTGTCCTCTCTTCGGAGCCGTGAACAGAGCAGGCCTCCAGAGCTGCAGGAGACAGGCTTCAGCGTCCCCTGTGAGTCAGGGCTGATGTGTCAACGCCCGTTGCTGAGAGGCAGAGCTATCCTGAGAGTGCTTTGTCCTTCTGAGCCCAGGTTTTTCTGCCCAGCAGCAGCCCAGACACGGATTTGGGATGGTTTATTATTCCGTGGCCGCTCTTAGAGACTGAGGGAAGTGGGGAGGATGAGAGCTGCCTGCACAGCAGACATAACCTTTTCCCCTGGCTTCCTTTATTAGTTAAATAGACTCTGTGTACCACCTGACCAGTCTTTGTGCGTTTATCCTAATTGTGCATGACCTTAACCTTTTGCTTCTACCTTACCTTATGTAATAGGCAGCTGTGAAACTTCACCACCAGACACCACGATTTTTTGTCTTACCAAGAAACCTGTTCGGGGAAATGAGTAACGCAAATCACAATACCATAATTCCTTCAGTCTTTAAGGGTAGAGGAAAATAGTGGCCAAATAAGTCACAGTGCCTCTTGGGAAATCTACTGTTTGCATTAGGAGAGAAAGCTGGTGAGGTCACCACCCTGAACTGAGCTCCAGCGGCCAGTTTTTGTGCGGGTTTTTTTTCCTCGGCTATCTTATTAGCTTTCATGTATCTTTCAAGCAGTGTTCAGAGAAGCAGCAGCCTCGAACTGCGTGTGTGTTCCCTGAAGCCCAGTACACAGTTCCCAGTGCGGTTTGGCATTTGGTGATAAAATGCTGGCATGTGCTTCTCCTTGACAGTGGAAAGGCAGCAGCCGGTAACATTTGGTTGCAGATCACCGTCCACACTAGGTAGCTTTCCCCAAAGAAATACAATCCGTCCCACACCGCCCCGCCCTGTGTTTCGAGGCAACCCAGCTGGCTGGGAATTCAAGCTCAAACCTGTATTGTTAAGTGGCTCAGAGTTATTTCTGTGCAAAGCTTGCTGCTCTTCATTTCCTATCTCCAAAGTCATGTTTCCAATATCAGTATTGTATAAATTAATTGACAGAAAATGCTGGGTCATCCTGTTTGCCTAGCTGACGTGGCTCAAGCAACCAAACAAGATTTTTGTTGTGTCTCCGCCCCTCTGTGTCTGAAATGTCAAGGTGTCCACCTGGTTTTGTCCTTCTCAAGTGGGCACTTGTCGTTAGAGCTTCTCAAAGGCCCCGTTGCTTGGCCACCTCTGGTCCATGGTGCTCCTCGCCTCCCCGCCCCACCCTTATTCAACTATGCAGCTTTCCGGAAGCAGGTTCCAAGGGAGGACCTGGGAGGATGAAAAGATTCCCTTACGGCTGCCAAGGACTGCACACCCTGTCTTGATTCCTCCAAGCACTTACCTTTCTTTGACTGCAGTGAGAATTAATAATGGTTTCCCAAGAGATTTTGCTCACTTTGGTAAACTGTAACATTGGAATTTCCAACATTAGAATCAGAACCCTGATTTTTTTTTCAGCTATAGAATGTTCTAGTACAAAATATCTGCCACCATTTTAGATTGAAGTGTTTGCATGTTGAGAGACAGTGAGCATTTGGATGTGTGTATCTGGGTGGGGGTCAGGAGAGGAATGTAGGAGTCATGCTGGTTGTGCTCAGTGATGGGACAGTCAAGCCAGGTGGCCCATGTTTGCTTGGAGATCTAGGACATTGTGACTCTGGAGAGTTACCAAAGCCCACTAGGAACAGGCAGTTTCAGCATGTTGTGCTACACAGTCCATTTTCCTTTTTTATTTTTAACTTAACCCTAAAATTCATCATAACAAGAGAAAGAAATTATTAAATTCCATGATCATTGTTATTGTCTAAAATGAAAATAGTAATGTTTTGGTGAAGACAAAAAAGCAAAGCCACAGTGGAGTCCTGTTTGTGTACCCTGCGCGATGTCTTCCTAGGCAGCACCGAGTGCAGGACTGTATGCCTGGGGAAGCCCCCAGCTGAGGTTCACAAGGTGGCTTCCAAATTTTGCTTTGTAGAATTAACTCCTTTCTGAATTTAACCACATAGTGTGTGTGTATTTCCTACTCCCTTTCTTTCTGCCTCTTTTCCTCCCACTTTGGCTTGTAGATTTTTCAAAGATAGACATTTTAGGCAAAATAGTAGCAGTTTTATTAATAGCTGTGTCTAAACTTAGAGAATTTTGCTTCCTTCCCCTGTCCTGGAGCTCTCTCTGACCCTCCGTCCAGCTGTTTGGGGTCTACAGACATCACCCCTGGGGTGCCCTGTGGCTCATTTTCTAGGGACAAGGGAAGTTGAATCTAGCCTTTAGGGAAATTGATTTGAGGAGTTTGCATGTGAAACTTCCCTAAACAGCACTGCCAAAGCTTTGGAATTACCACACGAGGCCGCCCAGACTCCCTAGCCCGAGTTCGCATTGCCAATAGCCCCATGGTGCCAAATTTTGGGATGATTTTGCGGTCTTTTAAAAATGAAGTTGGGAATGAATGACCACATGCTTATGAGCCCCCAGCAAGGTGCCAAGCCCAGATCCTCATTAATGCACTGCTCTGCTTCTGCTCCACTGGCAATTTATACTCTTAACATGGGTTGGGATTAGGGGCAAGGGTAGGACAAGATAGGAAAACTTTTTAAAAAATTCATTGTATTTGCAATTCTTTAATCAAAGGAATAAACAATACTTACATTAAAAACTCCAAAGCTAGTTCCTAAGATCTGCATTCATTTTATGTGACCAACTTGTCCAAGGCACTTAACTCTGAAGTCACTATTGTAATACAACATGACTGTGCACAGATGTACACATTACTGGTAACCAATGGCTACATTCTATTCCTTGCGGTAGATAAAAGGTATTGGCCTCTTGAATCTTGTCTATGTGATAAAGGTATTACGAAGAGTATTTTTTTTGTAGAGTAAAGGAGCACAGGCAATCTGGATAATTTAACACAGGGCTTATTTCAGGCAACTGTAATGATTTCAACCCACATACATTTTGTGCATACGGGATTGCGTTAGAGTGACAGCATCATCATTTCAATCCAACTGAAGTAATTCTAGGAAATTGATTACATTATTGAATTGGATCACGGGGATTTCCAGCAGTACATGCGAGATACACAAGGGAGTGATCACTTTTTTCCTTTGCCCGGTATACCTTGATTTTCTGGATTTTTTTTTCTCCCCGAGTTATTGCCAGATCGAATGCTCTTACAACTGTGTCAATGAAGAAGGTTTAGAAAGGGCAACATTTTGTAGTGCATTTGAAAGTCTGAGAATACATGCTGTGGATAAAGCTTTATTCTTTAATGATTTCAGAAAAATTGTTTTCCCTTTGACTCATCATCATTAGACTGATCCTCCCATAATGTTCTCCCCAGATTGCCTTAGCTTGTCACACCAGCATTCCTGAACCAGCTCTGCAGAAATGACATGACTGTTAGATACCACAATGGGGCCTATTTAATTGCCTCTAGATTAAATTGTTGGTATCTAGACTTTTGAGCTACTTAGCTGAACATGGCAGGAGTAATAGAATCCAGTGTTCCCCAGAGTGTGTTCTATAGAACCTAAGTTCCAAATGGAGGTGCTCTTCCAAATATAAGGTTCCATGGTCAAATGAGTTTGGGAAACATACTATCTTATCATACTGTGTGCTTATAAGCACATAGAAGGTTTTAATTTAAATGATCTATGGTGGGGCGGGGGGGGGGGGGGCGGAATATACCACAAATGTAATTTAAGCTAGCTCAGTGTTTTTCAGATTAATTTGGACAGAGAAACTTTTTTGAGTAACACCTAGTAACATTCCAAGGAGCTTGTGTTCCATAGGACCCACATTGGAAATTCTGGTATATGGAAATATTACTGTTTTCTCATTCACTGTGACTCTTAGTAGTAGCAGTACAGTTCGCAATTTTGAAACAAGTCCTTTCACATAGGAGGCTGATTTGTCAGTGAAAGCAGTGTTAAGAAGCAGTCTGACTTAATAAGCCCATCAGCAGCCTCCCGTTGATAACAGAAGCCCAGCAGTCCTACCTGAAGCTCTAAACTTCTCTCTTCTTCTGTGTGAATAATAAGTAGGAGCCTTGCCATAGCTAGGGATTTCTTAGATTCATTCCAAGAGCTTTCCGTTCTGTTTCGAAGTTACCTCTTGGCTTTCCAGATTGAATCAAAACAAATAGATTTATATTTCATCACAACGTGAGAATTTAAATATACATATTTAAAATAATAGAAAAGGGGGAAAAGACTTGGTTTTAATTCATTTTAAATTTTTAACTCAATTTTTAAAATTATGTATCCATTGTGTAATAATGGAAATGTAAACTAATAATACTTCTTTACTCTCTTTCCTCTGTCATTCTTTCTAGATTCAATGATATAATCCGAATCAATCAAAGCTCATTCATTCTAAAATCCCTTTCCCATATTTTCCCACCTTTCACATTTTATGTATAAGATAGTTTGGTAAGTCATCTCTTGCATCAGATGCAGGGCTTGACTATATAGCTCCATACTCCTCACTCAGCCTGGGCAGTGCTGGGAAGCTCTGAGAGGCAATCCCAAAATAACAGATGAAATAAATTTAGTCCCAAACGTGGCGCACGGGGAATTTAGGGTAACTTCATTAACTCAGAATTACCTCCACTGTTCAGGAATTATACCCACCCTGTGGACATTATCCAAACTAGTAAAAAACTGAAAGTGAAATTATTCAGGCCAAGTGGCAGATGGTGGAGGGCAAGTGATTGTTGACACTACATGGCTTCCGTCAGATATGTGCGTCTAGACACGTTTTCTAATATGTAAATTTTTTGCTAATTCATGATGTTTATGCTTTGTCCATTACTTTTTTGTTACCACTGTTAAGCTGCAGACTGTTTAACTAAGAGATGCTTATACTAATTTTGATGTGCTTAGTAATGACCACACCAGCACCTGTATAATCACTTTATTAATCCAAACTAAGGACTTTGTAGAGAGCATGTAGTAGCTGTGCATTTTAACAAATCATCATAGGCATTTTCACAATTCAAAACTCTGCCAGCCAGCAAGCAAGCAGCAAAGGTGTAGGTTATATTTAGAGATGTGGTTCCATTTATTCTAGAAGTCCTATAATCTGGTATTATTTAACTACAAAATTCCCCCTGACATTTGCCAAATTTGAATTAAGCTCAGAGCCTCCAAGTACCTGAGTCCTTGGCTCTGAGCACCAGCAGATTGCCGCGAAGGGTCTGGCAGCAGATTGCGGTGGGTGAGCATTGAGGGCAGGACCACGTGCATGAGTCACTCATTACCTCTGTAGGAGAGGGAGTATCGGCCACACTCTCCCATCACCTTCTGTCATGAGGAAATTCCAGAGGTTAAATATGATATCATGCATTATCTCCACTTGCTTCTGTATATATCTGACAATGCATAATTTAACCTATGTTTGCACAGAAACAATGGTAGAAGTAGTAATCAAGGAACTGGGGGAGAATATCTTAAGGGTACCCAGACACTAAAACTGTAAAAAGTAGGTTTTCCAAAATTTGTATTATCAGTCTTCTGCCATACATGGGTCATATTTAATAGCAATTGCTGACACGTGCACACAGATCAGTAGAAGGCAATTGTTCCCACATCTTACCTACTCAGACGAGTGGCTTCCTACTTAGAGTATTGGCTAATGCTTTTTTTATGGGTTAAGAAAGACAGAATTCTAGAGCTCCTTTTATAGGACTGCTAGAACAAGCAGAATGACAGCTAAGAAAAATAATTTGAACATTTTTTTAATTTAAAAAAAGGCAAAATTAATTTCCAGTATGGTTAAAGTCAGAATGAAAAGAAAAGCATTTTTAAGAACACATAAAAGACAAAATTAAAGGAGAATAATATAAAAGGAAATATTTTAAGAAAAGAAGGCATATTTTATTACATTATGAATCATGCTTTCTGATACTTGTGGTTTTTCTGAAGTTAAGGAGATAACATTGAAATAAGAAAGTGAAAATTGAGTTATTTGTAAAGTTAGTAAAATTACAGTCCCTGTTCCTTTCTTTCCCAATGAAAATGAATACATGTGGTCTTATTTATTGCTGCTCTAAACACCTTCACTGTTCTAGGTTCTGTTTACTTTCCAAATCTTAGCTACAACAGAGAGCGAATTTTAGAAGACATAATTTTTCAAATGCCAACATGAATACCAGTGAGTATTCAATTCAAAACAGACAATTATGAATCACTCAACTGGGTTTTACTCCTGAAACCAAGACTACACCGTATTTACTAACTTGAATTTAAACCAATTTTAAAAATAAATAAATAAAACACAATGACAAAAACAAACAACAGGGTAATTCCGTGTTCTCACCTGTGGGAGGTTTTCTAATCCATATAATGCAAAGGGCCATATTTGCTCATATAATTTTAAAAAAAACACCAATCATGTAGAAATGATGTTTCAGACATCTTTAGCCCAAGAGAATGAGGTCTTTTGTGCAAATTTTAAATTTCTGTCTGAGTATATGTAAGAATAAACAATGACTGCTTAGTGTACTAATGAAAAGGTACAAATCCTGCTATCTGGGAAAAAACTAGAAACATGGGACATTAAGCAAGACTACTCTCCACATTTAGGCTCTAAGACTATAACCAAACAGGCTTCATGTATTGGTTATTTTGATTGCCCTTTTATCTCAGGCATATATTCAGAAAATAGAGTAATAAATACAAAAATGGAGAAAATCCAATAACTTTTGCTTCTATTTTAGAATGCAGGGGTGCCTAGCTGGCTCAGTCGGTACAGCATGCAACTCCTAATCTCGGGGTCGTGAGTTCAAGCTTCACACTGGGCACAGAGATTACTTTAAAGAAATTAGAAAGCAGTGTTTGCCCTGGTTAATTTGTCTGAAATACTTGTTCATATTGAAACATTAACACCTACAACATTGTCTTCAGTTTACCCTTCAATTACTAAAGCAAATGGCTTTGAGGTATAGCACGTACACAATTTCAGTGCAGGTTGTCCAGCTGAAATTTACTTTGCAATGCCTCAGTGTTCCCATGGTGAGCCAGGAAAAGGAAAATAAAAGGAAGAAGAAGAAATTTTAATAAGGTCAGAGAATGGTTATTCTGACAAGCCTGGAAAATAGTAATGAAGTTAAATGCTCCAGTGTGAACGTACGTAATTTCTATATGCCAAATGTACAAGGTATATTTTTAAATATAAGCATTATTGCATTTATAACAGATTGATCTACCTTATGAACAGATTTCATTAGAAAAGACACTATTTTTGCTGTAAGTACATCTGCTTGTATGTTTTATTCTTTCCTTTACTAATTTTTCTTTTTTTTCAGATTACCTGACATGTGCCAAGCAGAGATAGTCTGAATGTCTCTAATGGTGAGCACTCAGGCACCATCCCTGCCTTCTTGGCATTTACAGCCCACGGGAGGTTTCGTAGATATTCTAATGCTCACTTTTGGCTGAATGGGTTGAAAATTGGCATCTATCATGATTTCCTCCAATAGGCTTAGATTTGTGAAGACAGGGCAGAATTATAATAATTCTTTCCTACACATAAGAGAGGGCATGATAAAAGATTAGGGATATCTTGCTCACATCCAAGCAAATTGCATCAGGTAATTATTCCATGTTAGATCACCTAAGTTTTTCTTAGGAAGTGAGGAAGTGAGACAGAGAGCCTCTGTAGACCAGGGCAGGGGTTAGGCTGTCCCAGAGGAGGCCATCATTGAGGCCTCCACCCAAGTCAGACAATAGCCATACAAGGGCTCAGCAGTAGTATAGTCAAAGCCAAGGTGTCTCTCCCTCCAGGATCCTCTCCTGGAGGAAAGAATTACAGAAAAGGAGAATAAGGAATAATGACAACATCTCTCCATGGCATATTTTAATTTTTGTTCCCAAGAAGCTATATAGTGTAACAATCTTATGCCCCAAAAGAGAACCCAGAACTGAGGGTGTTTATCAACAGTGTTCCTAAATATATAAATAAGTGAACTCGTTATATAGAAAATTGACATGTCTCAGGAATATAATCATTTCTTGGTTTTAAAAATGAAAAGACTAAATGCCAGGTTGTTTTTTAATCATAAATTTTGGTATCCATAGTAACTTTTGGCACGAATTTAAGTTTTATATTTTGAACAAAAATAGCAACATCTGTTTTCTGTATGGCAAAACAAAACTAAATACCAGACTTTTATTTTTAACCACAGAAGCCACCACTTCTAAGTTCTTTGCCTGGTCATCTTACCTAGATGTCTTTTTCTGTTTATGGCAATTGCTTCTTTATCCAAGGAATGTTAGCTACTGCCAAATGACATTAGAATCCTACTGAATTAGAATAATAGAAGGTGAATGATAAGAGATTGGGAATATCTCATAGTGATCAGAAGTGGGGAGTTTTGTTGCTGTTTTGTTTTTAAGCATGAGAACATATAAAAGAAAATTCAAATTAAGGCAAAACAATTTATGATTTGGTAAGATTAAATAAAACCAGAGGTGGAGCCCCATTATTAAGGAAGTAAAGGAGAGTTGGAGAGAGGAAGAGAAAAAAAAAACCACATAATTGAGTAATGTTTTTTATGAATGGTATAGCTCCAAAGCTCTGATCTCATTCCTTGCTGGATTTTAAATCAGTGACTTTGTATAAGGTTTGACTGAACCAATTTCAACATCACGAAATTTTTCCATTAGTACTTTCTTGCTATTTTAAAAATTATAAGAAATTGTTTATAAAAAGATAACCAGGATCCATAAATTATTAGACAATGCTTTTTTTTAGGAATCTTCAGATTATATTTAATCATTAAATCACAGGCCAAAACGACTGCTCAAATCAAACAGGCTTTCTGATAAGTTAGTCCCTGAAAATTATCCATGATAAATATAACAAAATCTTCACAAAACCTCATTACTCTTGGTACTCTTTAGAGGTTTGTATACCTACTATTCTATATTTGTCTCTAAGAGACATTTGAAACAATGTCAGATGTTAGTTTGGTCTAGAGCTCAGAGTAGATGATGGTTCACGGTCACTCAAGATGCATGGTGTGTCGTTCAGGTCCCTTTGATGTGTGCTAGGGGTAGATTTAGCCTTGTGGAGACTAATGTGTTCATGCAATCACTGATTCTGTGTTGTTGTATACAAAATGAACAGCTAAAAGTTCACCCTTGATGACAAGATTAAAGCAAAAATAAACACATTAAAGTTATTGGACTTTATACATGGGATCGCTGCTGTTCTGTTCTTTTGGTTCAACTCGTTTTCCATTCTAATCTCTGCTCTGGGGTTTTACAGTTTCTCAGTGCTTTTCAGTTAAAGTAGCTGTTGAGTGGAGATGCCATGTAGGAAACAGCAAAACAATTCATGGGCCAAGACCAAAGCACAACAGAAGCGAGAGATAGGAGATACTGAACCTTCGAGTGCTATCATTTGGAACAGGAATAAGCCTGGCTATGGTTCAAAACAAGGTAAATTTTTAAAAATGGATGCAACAAAAATTTTTTATTGTTAACACAACTTTTATTCAGCTTGATACCTCATCAACCAAGTTTATATAATATAACTAGTATTAGGTGATGACAGAGTAGCTATACATACATGCAAACTCTAGCAACATGGTATGGCACACCTCTCAGAAAAGTGTTCAGAAGAAAATAGCCATGTACAAAGCTTCTCACAGATGCAGGAGAAAACACCGTGGAATCTGGAGACAGTGAAATAAACACACACACACACACACACGTGTAGTACTACTTTTAGGTATTCTAAAGGTGAAATGCTCAAGCGTGACCACTACCTAAAACCTAGATGAAGAACAATAAAAGTTAATCAGCAGATTGCCAAATTTGAAATTGGGTGTGACAAAGCAAAAAAATATGGTCTTGGATTAGTTTTCTCCTTTTCATTACAAATAATATTTGATAGCCAGAGTAGAAAAAGCAGCCCCCAAATTCTAGTCTTCTACCCCTTTTTCTAGGTAGAAAATTTCTAACATAGAATGAGAAATGTGATTCAAGATTTCAGGATGGATGTTTGCCATCTGAGTTAGAGTAAGAACTATGGACTTTTCCAATACTAGCCACAGAGCCAAAGAAATAGGAATGAAGATCCACAAACACCCCATCTTCACTTACAGCAATGGGTTATATATCTGCTCTCTGTTTCCTTCCTTCTATTTTGTTGTAGAAATATAGTAGTGGCAATTTATCAGTTTGTTTTTTGTGGTTTTTTTTTTTTTTTTTTTTTTTTTTTTTTGAGGTAACAACAGCAGATCCTGGTAGCATAAGCAGAATGGGAATTTAAGAATTTTAATATAAGTGGTGCCTCATGGAATTCAAGGTCAGTAAGTATTTAAATACAGTCTTGGGAACAGTGCACACCTAAGACTCAAAAGCTATCAAGGATGCTACAGGGCTTTCTCTTCTAGCTCTCACAGACTGACTGGTACTGAACTAGCCCATCTACCATAAACAACTATAAAACTGGACGTAACTATATTAAGCAGCTGTTTTCAAGCATTAGACAATAGCCAGTGTAAGATAGCAATCTCTGAAAGAAGGGATCACAAATTATCCCATGATCAACTCTGTCTGTAAAGGGACAGTTTTCTGATTGTGGCACAGCATGCTGGAGTCCAAGCAGAGCTGGACCAAACCAAATCTACAGAAATCAGGGTTTGGGGCAAGTGATGTGACTAGAATCTGTGGAGGGCTGTACAGGGGGAGTTTCAAGAAGTCTATGTGTGGGCCCTCCATGAGGTCTTAGCCACGGGCTTTACTGAGTGTGTGCAGGGTGAAACACTGAGGCTTAACAGAAAGTGGCTGCTACTGTGTTGAGAGTGAAATAGAAACACTACATCTTGAGCATTGCTGGGGAATATCAAGTTCTGACCCAAGGAGAGTGGGGAGACCTCCTTAATACTGTTAACAACCCAGACATCCAACCTGTGCCTTAAGGGTAAAGACCATTATTTAAATTAAGGCCTACTTCAGACCTAGCCTAATTGAGCCTAAAACCAAGTGCTAATAAGATCCACAAGAGAGCCTAAGGTGGGAAGTTGAATTCTAACAAGTTGGAGGGGCTTGAGGACACTTCAGCCTTTTATAGACAGGCTGAAACAAACCATAATATGTACCCCTTCCTCCATCCATCCCTCCCCAAGTCCCACCAAAATACAAGGTCAAGATGATCAGCTAATAACTGAACCACTTACTAGAACAAAAATAAAAACCCAAAACTCTTCAGAAGAAGATAATGGAATCCAGAATATTTACATATTTATAACATTGCTCCCATTGTCTAGTACAATATAAAATCAAGAAGTCACCAGACACCCAAAGAAACAGGAAGATGTGACCACTAGTCAAGAAGAAACAGCAGTCAATAGCAACCAATTCTGAGAGGCCTAGATAATTGATCTTAGCATATTTTACAGCAGCTATAATAAATATATTCAAGGAATTAAAGGCAACTATGGTCTTAAAGAGAAAATAGATACAGCATCTCAACAGAGAAATGGAAACTAAAAATTCTAGAACAGAAAAGTAAATAAATGGAATGAAAAATTCACTGGATTCGCTTAACAGAACTTAGAGATGGCAAAAGGAATCAGTGAACTTGATTATACAGATTGCCCAGTTTGAGGAAAAGGTGAGAAAAAATTGAAGGAAAATTAATGGAACTTCAGGGATATGTAGGACACTATAAAACAGTATAAGGTACAAGTTAGTCAAATGCCGGAAAGAGACAAGAAGAGTGGGGCAGAAGAATATTTGAAGAAATAATGGCCACAGATTTCTCAAATATTATGGAAAATGTCAATATATAGAACCAGGAAGATCAACCACAGGGAAGCTAAATATGAAGAAAGCACACTCCATAAAGAATTACCTGATGCAAAGTGTCAATAGCAACACGGTTAAGTCTTCCTCTAAGGGGTGCCTGGGTGGCTCAGTCGGTTAAGCATCTGACTTTGGCTCAGGTCATGATCTCACAGTCCATGAGTTTGAGCTCCGAGCCTGGAGCCTGCTTCGGATTCTCTGTCTCCCTCTCTCTCTGCCCCTCCCCTGCTCATGCTCTGTCTCTCTGTCTCAGAAATAAATCAAAACATTAAAAAAAATTTTTTTTAAAGAAGTTCTCTAAAACAATCGATTTGAACAATAATTTTTTTAATTATTTTTTTTAACATTTATTTATTTTTGAGACAGAGAGCATGAATAGGGGAGGGTCAGAGAGAGAGGGAGACACAGAATCTGAAACAGGTTCCAGGCTCTGAGCTGTCAGCACAGAGCCTGACGCGGGGCTCGAACTCAGGGCATGACCTGAGCCGAAGTCGGACGCTGAATCCTCTGAGCCACCCAGGCACCCCTGAAAAATAATTTTAAAAAGCAAAGAGAAGTAGCTAAGAAGGCATTTGAGGAAATTGTGGAATATTAGTGCTTAGTTAACTCAAAAGGGGAAGGAAGGGGCCATAAAGGTGCAAAACGGAAAGTAAATAACAGAATGGTACACTTAAACCCAATCATTTCAATAATTATGTTAAACATAAATAGACTAAGCACTCCCTAATAGGGCAAGTCTTTTTTTTCTTTTTTTTAATGTTGCTGAGACAACTGGGTATTTGTATGGGAAAAAATGAACTTCAAACCCGTTCTCACTCTGATTAAAAATTTAAATTGGAGATGGATCATAGACCTAAATCTAAAGCTTAAAACTCATAAAACTTCTAGGAGAAAATATAAGAAAAAAATTCTCCCTGACCTTGGTCTAGGTAAAGATTTCTTGATTGGGGCACCAAAAGCATGAGCCATAAAAGAAAAAATGTGTAGGAATGTACAATGACAGACTTTTGAGAACTATTTGGCATTTTATAATAAAGTTATATATACATCTACCCAAAGCCCCAGCAATTCCATTCGTATGCATTTACGCAAGAGAAAAGAAAACAACACACAAAAAAGCCATTACAAGGATCTTCATGGCAGTCTTATTCATAATAGCCCCAAACTGGAAACAACCCAAATGGATAAACAAATTGTTGTTTACTCATATGACAGAAAAATTCTCAACAATAAGAATATACTGATACATTTCTGGTCTGGAACCATAAACCTCCTGAAGGTGCTGGGTCCCCCACCAAGACCTTTTGACTCCAGATGTCAACCCTTTACCCTCTTGGCCTGTATCCAGCCTGCCTGGTAAGGAGGCCAGTCTGGGGTTGGCTTCCATGGGAATCGTTGCTGTCTCCTGCAAGTTCTGAATGGGGAAGCCTACAGAGTCTCAGGCCTACCAGTCTGGCCCTAGACCAGCCATGGAAAAAGGGCACTTGGCCCCAGCTGAGGGTCTATTTGAATGTGGGCATTTTCTCTGTTTCTGTAAGCTACTGCCCTTCAATAAGCCTTAGACCCCAGCTCTGAAGCTCTGGCCAGAGATCACAATCTCAGTCTCACTGAGAGTCCACCAAGAATCCAATGTGAACTATGGACTTTGGGTGATAATGATATGTCAGCCACTGTAATAAATGCACCACTCTGGTGAGCAGTATTTTAGTAGTACAGGCTGTGCATGTTGGGGGGCAAGGGAGCACATATTGTCCCTTCCTCTCAATTTTGCTGTAAATTTAAAACTGCTCTAAAAAATGAAATCTAATTTTGAAAGAAAAAAAAAACAGCTCATACCAAAATTTCCCAGATTTCCTTAGTTGGAGATAACCTTCAGATTTTAGCTTAAGTTGCTTTGCCCTCATTCTAAAATTTTTGAGGGGGACTGTCGTTGCCCTGATAGTGTCAAGTAGACCAATGGACTGTCTCCAGGGTGCTGGGATCTTAAGATGGGGGAGTCCTCATGGCTTGGGTCACATTGCACTAAATATGATTTTCAGTAACATGAGTTTCAGTAACAAAAGTGAGGTTTCCTACTAGTCATTGAGCTAAGAGATAGGGTTAATTATCACTTGACCTTTGAATCTCAAATGAATCATTATTTATAGATATTAGACTGTCCTGAAATCTTGAGACACTTCATTTGGAATAAAGTAATGACAGCGGCCTTGAGGCAGGAAGAACGGTTAAGACCTGTGTCCCGGGCACTGGTCATTTCATTGTGGACTTACCAAAAGGCAGAGATTTTCCAGTTTCTCATTTATGAAGAGGACACAGTGAGTGTTGTTACCAGCAGGCCCTGAAACTACTTTGGTGCCAAGTTCATAAAACAAATTTCTGATATGATGATAGTCAGGGAGTAGACCTTAAAAGGCAAACAAATGTGGCCCTGGCCTTTCTTCTCATCCAGATAAGAAGCCGTGGTCCCCCTGGTGAGAGATGTACAGACTGTTCGGGGCTACAACCCTTGGCCTCTTGCTCTTCTGTCTCTCCTTCCGACAGAGGAATCACAGACAACCGCTGCCTTAAATGGAAGGCAGGCACTGCCAGGCAGAGAGAAGGCATTTCCTATCTGCTCCACTCTCCACTGAGCAATGTGGGCTGCTCACAGGCAGGGCACCATTCTCCAGCAAGATCTGTCCCACACCCTCAGAGCTCCAGGCCATAAACCAGAGGAGAGTGTGACTGATTTCCTCACATCTCCCCACTCACTCTGGGCACAACCTGTCCTGGGCAGGGACACTGTTCTTGTGGCCCCACAGTCAGGATGCCCTCAGCTGTGAGGAGATTACTGGCCTCACCACTACAAAAGTTCTAAAAGTAAACGGTCTCAGGGTGGACCCAGCTTATCACCTCAGCCCACTGCCCTGATCTTTAGGCTTGTCACTTCTTGGGATCAACACGGAAGCTGTGGATCCCGGCACTGTAGACAGAACATCTGATCAAAGAAAAAGAGCCTTTCTCCTTTGTCTGCTTTGCTTTTTTTTTTTTTTTTTTTAATTAGGGAGGAAGCCTCCCAGAAGTCCACCAGCAGACATCCCCTTGGGTCCCACTGACTGGGACTGGTTTGCACACTGTGGCCTCTGTGGTGGGGATAGCCTTTGCCTGCACAGGAGAAGGCCAGAAGGCGGGAAGGTGGGCTGGTGGCCCAGCAGCAGGCACAGCATTTGATCTCCCCCCACCCCACCCCCGGCCCAGTAGCCTTTCCCCATGACAGTTTCTGACCTTGCTTTTTACCTTTGCCCAAATTTCTTGATATATTTGTTAAAACATTTATAAAAGTAATTTGTCCTCATTGTTGAAAATAACGAGTAATAAAAGGTACTTTAAACAAGAAAAAGTCACTGAGAGGCACATCCTGTTAACATTTTGGTATGAGCTCATCCCGCCTGTTTCTCTAGAGTTTCTACATCTGCAGCAAGGGGGAAAC
Source organism: Acinonyx jubatus (assembly GCF_027475565.1). Taxonomy (NCBI): domain Eukaryota; kingdom Metazoa; phylum Chordata; class Mammalia; order Carnivora; family Felidae; genus Acinonyx; species Acinonyx jubatus. The sequence continues at coordinate 102,334,984 of NC_069384.1, read as the reverse complement.
GTGGCATTTAAAATCGTCACTGCAGCTGCTGCAGACTTCAAGAGAATGCCCTAATTTATCTTGAGGGAAGTTGATTTCTTTTTATCCGGGAAATCTCTCGAATGGGCTTCCTTAATGGGGAATTGGTAAGTGGCACTCACCTCCACCCTGTCTCCCACACAGTCTGAAAGGCAACAGTAAAACATAATGGGGACTGAATTAAAAGACATTTTGTAAATTATTTGTTGGTGACCTCAAACAGGCATGAGGGCTTGCAACTGTGGGAAAAGGGCCAGAGGTGGGGGTAGAAGGCTAGGCCTGGGGCCTGGGGCCTGGGGCAGGTCTGTTAGGGATGCTGTAACAAAGTACCACAGACTGGCTGGCTTATAAGCAACGGAAAGGTATTTGTCACAGTTGTGGAGGCTGCTAAGTCCCAGATTAGGGGGTCGGGTTCTGGTGAGGCCACCTTAGGGTTACAGACTACAAATTTGTTGCATCCTCATATGGTGGAAAAAGGGAGACCAACTCTCTGACTTCTTCTTCTAAGGGCACTAACTGCATTCATGAAGAATGCTCTCCTGACCTCCCAAAGGCCCCACTTCCTAATACAATCACAACAGGGATTAGAGTTCAACATATGAATTTTGGAGGGACACAAACATTCAGTCCACGACAGAGTCCAAGTTGAGGGGGAATTTGCCTTGAGGAGAGATGTTTTAATTATCTATGCAAGACAGACGACTGCAATAGCTGAAAGCAAAATTTAGGATTTCTCATGGTTCTGTGGGTTGATGGGGACTGGTTGGGAGGTCCTCGTTTGGGGTCTTATACAGCTGGGGCTGGAGTTGTCTGAAGGCTCAACTCCAAAACGATTTCTTTACTCACGTGTCTGGTACTTCGGCTGGCTTGGCGGGAGCACGGGATCTGGCCAGGTATCGCTTCTCTCTCCACATGGCTTTGCACATGGCTATCTTGGCTTTTCTCTGTGTGCTGGGCTCAGAGTGGGTGGACTTCTAATGGAAGTGTCCATTCCAAAAGACCATGGCAAACGTTGTAAGGCTTTTTTTGACCTAGTCTCGGAGGACATGCATCTCTTCTGTCAGGTTCAGTTGGTCTAAAATTACTTCTCTAACCAGCACAAAGTGTAGGTACTCCATGACAAATCTGAAGTACTATTTTAGAAGTCCAAATGCAGTGTCTCATCAACAACACAAAAAAAACCTAATAATCATATAGCATTTACTGTGTGCTAAAAGCCCTGTGAGGTAGGTCATTTCCTCTCTTTTTGTAGGTAAAGAAACTGAGGCACAAAAAAGGCAAAGTGACTTGCCAGCGGGCACAGAGCCAGTAATCAGAGAAGCCTTAATTCAAACCCGAGCAAACTGGCTCAGGGTTCCTAAAGAATAGGAGAATCCAGGGCACCTGGGTGGTTCAGTCAGTTAAGTATCTGACTTCAGCTCAGGTCTTGATCTCGTGGTTTGTGGGTTCGGACTCCGTGCTGACAGCTCTGAGCCTGTAACCTGCTTCTGATTCTATGTCTCCCTCTCCCTCTGCCCCTCCCCTGCTCACACCCTCTCTCTCTCAAAAGTAAATAAACATTAAAAGAAAAAAGAAGAAGAACAGGAGAACCCATTTTAGTGTTTCCGGCCCTGGGGTCTGAAACTTCAAATAAATATATTCCCTACTGGAGGTGACTTGAGGATTGCAACAGTCATTTTGCTGTATTGTCTTCTCCTGGGTAACTGACACCTTTTCACTGAAATTGTAAAAAACCTACAATCCTGTAACAAAGACCCAGATCCTATTTGGAACTGTCTCACTGGTCTTGACCCTCATCCCCTTCTGGAAACCTGAAATTGACATTCTTGCCTCCTACATAGCCCAAGGCATTTCCACACACAAACACCCTGACCATATGCATGGAGGACACATTTATTTTGAAATGCATGTGCAGCAAACTTTGTATGACGTCATCAGGACCCTAGTCTTCTCTTCTTGCTGGCTATAGGATCTTGTCATACTGCTGGGGACAGCACTTGTCTGCTAGGGAGTTGCTACTCTGTGCTCCATTTGCCACTGTCCACTGGCATCTTACTCTACATTCTGTCCACCTAACTTCCCCAAGATGCCTGGTGGCTGCACATTTCCTTAAATCCATTGGAGACTATACACTGGCACCTCAAAGTTCCTCCCACCCGAGTCAAGGCTAATCCTTTCTGGAGATTTCTGCATTTCCATTGAGGAATGTGTTCTAACCAAACTCGAGGTTACCAAGGGAAGTGCAGTGTAGCTGGGCCTGGAATATTCTAGTCCTGGCTTGAAAACGAGCTTGGACAAGTTACATGCCTTCATATCAAAGAACAAGAGTTCCCAAGACTTTTCTTGGCAAAGATCCCTTTGCCCTCGGTGAACCATCATCAGTGACTCTGCACATACTAAATTAGAACAGTTTCTCCATGTTATTAATCAAATAAAAATTAACCCCCAATTAAGCTTCTGTTTATAAGCTAATCATGGCTGTTGTCTTAGCTTATTAAATTCTAGCCATGGAAACCTTTTCCTTAACTTAGGCAACCCTATCTTGGGTAAATGTATGGAATCCTCTCAGTTTTGGGGATTCTGAAAATTGTGCAGACTCCATTAACTAAAACCCCCGGCTGTGTTGACAATACACAGGACTCAAAGACTAAATCCAAGTTTTGTGCCTCCATCACCCACTTTAAATACAGAGTGATGATATCTATCCTTCTTGGGCCCTCCTTTGTCCTTACAAGCCCCATGAGATATCCCTTCCTTTGGGCACAAATTCTGTCAAGGGACAGCCCACTCAAATCTCCTCCCCTTGGCTTTCAGATCAACATGTGCCATCTATTTTGATGGGATCCTTGAAGGTTTGCTCCCATAGTAACTACATTGCGACAAAGAGCTGATGGAGAGTGTGGGGGATCCCAATTAGAGTTAGTCTTCAGATCACACAAATCCAGAGAAGTTGGCTTAACATAAAGATTAATTTCCAGTGGATTAAAGGATAGAACAACACCAAAGATGGCAGGATGGACCTGCTACATAGTCACCCTCCCCATGAAGTCTGGCCCTTTTCCAACTCCTCTCTCTCCCCTCCAGCCTGCAATTAAGTGCAATTAAGACTCCAAGAGAAGGTTGTCCCCAACCTAGTGATCAGAAATTGTTATATTGTTATAAATAGCTCAGCTCTGGCTGCCCTGCATGGGTTGAGTTGCTAGGAACACGATAATGCCCAGCACATTTAGGGTGGAGCTAGGAAAGATTAACAGGGGTGAAAGGGTAGCCCTCTCAGGAGAGGGATCAAAGCACCAGCAGCCAGTGAGCCAGAAAACTTCTGATCCACTCAGGCCAGCCTAAGAACTGCAGATCCTGAGCCTCCCCTCCCCTTCACTCACTAGGTATGGCGGATTAGATTACTGTACCCAACTATTCACTCCCTATCCTCTAGAACAACACATCCCTGCCTGCCACCACGTGACTTGCACAACTTCCTGTGAGAATACACTACACCGCCTGCCACTGACACTGGGCTTGGCATGGGATTTGCTTTGGTCAGTGGATGTCAATGTGTTTTGCCAGCTCTTTTTCCCTTCCCTCTATAAGAATGGCATGTTCCAGACAGGGTGTGACCTGCAATGGATGTTGTGAGATGAGAACGCACAGGCAGCAGGTCGTGGCCACCGCGTGCAACCAGTGACACGCAATGTGGATGGGGGAAGAAAATGTCTATTGTTAACCTGAGATTTGAGAGTTGCTCTTGCAGCCTAATCGGGCAAAAGCTAATGTGCTAGGGGTCACAAACTCAATGCTGTGGGCAAGCAGAGTAAATGAGTGAGGCAGAGCATGTAATGCCATGGGGATGGCAGGGCTATGGCAGATGGGAGAGAATCAGCCCAAGGTTAGTCTCCAGCACTAAACTTTGCTATGAGTCAAAATAAAAAATGCTGTCTATTTGGTTAAACATCAAAGGACAAAGTTTTAATAACACAGCTGATATTTACTACTTGAAAGTTTAGACTATTAAGAAACATACAGTTAAAAATAATGACGCAACTTCTTATTTTTTGTAACCATTTAACTCTTTAGAGATCTTTTAGGCTCCAATCTCTAGTTGAAAAGAATCTTCTGAAATTTGGCCACTATTCAGTTTACTTGTGATTTTTTTTTTGTTTGTTTTAAAAGTTCTCTCTTAAGAAATTTTTTGATTTAGCTTACAACATCAATGTAGACTTCTGCAAAACCAATCTAATCACACTACAAAAATACCCACCATCTGTCTTAAAGAAAGTGACTCCTTATGAATGGGGATTAGCAAGGACATAGATTGATTCCATAGAATAGTTCATTTAATGATTTTATTGTGACTGGTATCAGGTCTGAGATCAGGGAAATGGAAATAACTGTTTTATAGAGAATCACATATTGTAACAGTTCTAATTGAAATTAAGCCTCTCTTTCTGGAGAATCGTAAATATTTCAGTATGACTAAGCTGACTACATATTTTCAAGTTTATATTTTCTGCCAAGGGATTTTATCTTTTGCCAACATGTCATCTGGAAAAAAGGAATCACTTGTCCCATATCAGCCTCCATGGGAAATTGCACAATCCCCAAAATCTGGGGCCAAGGAGTCTTCCTCTTTGACTTACCGGTAGGTCAGAGGTGACCAACATCAACACTCCTATGAAGAAATGTGCTTCTACACGACATGGAATTCAGATAGGATCTCAGACCATATTTTGGGGCTTTCCTTTTGATGTGAAACTAGTAACAAAAGCAGCAGCACTTTTTTTTCTTTTTTCCCTCTTTATTTTCAAATTGATTGTTAATGAGAACGCATGTGGAGCAGATAAGAATAATATGCATAGTATTCTGGCCATCAGGGTCCTTCTTTTCTTTTTTGCCTTCAGATTCCTTTCCAAAAGGAAACATGCTCCCTGGCATTCTATATTATTCCCAATTTCCAGGTGGAAAAATGAGACAGATGGAGTGACATAAAAACACAGGGGATTGTAGTTTTAAAAACAAGACAAAAATTCAGATCTTCTTGCTTTTATTCTTCTCTGTATTACCACAGTAAAATATTTATCAAAGTCCAAGAGATTACTGATATGTGATAATTACCAATGTCTTTACATTAATGGAGCTATGAAATAATAAGCTCATCAGTGAGGTAACTGGGAAAAAGTTCAAATGGATAAGGGTGCATCACTATTTGCTTTATACAGTACTGAAACAACCATAACATTCAAACACCAGGAAGTCCTAAGTAATATTAAATAGTAATTCATAACTGTGAAATGCTGTAACATCTTGAAGTACCTTCTGAATGACCAAAATGGATGAAATTTTGTTCAGTGTAACTTCAGTTTTTTACACAGAACTATGTATTTTTAAAAACTGGTAATCCATGTCAGATATACACAAAACCCTTAACAGACTAGACTGCTCAATGAGTAGAGCTCCCCATTGCTTCGATGTTATGGACTAATGAGCTTATAATTCAATGAAACCCTTTTAACAAGTTCTAGCCTACAGAATGGCACATTCAAATAGTTTGGTCCTATTCGTTTTATTAACAAAAATCCCCGATTCCTTTATAAGGTGTTTAATTCCTCTTACAATCACCTTTAAAGGGCCTGACTTGATTTTGGTCTAGGTAAATCAAAGTGTGACCCTCCAGTCCCCAGTCTGTGCATTCTTCATGAGTCTCAGTTCAGTGTAACTCAACACAGTGACCTTCCCATGAGTTTTCCATTGGACATTTTACAGTAATATTAATACTTTCC